>NC_138945.1:11997500-12597500 GCF_965226115.1 Aulonocara stuartgranti | reverse complement strand
CGCCTGAAACAAAGTATAGGTTTTCATTATGTGAATAATTTTAAAATCTTAGCTCAAACGGCTGCAAAACCTGTTTGCCCAGCACGGGGATATTGAGTTCTATAAGATAAAGCCATAAACATGTTTGTCTGAGTCTTCTATCAAAAGTTACAGCGATTTATATGAAGTTGTTCAAAAACGCTTTATTTCGCCAAGACAATGCGTTTCTCACTGTTACATGCATTTGAATGGGAAACTCGCCTGAAACAAAGTATAGGTTTTCATTATGTGAATAATTTTAAAATCTTAGCTCAAACGGCTGCAAAACCTGTTTACCAAGCACGGGGATATTGAGTTCTATAAGATAAAGCCATAAACATGTTTGTCTGAGTCTTCTATCAAAAGTTACAGCGATTTATATGAAGTTGTTCAAAAAAACTTTATTTCGCCAAGACAATGCGTTTCTCACTGTTACATGCATTTGAATGGGAAACTCGCCTGAAACAAAGTATAGGTTTTCATTATGTGAATAATTTTAAAATCTTAGCTCAAACGGCTGCAAAACCTGTTTGCCCAGCACGGGGATATTGAGTTCTATAAGATAAAGCCATAAACATGTTTGTCTGAGTCTTCTATCAAAAGTTACAGCGATTTATATGAAGTTGTTCAAAAACGCTTTATTTCGCCAAGACAATGCGTTTCTCACTGTTACATGCATTTGAATGGGAAACTCGCCTGAAACAAAGTATAGGTTTTCATTATGTGAATAATTTTAAAATCTTAGCTCAAACGGCTGCAAAACCTGTTTACCAAGCACGGGGATATTGAGTTCTATAAGATAAAGCCATAAACATGTTTGTCTGAGTCTTCTATCAAAAGTTACAGCGATTTATATGAAGTTGTTCAAAAAAACTTTATTTCGCCAAGACAATGCGTTTCTCACTGTTACATGCATTTGAATGGGAAACTCGCCTGAAACAAAGTATAGGTTTTCATTATGTGAATAATTTTAAAATCTTAGCTCAAACGGCTGCAAAACCTGTTTGCCCAGCACGGGGATATTGAGTTCTATAAGATAAAGCCATAAACATGTTTGTCTGAGTCTTCTATCAAAAGTTACAGCGATTTATATGAAGTTGTTCAAAAACGCTTTATTTCGCCAAGACAGTGTGTTTCTCACTGTTACATGCATTTGAATGGGAAACTCGCCTGAAACAAAGTATAGGTTTTCATTATGTGAATAATTTTAAAATCTTAGCTCAAACGGCTGCAAAACCTGTTTGCCCAGCACGGGGATATTGAGTTCTATAAGATAAAGCCATAAACATGTTTGTCTGAGTCTTCTATCAAAAGTTACAGCGATTTATATGAAGTTGTTCAAAAACGCTTTATTTCGCCAAGACAATGCGTTTCTCACTGTTACATGCATTTGAATGGGAAACTCGCCTGAAACAAAGTATAGGTTTTCATTATGTGAATAATTTTAAAATCTTAGCTCAAACGGCTGCAAAACCTGTTTGCCCAGCACGGGGATATTGAGTTCTATAAGATAAAGCCATAAACATGTTTGTCTGAGTCTTCTATCAAAAGTTACAGCGATTTATATGAAGTGGTTGAAAAACGCTTTATTTCGCCAAGACAGTGTGTTTCTCACTGTTACATGCATTTGAATGGGAAACTCGCCTGAAACAAAGTATAGATTTTCATTATGTGAATAATTTTAAAATCTTAGCTCAAACGGCTGCAAAACCTGTTTGCCCAGCACGGGGATATTGAGTTCTATAAGATAAAGCCATAAACATGTTTGTCTGAGTCTTCTATCAAAAGTTACAGCGATTTATATGAAGTTGTTCAAAAACGCTTTATTTCGCCAAGACAATGCGTTTCTCACTGTTACATGCATTTGAATGGGAAACTCGCCTGAAACAAAGTATAGGTTTTCATTATGTGAATAATTTTAAAATCTTAGCTCAAACGGCTGCAAAACCTGTTTGCCCAGCACGGGGATATTGAGTTCTATAAGATAAAGCCATAAACATGTTTGTCTGAGTCTTCTATCAAAAGTTACAGCGATTTATATGAAGTGGTTGAAAAACGCTTTATTTCGCCAAGACAGTGTGTTTCTCACTGTTACATGCATTTGAATGGGAAACTCGCCTGAAACAAAGTATAGATTTTCATTATGTGAATAATTTTAAAATCTTAGCTCAAACGGCTGCAAAACCTGTTTGCCCAGCACGGGGATATTGAGTTCTATAAGATAAAGCCATAAACATGTTTGTCTGAGTCTTCTATCAAAAGTTACAGCGATTTATATGAAGTTGTTCAAAAACGCTTTATTTCGCCAAGACAATGCGTTTCTCACTGTTACATGCATTTGAATGGGAAACTCGCCTGAAACAAAGTATAGGTTTTCATTATGTGAATAATTTTAAAATCTTAGCTCAAACGGCTGCAAAACCTGTTTACCCAGCACGGGGATATTGAGTTCTATAAGATAAAGCCATAAACATGTTTGTCTGAGTCTTCTATCAAACGTTACAGCGATTTATATGAAGTTGTTCAAAAACGCTTTATTTCGCCAAGACAATGCGTTTCTCACTGTTACATGCATTTGAATGGGAAACTCGCCTGAAACAAAGTATAGGTTTTCATTATGTGAATAATTTTAAAATCTTAGCTCAAACGGCTGCAAAACCTGTTTGCCCAGCACGGGGATATTGAGTTCTATAAGATAAAGCCATAAACATGTTTGTCTGAGTCTTCTATCAAAAGTTACAGCGATTTATATGAAGTTGTTCAAAAACGCTTTATTTCGCCAAGACAATGCGTTTCTCACTGTTACATGCATTTGAATGGGAAACTCGCCTGAAACAAAGTATAGGTTTTCATTATGTGAATAATTTTAAAATCTTAGCTCAAACGGCTGCAAAACCTGTTTGCCCAGCACGGGGATATTGAGTTCTATAAGATAAAGCCATAAACATGTTTGTCTGAGTCTTCTATCAAAAGTTACAGCGATTTATATGAAGTGGTTGAAAAACGCTTTATTTCGCCAAGACAGTGTGTTTCTCACTGTTACATGCATTTGAATGGGAAACTCGCCTGAAACAAAGTATAGATTTTCATTATGTGAATAATTTTAAAATCTTAGCTCAAACGGCTGCAAAACCTGTTTGCCCAGCACGGGGATATTGAGTTCTATAAGATAAAGCCATAAACATGTTTGTCTGAGTCTTCTATCAAAAGTTACAGCGATTTATATGAAGTTGTTCAAAAACGCTTTATTTCGCCAAGACAATGCGTTTCTCACTGTTACATGCATTTGAATGGGAAACTCGCCTGAAACAAAGTATAGGTTTTCATTATGTGAATAATTTTAAAATCTTAGCTCAAACGGCTGCAAAACCTGTTTACCCAGCACGGGGATATTGAGTTCTATAAGATAAAGCCATAAACATGTTTGTCTGAGTCTTCTATCAAACGTTACAGCGATTTATATGAAGTTGTTCAAAAACGCTTTATTTCGCCAAGACAATGCGTTTCTCACTGTTACATGCATTTGAATGGGAAACTCGCCTGAAACAAAGTATAGGTTTTCATTATGTGAATAATTTTAAAATCTTAGCTCAAACGGCTGCAAAACCTGTTTGCCCAGCACGGGGATATTGAGTTCTATAAGATAAAGCCATAAACATGTTTGTCTGAGTCTTCTATCAAAAGTTACAGCGATTTATATGAAGTTGTTCAAAAACGCTTTATTTCGCCAAGACAATGCGTTTCTCACTGTTACATGCATTTGAATGGGAAACTCGCCTGAAACAAAGTATAGGTTTTCATTATGTGAATAATTTTAAAATCTTAGCTCAAACGGCTGCAAAACCTGTTTGCCCAGCACGGGGATATTGAGTTCTATAAGATAAAGCCATAAACATGTTTGTCTGAGTCTTCTATCAAAAGTTACAGCGATTTATATGAAGTGGTTCAAAAACGCTTTATTTCGCCAAGACAGTGTGTTTCTCACTGTTACATGCATTTGAATGGGAAACTCGCCTGAAACAAAGTATAGATTTTCATTATGTGAATAATTTTAAAATCTTAGCTCAAACGGCTGCAAAACCTGTTTACCCAGCACGGGGATATTGAGTTCTATAAGATAAAGCCATAAACATGTTTGTCTGAGTCTTCTATCAAAAGTTACAGCGATTTATATGAAGTTGTTCAAAAACGCTTTATTTCGCCAAGACAATGCGTTTCTCACTGTTACATGCATTTGAATGGGAAACTCGCCTGAAACAAAGTATAGGTTTTCATTATGTGAATAATTTTAAAATCTTAGCTCAAACGGCTGCAAAACCTGTTTGCCCAGCACGGGGATATTGAGTTCTATAAGATAAAGCCATAAACATGTTTGTCTGAGTCTTCTATCAAAAGTTACAGCGATTTATATGAAGTTGTTCAAAAACGCTTTATTTCGCCAAGACAATGCGTTTCTCACTGTTACATGCATTTGAATGGGAAACTCGCCTGAAACAAAGTATAGGTTTTCATTATGTGAATAATTTTAAAATCTTAGCTCAAACGGCTGCAAAACCTGTTTACCAAGCACGGGGATATTGAGTTCTATAAGATAAAGCCATAAACATGTTTGTCTGAGTCTTCTATCAAAAGTTACAGCGATTTATATGAAGTTGTTCAAAAAAACTTTATTTCGCCAAGACAATGCGTTTCTCACTGTTACATGCATTTGAATGGGAAACTCGCCTGAAACAAAGTATAGGTTTTCATTATGTGAATAATTTTAAAATCTTAGCTCAAACGGCTGCAAAACCTGTTTGCCCAGCACGGGGATATTGAGTTCTATAAGATAAAGCCATAAACATGTTTGTCTGAGTCTTCTATCAAAAGTTACAGCGATTTATATGAAGTGGTTGAAAAACGCTTTATTTCGCCAAGACAGTGTGTTTCTCACTGTTACATGCATTTGAATGGGAAACTCGCCTGAAACAAAGTATAGATTTTCATTATGTGAATAATTTTAAAATCTTAGCTCAAACGGCTGCAAAACCTGTTTGCCCAGCACGGGGATATTGAGTTCTATAAGATAAAGCCATAAACATGTTTGTCTGAGTCTTCTATCAAAAGTTACAGCGATTTATATGAAGTTGTTCAAAAACGCTTTATTTCGCCAAGACAATGCGTTTCTCACTGTTACATGCATTTGAATGGGAAACTCGCCTGAAACAAAGTATAGGTTTTCATTATGTGAATAATTTTAAAATCTTAGCTCAAACGGCTGCAAAACCTGTTTACCCAGCACGGGGATATTGAGTTCTATAAGATAAAGCCATAAACATGTTTGTCTGAGTCTTCTATCAAACGTTACAGCGATTTATATGAAGTTGTTCAAAAACGCTTTATTTCGCCAAGACAGTGTGTTTCTCACTGTTACATGCATTTGAATGGGAAACTCGCCTGAAACAAAGTATAGATTTTCATTATGTGAATAATTTTAAAATCTTAGCTCAAACGGCTGCAAAACCTGTTTGCCCAGCACGGGGATATTGAGTTCTATAAGATAAAGCCATAAACATGTTTGTCTGAGTCTTCTATCAAAAGTTACAGCGATTTATATGAAGTTGTTCAAAAACGCTTTATTTCGCCAAGACAATGCGTTTCTCACTGTTACATGCATTTGAATGGGAAACTCGCCTGAAACAAAGTATAGATTTTCATTATGTGAATAATTTTAAAATCTTAGCTCAAACGGCTGCAAAACCTGTTTGCCCAGCACGGGGATATTGAGTTCTATAAGATAAAGCCATAAACATGTTTGTCTGAGTCTTCTATCAAAAGTTACAGCGATTTATATGAAGTGGTTGAAAAACGCTTTATTTCGCCAAGACAGTGTGTTTCTCACTGTTACATGCATTTGAATGGGAAACTCGCCTGAAACAAAGTATAGATTTTCATTATGTGAATAATTTTAAAATCTTAGCTCAAACGGCTGCAAAACCTGTTTGCCCAGCACGGGGATATTGAGTTCTATAAGATAAAGCCATAAACATGTTTGTCTGAGTCTTCTATCAAAAGTTACAGCGATTTATATGAAGTTGTTCAAAAACGCTTTATTTCGCCAAGACAGTGTGTTTCTCACTGTTACATGCATTTGAATGGGAAACTCGCCTGAAACAAAGTATAGATT
This sequence comes from Aulonocara stuartgranti, assembly GCF_965226115.1. Lineage (NCBI taxonomy): Eukaryota > Metazoa > Chordata > Actinopteri > Cichliformes > Cichlidae > Aulonocara > Aulonocara stuartgranti. The sequence goes on along the minus strand of NC_138945.1, from coordinate 12,591,316 downwards.
TTCATTATGTGAATAATTTTAAAATCTTAGCTCAAACGGCTGCAAAACCTGTTTGCCCAGCACGGGGATATTGAGTTCTATAAGATAAAGCCATAAACATGTTTGTCTGAGTCTTCTATCAAAAGTTACAGCGATTTATATGAAGTTGTTCAAAAACGCTTTATTTCGCCAAGACAATGCGTTTCTCACTGTTACATGCATTTGAATGGGAAACTCGCCTGAAACAAAGTATAGATTTTCATTATGTGAATAATTTTAAAATCTTAGCTCAAACGGCTGCAAAACCTGTTTACCCAGCACGGGGATATTGAGTTCTATAAGATAAAGCCATAAACATGTTTGTCTGAGTCTTCTATCAAAAGTTACAGCGATTTATATGAAGTTGTTCAAAAACGCTTTATTTCGCCAAGACAATGCGTTTCTCACTGTTACATGCATTTGAATGGGAAACTCGCCTGAAACAAAGTATAGGTTTTCATTATGTGAATAATTTTAAAATCTTAGCTCAAACGGCTGCAAAACCTGTTTGCCCAGCACGGGGATATTGAGTTCTATAAGATAAAGCCATAAACATGTTTGTCTGAGTCTTCTATCAAAAGTTACAGCGATTTATATGAAGTTGTTCAAAAACGCTTTATTTCGCCAAGACAATGCGTTTCTCACTGTTACATGCATTTGAATGGGAAACTCGCCTGAAACAAAGTATAGGTTTTCATTATGTGAATAATTTTAAAATCTTAGCTCAAACGGCTGCAAAACCTGTTTACCAAGCACGGGGATATTGAGTTCTATAAGATAAAGCCATAAACATGTTTGTCTGAGTCTTCTATCAAAAGTTACAGCGATTTATATGAAGTTGTTCAAAAAAACTTTATTTCGCCAAGACAATGCGTTTCTCACTGTTACATGCATTTGAATGGGAAACTCGCCTGAAACAAAGTATAGGTTTTCATTATGTGAATAATTTTAAAATCTTAGCTCAAACGGCTGCAAAACCTGTTTGCCCAGCACGGGGATATTGAGTTCTATAAGATAAAGCCATAAACATGTTTGTCTGAGTCTTCTATCAAAAGTTACAGCGATTTATATGAAGTTGTTCAAAAACGCTTTATTTCGCCAAGACAGTGTGTTTCTCACTGTTACATGCATTTGAATGGGAAACTCGCCTGAAACAAAGTATAGATTTTCATTATGTGAATAATTTTAAAATCTTAGCTCAAACGGCTGCAAAACCTGTTTGCCCAGCACGGGGATATTGAGTTCTATAAGATAAAGCCATAAACATGTTTGTCTGAGTCTTCTATCAAAAGTTACAGCGATTTATATGAAGTTGTTCAAAAAAACTTTATTTCGCCAAGACAATGCGTTTCTCACTGTTACATGCATTTGAATGGGAAACTCGCCTGAAACAAAGTATAGGTTTTCATTATGTGAATAATTTTAAAATCTTAGCTCAAACGGCTGCAAAACCTGTTTACCAAGCACGGGGATATTGAGTTCTATAAGATAAAGCCATAAACATGTTTGTCTGAGTCTTCTATCAAAAGTTACAGCGATTTATATGAAGTTGTTCAAAAACGCTTTATTTCGCCAAGACAATGCGTTTCTCACTGTTACATGCATTTGAATGGGAAACTCGCCTGAAACAAAGTATAGGTTTTCATTATGTGAATAATTTTAAAATCTTAGCTCAAACGGCTGCAAAACCTGTTTACCAAGCACGGGGATATTGAGTTCTATAAGATAAAGCCATAAACATGTTTGTCTGAGTCTTCTATCAAAAGTTACAGCGATTTATATGAAGTTGTTCAAAAAAACTTTATTTCGCCAAGACAATGCGTTTCTCACTGTTACATGCATTTGAATGGGAAACTCGCCTGAAACAAAGTATAGGTTTTCATTATGTGAATAATTTTAAAATCTTAGCTCAAACGGCTGCAAAACCTGTTTGCCCAGCACGGGGATATTGAGTTCTATAAGATAAAGCCATAAACATGTTTGTCTGAGTCTTCTATCAAAAGTTACAGCGATTTATATGAAGTTGTTCAAAAACGCTTTATTTCGCCAAGACAATGCGTTTCTCACTGTTACATGCATTTGAATGGGAAACTCGCCTGAAACAAAGTATAGATTTTCATTATGTGAATAATTTTAAAATCTTAGCTCAAACGGCTGCAAAACCTGTTTACCCAGCACGGGGATATTGAGTTCTATAAGATAAAGCCATAAACATGTTTGTCTGAGTCTTCTATCAAAAGTTACAGCGATTTATATGAAGTTGTTCAAAAACGCTTTATTTCGCCAAGACAATGCGTTTCTCACTGTTACATGCATTTGAATGGGAAACTCGCCTGAAACAAAGTATAGGTTTTCATTATGTGAATAATTTTAAAATCTTAGCTCAAACGGCTGCAAAACCTGTTTGCCCAGCACGGGGATATTGAGTTCTATAAGATAAAGCCATAAACATGTTTGTCTGAGTCTTCTATCAAAAGTTACAGCGATTTATATGAAGTTGTTCAAAAACGCTTTATTTCGCCAAGACAATGCGTTTCTCACTGTTACATGCATTTGAATGGGAAACTCGCCTGAAACAAAGTATAGGTTTTCATTATGTGAATAATTTTAAAATCTTAGCTCAAACGGCTGCAAAACCTGTTTACCAAGCACGGGGATATTGAGTTCTATAAGATAAAGCCATAAACATGTTTGTCTGAGTCTTCTATCAAAAGTTACAGCGATTTATATGAAGTTGTTCAAAAAAACTTTATTTCGCCAAGACAATGCGTTTCTCACTGTTACATGCATTTGAATGGGAAACTCGCCTGAAACAAAGTATAGGTTTTCATTATGTGAATAATTTTAAAATCTTAGCTCAAACGGCTGCAAAACCTGTTTGCCCAGCACGGGGATATTGAGTTCTATAAGATAAAGCCATAAACATGTTTGTCTGAGTCTTCTATCAAAAGTTACAGCGATTTATATGAAGTTGTTCAAAAACGCTTTATTTCGCCAAGACAGTGTGTTTCTCACTGTTACATGCATTTGAATGGGAAACTCGCCTGAAACAAAGTATAGATTTTCATTATGTGAATAATTTTAAAATCTTAGCTCAAACGGCTGCAAAACCTGTTTGCCCAGCACGGGGATATTGAGTTCTATAAGATAAAGCCATAAACATGTTTGTCTGAGTCTTCTATCAAAAGTTACAGCGATTTATATGAAGTTGTTCAAAAACGCTTTATTTCGCCAAGACAATGCGTTTCTCACTGTTACATGCATTTGAATGGGAAACTCGCCTGAAACAAAGTATAGGTTTTCATTATGTGAATAATTTTAAAATCTTAGCTCAAACGGCTGCAAAACCTGTTTACCAAGCACGGGGATATTGAGTTCTATAAGATAAAGCCATAAACATGTTTGTCTGAGTCTTCTATCAAAAGTTACAGCGATTTATATGAAGTTGTTCAAAAAAACTTTATTTCGCCAAGACAATGCGTTTCTCACTGTTACATGCATTTGAATGGGAAACTCGCCTGAAACAAAGTATAGGTTTTCATTATGTGAATAATTTTAAAATCTTAGCTCAAACGGCTGCAAAACCTGTTTACCAAGCACGGGGATATTGAGTTCTATAAGATAAAGCCATAAACATGTTTGTCTGAGTCTTCTATCAAAAGTTACAGCGATTTATATGAAGTTGTTCAAAAAAACTTTATTTCGCCAAGACAATGCGTTTCTCACTGTTACATGCATTTGAATGGGAAACTCGCCTGAAACAAAGTATAGGTTTTCATTATGTGAATAATTTTAAAATCTTAGCTCAAACGGCTGCAAAACCTGTTTGCCCAGCACGGGGATATTGAGTTCTATAAGATAAAGCCATAAACATGTTTGTCTGAGTCTTCTATCAAAAGTTACAGCGATTTATATGAAGTTGTTCAAAAACGCTTTATTTCGCCAAGACAGTGTGTTTCTCACTGTTACATGCATTTGAATGGGAAACTCGCCTGAAACAAAGTATAGATTTTCATTATGTGAATAATTTTAAAATCTTAGCTCAAACGGCTGCAAAACCTGTTTGCCCAGCACGGGGATATTGAGTTCTATAAGATAAAGCCATAAACATGTTTGTCTGAGTCTTCTATCAAAAGTTACAGCGATTTATATGAAGTTGTTCAAAAAAACTTTATTTCGCCAAGACAATGCGTTTCTCACTGTTACATGCATTTGAATGGGAAACTCGCCTGAAACAAAGTATAGGTTTTCATTATGTGAATAATTTTAAAATCTTAGCTCAAACGGCTGCAAAACCTGTTTACCAAGCACGGGGATATTGAGTTCTATAAGATAAAGCCATAAACATGTTTGTCTGAGTCTTCTATCAAAAGTTACAGCGATTTATATGAAGTTGTTCAAAAACGCTTTATTTCGCCAAGACAATGCGTTTCTCACTGTTACATGCATTTGAATGGGAAACTCGCCTGAAACAAAGTATAGGTTTTCATTATGTGAATAATTTTAAAATCTTAGCTCAAACGGCTGCAAAACCTGTTTACCAAGCACGGGGATATTGAGTTCTATAAGATAAAGCCATAAACATGTTTGTCTGAGTCTTCTATCAAAAGTTACAGCGATTTATATGAAGTTGTTCAAAAAAACTTTATTTCGCCAAGACAATGCGTTTCTCACTGTTACATGCATTTGAATGGGAAACTCGCCTGAAACAAAGTATAGGTTTTCATTATGTGAATAATTTTAAAATCTTAGCTCAAACGGCTGCAAAACCTGTTTACCAAGCACGGGGATATTGAGTTCTATAAGATAAAGCCATAAACATGTTTGTCTGAGTCTTCTATCAAAAGTTACAGCGATTTATATGAAGTTGTTCAAAAAAACTTTATTTCGCCAAGACAATGCGTTTCTCACTGTTACATGCATTTGAATGGGAAACTCGCCTGAAACAAAGTATAGGTTTTCATTATGTGAATAATTTTAAAATCTTAGCTCAAACGGCTGCAAAACCTGTTTGCCCAGCACGGGGATATTGAGTTCTATAAGATAAAGCCATAAACATGTTTGTCTGAGTCTTCTATCAAAAGTTACAGCGATTTATATGAAGTTGTTCAAAAACGCTTTATTTCGCCAAGACAGTGTGTTTCTCACTGTTACATGCATTTGAATGGGAAACTCGCCTGAAACAAAGTATAGGTTTTCATTATGTGAATAATTTTAAAATCTTAGCTCAAACGGCTGCAAAACCTGTTTGCCCAGCACGGGGATATTGAGTTCTATAAGATAAAGCCATAAACATGTTTGTCTGAGTCTTCTATCAAAAGTTACAGCGATTTATATGAAGTTGTTCAAAAACGCTTTATTTCGCCAAGACAATGCGTTTCTCACTGTTACATGCATTTGAATGGGAAACTCGCCTGAAACAAAGTATAGGTTTTCATTATGTGAATAATTTTAAAATCTTAGCTCAAACGGCTGCAAAACCTGTTTGCCCAGCACGGGGATATTGAGTTCTATAAGATAAAGCCATAAACATGTTTGTCTGAGTCTTCTATCAAAAGTTACAGCGATTTATATGAAGTGGTTGAAAAACGCTTTATTTCGCCAAGACAGTGTGTTTCTCACTGTTACATGCATTTGAATGGGAAACTCGCCTGAAACAAAGTATAGATTTTCATTATGTGAATAATTTTAAAATCTTAGCTCAAACGGCTGCAAAACCTGTTTGCCCAGCACGGGGATATTGAGTTCTATAAGATAAAGCCATAAACATGTTTGTCTGAGTCTTCTATCAAAAGTTACAGCGATTTATATGAAGTTGTTCAAAAACGCTTTATTTCGCCAAGACAGTGTGTTTCTCACTGTTACATGCATTTGAATGGGAAACTCGCCTGAAACAAAGTATAGATTTTCATTATGTGAATAATTTTAAAATCTTAGCTCAAACGGCTGCAAAACCTGTTTGCCCAGCACGGGGATATTGAGTTCTATAAGATAAAGCCATAAACATGTTTGTCTGAGTCTTCTATCAAAAGTTACAGCGATTTATATGAAGTTGTTCAAAAACGCTTTATTTCGCCAAGACAGTGTGTTTCTCACTGTTACATGCATTTGAATGGGAAACTCGCCTGAAACAAAGTATAGATTTTCATTATGTGAATAATTTTAAAATCTTAGCTCAAACGGCTGCAAAACCTGTTTGCCCAGCACGGGGATATTGAGTTCTATAAGATAAAGCCATAAACATGTTTGTCTGAGTCTTCTATCAAAAGTTACAGCGATTTATATGAAGTGGTTGAAAAACGCTTTATTTCGCCAAGACAGTGTGTTTCTCACTGTTACATGCATTTGAATGGGAAACTCGCCTGAAACAAAGTATAGATTTTCATTATGTGAATAATTTTAAAATCTTAGCTCAAACGGCTGCAAAACCTGTTTGCCCAGCACGGGGATATTGAGTTCTATAAGATAAAGCCATAAACATGTTTGTCTGAGTCTTCTATCAAAAGTTACAGCGATTTATATGAAGTTGTTCAAAAACGCTTTATTTCGCCAAGACAATGCGTTTCTCACTGTTACATGCATTTGAATGGGAAACTCGCCTGAAACAAAGTATAGATTTTCATTATGTGAATAATTTTAAAATCTTAGCTCAAACGGCTGCAAAACCTGTTTGCCCAGCACGGGGATATTGAGTTCTATAAGATAAAGCCATAAACATGTTTGTCTGAGTCTTCTATCAAAAGTTACAGCGATTTATATGAAGTTGTTCAAAAACGCTTTATTTCGCCAAGACAATGCGTTTCTCACTGTTACATGCATTTGAATGGGAAACTCGCCTGAAACAAAGTATAGATTTTCATTATGTGAATAATTTTAAAATCTTAGCTCAAACGGCTGCAAAACCTGTTTACCCAGCACGGGGATATTGAGTTCTATAAGATAAAGCCATAAACATGTTTGTCTGAGTCTTCTATCAAAAGTTACAGCGATTTATATGAAGTTGTTCAAAAACGCTTTATTTCGCCAAGACAATGCGTTTCTCACTGTTACATGCATTTGAATGGGAAACTCGCCTGAAACAAAGTATAGGTTTTCATTATGTGAATAATTTTAAAATCTTAGCTCAAACGGCTGCAAAACCTGTTTGCCCAGCACGGGGATATTGAGTTCTATAAGATAAAGCCATAAACATGTTTGTCTGAGTCTTCTATCAAAAGTTACAGCGATTTATATGAAGTTGTTCAAAAACGCTTTATTTCGCCAAGACAATGCGTTTCTCACTGTTACATGCATTTGAATGGGAAACTCGCCTGAAACAAAGTATAGGTTTTCATTATGTGAATAATTTTAAAATCTTAGCTCAAACGGCTGCAAAACCTGTTTACCAAGCACGGGGATATTGAGTTCTATAAGATAAAGCCATAAACATGTTTGTCTGAGTCTTCTATCAAAAGTTACAGCGATTTATATGAAGTTGTTCAAAAAAACTTTATTTCGCCAAGACAATGCGTTTCTCACTGTTACATGCATTTGAATGGGAAACTCGCCTGAAACAAAGTATAGGTTTTCATTATGTGAATAATTTTAAAATCTTAGCTCAAACGGCTGCAAAACCTGTTTGCCCAGCACGGGGATATTGAGTTCTATAAGATAAAGCCATAAACATGTTTGTCTGAGTCTTCTATCAAAAGTTACAGCGATTTATATGAAGTGGTTGAAAAACGCTTTATTTCGCCAAGACAGTGTGTTTCTCACTGTTACATGCATTTGAATGGGAAACTCGCCTGAAACAAAGTATAGATTTTCATTATGTGAATAATTTTAAAATCTTAGCTCAAACGGCTGCAAAACCTGTTTGCCCAGCACGGGGATATTGAGTTCTATAAGATAAAGCCATAAACATGTTTGTCTGAGTCTTCTATCAAAAGTTACAGCGATTTATATGAAGTTGTTCAAAAACGCTTTATTTCGCCAAGACAATGCGTTTCTCACTGTTACATGCATTTGAATGGGAAACTCGCCTGAAACAAAGTATAGATTTTCATTATGTGAATAATTTTAAAATCTTAGCTCAAACGGCTGCAAAACCTGTTTGCCCAGCACGGGGATATTGAGTTCTATAAGATAAAGCCATAAACATGTTTGTCTGAGTCTTCTATCAAAAGTTACAGCGATTTATATGAAGTTGTTCAAAAACGCTTTATTTCGCCAAGACAATGCGTTTCTCACTGTTACATGCATTTGAATGGGAAACTCGCCTGAAACAAAGTATAGATTTTCATTATGTGAATAATTTTAAAATCTTAGCTCAAACGGCTGCAAAACCTGTTTACCCAGCACGGGGATATTGAGTTCTATAAGATAAAGCCATAAACATGTTTGTCTGAGTCTTCTATCAAAAGTTACAGCGATTTATATGAAGTTGTTCAAAAACGCTTTATTTCGCCAAGACAATGCGTTTCTCACTGTTACATGCATTTGAATGGGAAACTCGCCTGAAACAAAGTATAGGTTTTCATTATGTGAATAATTTTAAAATCTTAGCTCAAACGGCTGCAAAACCTGTTTGCCCAGCACGGGGATATTGAGTTCTATAAGATAAAGCCATAAACATGTTTGTCTGAGTCTTCTATCAAAAGTTACAGCGATTTATATGAAGTTGTTCAAAAACGCTTTATTTCGCCAAGACAATGCGTTTCTCACTGTTACATGCATTTGAATGGGAAACTCGCCTGAAACAAAGTATAGGTTTTCATTATGTGAATAATTTTAAAATCTTAGCTCAAACGGCTGCAAAACCTGTTTACCAAGCACGGGGATATTGAGTTCTATAAGATAAAGCCATAAACATGTTTGTCTGAGTCTTCTATCAAAAGTTACAGCGATTTATATGAAGTTGTTCAAAAAAACTTTATTTCGCCAAGACAATGCGTTTCTCACTGTTACATGCATTTGAATGGGAAACTCGCCTGAAACAAAGTATAGGTTTTCATTATGTGAATAATTTTAAAATCTTAGCTCAAACGGCTGCAAAACCTGTTTGCCCAGCACGGGGATATTGAGTTCTATAAGATAAAGCCATAAACATGTTTGTCTGAGTCTTCTATCAAAAGTTACAGCGATTTATATGAAGTTGTTCAAAAACGCTTTATTTCGCCAAGACAGTGTGTTTCTCACTGTTACATGCATTTGAATGGGAAACTCGCCTGAAACAAAGTATAGATTTTCATTATGTGAATAATTTTAAAATCTTAGCTCAAACGGCTGCAAAACCTGTTTGCCCAGCACGGGGATATTGAGTTCTATAAGATAAAGCCATAAACATGTTTGTCTGAGTCTTCTATCAAAAGTTACAGCGATTTATATGAAGTTGTTCAAAAACGCTTTATTTCGCCAAGACAATGCGTTTCTCACTGTTACATGCATTTGAATGGGAAACTCGCCTGAAACAAAGTATAGGTTTTCATTATGTGAATAATTTTAAAATCTTAGCTCAAACGGCTGCAAAACCTGTTTGCCCAGCACGGGGATATTGAGTTCTATAAGATAAAGCCATAAACATGTTTGTCTGAGTCTTCTATCAAAAGTTACAGCGATTTATATGAAGTTGTTCAAAAACGCTTTATTTCGCCAAGACAATGCGTTTCTCACTGTTACATGCATTTGAATGGGAAACTCGCCTGAAACAAAGTATAGGTTTTCATTATGTGAATAATTTTAAAATCTTAGCTCAAACGGCTGCAAAACCTGTTTGCCCAGCACGGGGATATTGAGTTCTATAAGATAAAGCCATAAACATGTTTGTCTGAGTCTTCTATCAAAAGTTACAGCGATTTATATGAAGTGGTTGAAAAACGCTTTATTTCGCCAAGACAGTGTGTTTCTCACTGTTACATGCATTTGAATGGGAAACTCGCCTGAAACAAAGTATAGATTTTCATTATGTGAATAATTTTAAAATCTTAGCTCAAACGGCTGCAAAACCTGTTTGCCCAGCACGGGGATATTGAGTTCTATAAGATAAAGCCATAAACATGTTTGTCTGAGTCTTCTATCAAAAGTTACAGCGATTTATATGAAGTTGTTCAAAAACGCTTTATTTCGCCAAGACAATGCGTTTCTCACTGTTACATGCATTTGAATGGGAAACTCGCCTGAAACAAAGTATAGGTTTTCATTATGTGAATAATTTTAAAATCTTAGCTCAAACGGCTGCAAAACCTGTTTGCCCAGCACGGGGATATTGAGTTCTATAAGATAAAGCCATAAACATGTTTGTCTGAGTCTTCTATCAAAAGTTACAGCGATTTATATGAAGTGGCTGAAAAACGCTTTATTTCGCCAAGACAGTGTGTTTCTCACTGTTACATGCATTTGAATGGGAAACTCGCCTGAAACAAAGTATAGATTTTCATTATGTGAATAATTTTAAAATCTTAGCTCAAACGGCTGCAAAACCTGTTTGCCCAGCACGGGGATATTGAGTTCTATAAGATAAAGCCATAAACATGTTTGTCTGAGTCTTCTATCAAAAGTTACAGCGATTTATATGAAGTTGTTCAAAAACGCTTTATTTCGCCAAGACAATGCGTTTCTCACTGTTACATGCATTTGAATGGGAAACTCGCCTGAAACAAAGTATAGGTTTTCATTATGTGAATAATTTTAAAATCTTAGCTCAAACGGCTGCAAAACCTGTTTGCCCAGCACGGGGATATTGAGTTCTATAAGATAAAGCCATAAACATGTTTGTCTGAGTCTTCTATCAAAAGTTACAGCGATTTATATGAAGTTGTTCAAAAAAACTTTATTTCGCCAAGACAATGCGTTTCTCACTGTTACATGCATTTGAATGGGAAACTCGCCTGAAACAAAGTATAGGTTTTCATTATGTGAATAATTTTAAAATCTTAGCTCAAACGGCTGCAAAACCTGTTTGCCCAGCACGGGGATATTGAGTTCTATAAGATAAAGCCATAAACATGTTTGTCTGAGTCTTCTATCAAAAGTTACAGCGATTTATATGAAGTTGTTCAAAAACGCTTTATTTCGCCAAGACAGTGTGTTTCTCACTGTTACATGCATTTGAATGGGAAACTCGCCTGAAACAAAGTATAGATTTTCATTATGTGAATAATTTTAAAATCTTAGCTCAAACGGCTGCAAAACCTGTTTGCCCAGCACGGGGATATTGAGTTCTATAAGATAAAGCCATAAACATGTTTGTCTGAGTCTTCTATCAAAAGTTACAGCGATTTATATGAAGTTGTTCAAAAACGCTTTATTTCGCCAAGACAATGCGTTTCTCACTGTTACATGCATTTGAATGGGAAACTCGCCTGAAACAAAGTATAGGTTTTCATTATGTGAATAATTTTAAAATCTTAGCTCAAACGGCTGCAAAACCTGTTTGCCCAGCACGGGGATATTGAGTTCTATAAGATAAAGCCATAAACATGTTTGTCTGAGTCTTCTATCAAAAGTTACAGCGATTTATATGAAGTTGTTCAAAAACGCTTTATTTCGCCAAGACAATGCGTTTCTCACTGTTACATGCATTTGAATGGGAAACTCGCCTGAAACAAAGTATAGGTTTTCATTATGTGAATAATTTTAAAATCTTAGCTCAAACGGCTGCAAAACCTGTTTGCCCAGCACGGGGATATTGAGTTCTATAAGATAAAGCCATAAACATGTTTGTCTGAGTCTTCTATCAAAAGTTACAGCGATTTATATGAAGTGGCTGAAAAACGCTTTATTTCGCCAAGACAGTGTGTTTCTCACTGTTACATGCATTTGAATGGGAAACTCGCCTGAAACAAAGTATAGATTTTCATTATGTGAATAATTTTAAAATCTTAGCTCAAACGGCTGCAAAACCTGTTTGCCCAGCACGGGGATATTGAGTTCTATAAGATAAAGCCATAAACATGTTTGTCTGAGTCTTCTATCAAAAGTTACAGCGATTTATATGAAGTTGTTCAAAAAAACTTTATTTCGCCAAGACAATGCGTTTCTCACTGTTACATGCATTTGAATGGGAAACTCGCCTGAAACAAAGTATAGGTTTTCATTATGTGAATAATTTTAAAATCTTAGCTCAAACGGCTGCAAAACCTGTTTACCAAGCACGGGGATATTGAGTTCTATAAGATAAAGCCATAAACATGTTTGTCTGAGTCTTCTATCAAAAGTTACAGCGATTTATATGAAGTTGTTCAAAAACGCTTTATTTCGCCAAGACAATGCGTTTCTCACTGTTACATGCATTTGAATGGGAAACTCGCCTGAAACAAAGTATAGGTTTTCATTATGTGAATAATTTTAAAATCTTAGCTCAAACGGCTGCAAAACCTGTTTACCAAGCACGGGGATATTGAGTTCTATAAGATAAAGCCATAAACATGTTTGTCTGAGTCTTCTATCAAAAGTTACAGCGATTTATATGAAGTTGTTCAAAAAAACTTTATTTCGCCAAGACAATGCGTTTCTCACTGTTACATGCATTTGAATGGGAAACTCGCCTGAAACAAAGTATAGGTTTTCATTATGTGAATAATTTTAAAATCTTAGCTCAAACGGCTGCAAAACCTGTTTGCCCAGCACGGGGATATTGAGTTCTATAAGATAAAGCCATAAACATGTTTGTCTGAGTCTTCTATCAAAAGTTACAGCGATTTATATGAAGTTGTTCAAAAACGCTTTATTTCGCCAAGACAGTGTGTTTCTCACTGTTACATGCATTTGAATGGGAAACTCGCCTGAAACAAAGTATAGGTTTTCATTATGTGAATAATTTTAAAATCTTAGCTCAAACGGCTGCAAAACCTGTTTGCCCAGCACGGGGATATTGAGTTCTATAAGATAAAGCCATAAACATGTTTGTCTGAGTCTTCTATCAAAAGTTACAGCGATTTATATGAAGTTGTTCAAAAACGCTTTATTTCGCCAAGACAATGCGTTTCTCACTGTTACATGCATTTGAATGGGAAACTCGCCTGAAACAAAGTATAGGTTTTCATTATGTGAATAATTTTAAAATCTTAGCTCAAACGGCTGCAAAACCTGTTTGCCCAGCACGGGGATATTGAGTTCTATAAGATAAAGCCATAAACATGTTTGTCTGAGTCTTCTATCAAAAGTTACAGCGATTTATATGAAGTTGTTCAAAAACGCTTTATTTCGCCAAGACAGTGTGTTTCTCACTGTTACATGCATTTGAATGGGAAACTCGCCTGAAACAAAGTATAGGTTTTCATTATGTGAATAATTTTAAAATCTTAGCTCAAACGGCTGCAAAACCTGTTTGCCCAGCACGGGGATATTGAGTTCTATAAGATAAAGCCATAAACATGTTTGTCTGAGTCTTCTATCAAAAGTTACAGCGATTTATATGAAGTTGTTCAAAAACGCTTTATTTCGCCAAGACAATGCGTTTCTCACTGTTACATGCATTTGAATGGGAAACTCGCCTGAAACAAAGTATAGGTTTTCATTATGTGAATAATTTTAAAATCTTAGCTCAAACGGCTGCAAAACCTGTTCTGTTTGCCCAGCACGGGGATATTGAGTTCTATAAGATAAAGCCATAAACATGTTTGTCTGAGTCTTCTATCAAAAGTTACAGCGATTTATATGAAGTTGTTCAAAAACGCTTTATTTTGTCAAGACAGTGGGTTTTAGAGTCTTCATCATTAAATCTCTGGTTGCTTCATTTTTCTATCCTATATCAGATATTTTAAAGGTTATCTTAGGTAAAGTTCCATTGTCATGGTGAGGCAAAGTGCTTTATGTGTGTGTGTGCCCGTGTCATGAACGGCTATAAAAGGCCTATAATTAAAGAACAAAGCGGGGTTTGAGTTCGAGTTGCGGCAGACTGTCACTACTTGTAAATGGAACGCAGCCTTCCTACGGCGGACAGCTAATAACAGGAATCGGACGCGGTCCAGCCAAGTCCACAGCAACCACCATAGCAACCGCCTAGCATGACCTTAAAAACATATTCTGTCGTATCAAAATCGTGAAATGATTTGCAAAGTGTGAAAGTGTTACAGCTGCAGAGAGCTATGGCGGTATCTATGGAAGCTGTTTACATAGCTAATAATATACGATGTAACCATGGAGACAGTCAGTCACTTGAGCTAGCGGTGCATGTTTACTACAGTGAATAAGGTGATTGAGTGCACAGCGTCCACACTCTGCAGGGGGTAAAGACATTACTTCAATATTGTTTTATATTGATATATATTAGCCTTCTGTTGACCATCACCTCAGGTTCACCATTACAGTTTCAGATTACAGATGCACACTGTCTAAACACATTCAAAAACTCATGTCTCAGAAATAAGCACAGCTGTTCATGTTTGTCATTAGAGTTTTATTTGTAAGAAAATTATGAACTTCATATTGTGCATTAAATAAAAGAACATTTCACAACTCTGAGTCAACAGAAACAGGTAACAGAAATGTCTCTAATGTGTACAGTGTAGTGTAAGCATTAAAAGATCATAAAGGAAAAACTAACATTTATGTGAAACTAATTGTAATAAAAAATGAGCAGGTGCTTTATAGATTTAAAAGAAAGAATCTGAAAACAACACTTTTTTGGTCTAAGTGATCAAAGTAGAAAACAGAACTGATGTTCAAGAACAAACCGTAGCTGCACTAATATTACACATCTCGATCGTTGTACTGAACAGACATGTTGCTTTTAAAACCACATGCAGTGTGTGACCATGACTGTTCACTGAGACCATGAACGCCACTTCGCTGAAGCATTCTTCTTCTTCTTCTTGCCATTAAATTGGAAGCAGAAGCAGCACGAGCTGATTTGATCTACTGAAAGGAAAAAGCAGAACATCTGAGTTGAAACCAGTCAGCTGAAATCATTAAGACAGGAACAAATTCAATGCAGTGTCTCAAGTGGCTTAGCCTGTTACAACTGTTGATACAAGCTAAATACGGTTAACACACAGTGTCAGGGAGCTCCAGTGTGGGAACTAGTGGCTTTAGGTTTGTAGTCATTTAACTTTCATCCATTCATTCATTTAATTCAGGAGGAAGAAATGCCAGGTTGGTGCAGGCTGGTTACATGCATTTGGTCCCATGCTGTCTTTAATTAAATGACTTGGTTCATTTTATGGCTGGGCTGTATGTGGGGTTATATCATGTTATTTGGGCAGGAGTACCTGTCCCCTGTTAGACTTAGAAAGTTTCTCCATAAGTAGAGTTTCTAACTCTTCTAGCACATCTGTGGCTGACAGCTTTTTGGTGGCTCTTTTTACCCCACACTGGTTGTGAGTGTGTAAATAGCCCCACTAGTTATTTTGGGTTGCAGTTAACTAGGGAGGAAGGGGTGGGTATGCCATGATTAGGTGAATAACAATTATATGTGATACATAAATTTCACAATGCATGCATATATCTCTATCAATTAAACCTGGCCTGAGGGCTGCCATTTTTTACATTCAGTTATTTCTCTTAGAAATGTTGGAACTAAATAATGAATGTGTTACAGTTAAAGTGAAACACTGGTCAGTGTAAATGGCTCATTGGGACACAGAAACCTTTAAATTAAACCTGATATCTAGTGTCAAACAATATCAAAGCTGTAAAAGATGTTTACATTCAGAATTTATAAAACTATGATTGTAAATAAATTCAAACAAGTGAGCTTTTCTCTTTGTGCTGAATATCAACACTGTGGTTTCTTAGACTGTAAGCTGTACTTTAGTGCAACCAGTTGCAGAAGCTGCCACTCCAAATGTCTTTTGATAACAAGAAAAAAATACCTTTTCAGTACACGGCCTGAAGTTCTTCTCCGAAATCTTCTGCAATCGGCTTTGTCTGCTGGTTTGAAGACAATAAACCATAAAAAAGATGATTTAGTCACTTTGTCTGTGTCATGCAGCTCGAATGTGTCGTGTAACGATGTTGAATAGCCGTCGTTATCCCTCTGCTGCGTCAGTAGGATTGTACTGTACAGCATCTCATTGATATGTGAGGAATGCTAATGTAACACGATAACAGACTTACATCATTAAAATATAAAGTGCAGGAGATATTTAGATATTTTTTATATTTATATTACATTTTATAGCTGACGGATATTACTAAATAGATAGAATTTACTAAATAGCTGGATGAACATGAAAAATATGTCTATAATAACAAATGACCATGAGAGCCAGTAGAATTAATTCAGCTGGACACTCAAAAGACGTCCTTAAATGCTCTTTAAGTGGCAGAACAGATGAACAAACAGTTAATCGCTTACTTGAGATGAAATCTGCTCAGCTACTTTGAAAACAGCTTCTAACTGGTTCCTCCTTTAACAGGATGACTGCTCAGGGGTAAGGCCATCATGCAATCCAGCAACCTTTATGGTTCTGCTTTGATTCACCAGGAACTATTAGGGAAACCTTCCAGCGCCTCCTGTGAAAGACACAGGCATAAACACACAAACATTTATTAACATGTTCCACAGTGTTCCAGTTTGATTTTCTTATCCTGTGGACAACAACGTACATGGATGCAGGTTTATTGTTAACTTTTGTAAGGTTTATTTAATGAACATATCCAGCTGCAGCTCCACTGTGATCCTGAACTGGATAAGCACTTAAGAAAATGTGTCAATAAATGGACAAACATCAACTTACTATATTTATCCAAACAGACGGGACCAATAATGCTTCGCTGAGTTAGAGACTTTAACAGACTCTTCTATGTAAGAATGTCTCGTGCTGATATACCTGCAAACTTGACAACAAAGGTTTTTCAGACTACATGTAGCTGTCCTCTATGTCAGCTAACACATTTACATTTATGTCACACTTATTTCTGCTTTCCCATTTTATAATTATTACTTACATTTTGATTAGATACCTTGAGTTTGTAAATGATCAGATTACATAATTGGAATACAATTCAGGGTTGCGGGAGGATGAAGCCTATCCCAGCTGATACAGGACAAAGACAGGCTGCCAGTTTATTGCAGGGCTAATACAACATGTGTAACAGAAAATCCACTTAAATGTTTGATATTTCTTATAGTAATCATAATTATGACTATTATTTAAAGGTTTCTTCATAAATACATTTTGATTTTTTATAACCCCTAAAATATAAACCTGAGCTGTTTCAGATTCTGACCTCTGACCTCAGTGACCTGGCTGTGTCCTCACTGCAGCTCCCTCTTGGAAGTACGTCTGCTTCTTGTCTTCCCCCAGTGTTGACCGCCTGATATCAAGATATCACGTACTGTAACTGAGGAACAAAAAAGGACAAACACTTGCCTTCATTTAAAAGTACATTCATACAGAGATAATCTATGGAAACACACTAGTTCACAGTTTGGGAGGAACCAGTTCCTGTGAAACATTTCTGTATATGAACATCATGTGGAGAATGAATGAAATGAGTTCTTCAGGTGACTCAGCAGTCCCACACTGACAAATGAAATCTAGTTAAACTATTAAGCATATTTGCTCTTCTGAAATCTGTGTTAAACAACAACAAACATAAATTAGTAACAAAAACTACAGCTGAGTATAGGCTTTACAAACCACCAGCAGCCATAATGCTAAATTTTAATCTTCAAATGTTTCTGAGCTGTCTTCAACCTGCTTTTAGCACATTAAAGTCTCAATAAATAAAGTCAATGCAGACTCAATCCTAAATGTTCAGCACACAGAGACACAGAGGTACTGTTTAAAGTTTAGTGTTAACTTGAGTCACTGATCATTCACAGTATTACAGAGTCTGGCAGTCTTTGCATGATGTCCACGTCACTGTAAGTTTCTAGCTGACTCTCAGGTGTGCCAGCAGGAAAGAGTAATAATAACCTGCATCCTGAGGTTTGTCATGCAGGATTAAAGGAGCCAAGCTTTGTTCACACAGCTAGGATTGTATTTTACACTGACCCTGGGTCAGTATCAACTTCAAGAAGACAGCTGTAACTGTTGATAGAAGAATCACACACATATTTATGGCTTTGCCTTATAGAATTCAGCATCTCAGTGCTCAGGAAATAGGTTTTGCAGCTGTTTGAGCTAAGATTTTCAAGTTATTCACAAATTAAAACCTATACTTTGTGTCGGGCAAGAACTAAATTCAAATGCATGTAACAGTGAGAAACGCGTTTCTCATCAACTTCATAGAGCTTGCTGTAACTTTTGATAGAAGACTCAGACAAACATATTCATGGCTTTATCTTATAGACTTCAATATCCCCCCAATGTGTGTGTGAGTCTTCTCTCAAAATTTACAGCTGTCTTTATGAAGTTTATGGAAAAACGCTTTATTTCACCACGTTAGTGCGTTTCTCGCTATTACATGCATTTGAATGGAGTTCTCGCCCGACACAAAGTATAGGTTTTCAATTTGTGAATAACTTGAAAATCTTAGCTCAAATGCTGAATTCTATAAGGCAAAGCCATAAATATGTGTGTGTGTGAGTCCTCTATCAAAAGTTACAGCTGTCTTCATGAAGTTGATACTGACCCAGGGTCAGTGTAAAATACAAGTTATTCACATAATGAAAACTTATACTTTGTTTCGTGCAAGAACTCCATTCAAATGCATGTAATAGTCAGAAACGCACTGTCTCGGCGAAATGAAGCCTTTTTGTACAACTTCATGAAGTTAGCTGTAACTTTTGATAAAAGGCTCAAAGCAGAGGGATAACGACGGCTATTCAACATCGTTACACGACACATTCGAGCTGCATGACGCAGACAAAGTGACTAAATCATCTTTTTTGTGGTTTATTGTCTTCAAACCAGCAGACAAAGCCGATTGCAGAAGATTTCGGAGAAGAACTTCAGGCCGTGTACTGAAAAGGTATTTTTTTCTTGTTATCAAAAGACATTTGGAGTGGCAGCTTCTGCAACTGGTTGCACTAAAGTACAGCTTACAGTCTAAGAAACCACAGTGTTGATATTCAGCACAAAGAGAAAAGCTCACTTGTTTGAATTTATTTACAATCATAGTTTTATAAATTCTGAATATAAACATCTTTTACAGCTTTGATATTGTTTGACACTAGATATCAGGTTTAATTTAAAGGTTTCTGTGTCCCAATGAGCCATTTACACTGACCAGTGTTTCACTTTAACTGTAACACATTCATTATTTAGTTCCAACATTTCTAAGAGAAATAACTGAATGTAAAAAATGGCAGCCCTCAGGCCAGGTTTAATTGATAGAGATATATGCATGCATTGTGAAATTTATGTATCACATATAATTGTTATTCACCTAATCATGGCATACCCACCCCTTCCTCCCTAGTTAACTGCAACCCAAAATAACTAGTGGGGCTATTTACACACTCACAACCAGTGTGGGGTAAAAAGAGCCACCAAAAAGCTGTCAGCCACAGATGTGCTAGAAGAGTTAGAAACTCTACTTATGGAGAAACTTTCTAAGTCTAACAGGGGACAGGTACTCCTGCCCAAATAACATGATATAACCCCACATACAGCCCAGCCATAAAATGAACCAAGTCATTTAATTAAAGACAGCATGGGACCAAATGCATGTAACCAGCCTGCACCAACCTGGCATTTCTTCCTCCTGAATTAAATGAATGAATGGATGAAAGTTAAATGACTACAAACCTAAAGCCACTAGTTCCCACACTGGAGCTCCCTGACACTGTGTGTTAACCGTATTTAGCTTGTATCAACAGTTGTAACAGGCTAAGCCACTTGAGACACTGCATTGAATTTGTTCCTGTCTTAATGATTTCAGCTGACTGGTTTCAACTCAGATGTTCTGCTTTTTCCTTTCAGTAGATCAAATCAGCTCGTGCTGCTTCTGCTTCCAATTTAATGGCAAGAAGAAGAAGAAGAATGCTTCAGCGAAGTGGCGTTCATGGTCTCAGTGAACAGTCATGGTCACACACTGCATGTGGTTTTAAAAGCAACATGTCTGTTCAGTACAACGATCGAGATGTGTAATATTAGTGCAGCTACGGTTTGTTCTTGAACATCAGTTCTGTTTTCTACTTTGATCACTTAGACCAAAAAAGTGTTGTTTTCAGATTCTTTCTTTTAAATCTATAAAGCACCTGCTCATTTTTTATTACAATTAGTTTCACATAAATGTTAGTTTTTCCTTTATGATCTTTTAATGCTTACACTACACTGTACACATTAGAGACATTTCTGTTACCTGTTTCTGTTGACTCAGAGTTGTGAAATGTTCTTTTATTTAATGCACAATATGAAGTTCATAATTTTCTTACAAATAAAACTCTAATGACAAACATGAACAGCTGTGCTTATTTCTGAGACATGAGTTTTTGAATGTGTTTAGACAGTGTGCATCTGTAATCTGAAACTGTAATGGTGAACCTGAGGTGATGGTCAACAGAAGGCTAATATATATCAATATAAAACAATATTGAAGTAATGTCTTTACCCCCTGCAGAGTGTGGACGCTGTGCACTCAATCACCTTATTCACTGTAGTAAACATGCACCGCTAGCTCAAGTGACTGACTGTCTCCATGGTTACATCGTATATTATTAGCTATGTAAACAGCTTCCATAGATACCGCCATAGCTCTCTGCAGCTGTAACACTTTCACACTTTGCAAATCATTTCACGATTTTGATAGTTATGAAGACAGAATATGTTTTTAAGGTCATGCTAGGCGGTTGCTATGGTGGTTGCTGTGGACTTGGCTGGACCGCGTCCGATTCCTGTTATTAGCTGTCCGCCGTAGGAAGGCTGCGTTCCATTTACAAGTAGTGACAGTCTGCCGCAACTCGAACTCAAACCCCGCTTTGTTCTTTAATTATAGGCCTTTTATAGCCGTTCATGACACGGGCACACACACACATAAAGCACTTTGCCTCACCATGAGAATGGAACTTTACCTAAGCTAACCTTTAAAATATCTGATATAGGATAGAAAAATTGAAGCAACCAGAGATTTAATGATGAAGACTCTGGGTTCTGTAGTGACCTGAATGACTCTTTGCATACAATTTATTGAAGAGGACTTTAGAATGCACTTTACATTTAGACTGTTGCTGTTTAATTTTTTACATTGTTGCGGTGTTATGTCATGAATAAAGTTCACCTGCTGGGGGTTTGATGGATCAGATCATCATAATCAATGGGTCCTGAGGTTGGCGGGACTGTCTCTGGTGATGTCACCATGAAGGAACAGCATCTGGCACGTGTTGCTGAAACATCCCAGTACACTGGTGTAGTTTCCTCTCCAGCTGTTTGACATTTGACACTTCAACATTAAGGAGAAGAAGAAGAAACAGTGTTAGGTCAGGTGACCACATGGTTTCTAAAGTAACTGACAGGAAGTAACCAGGCCGTTAGAAATGGATGGCATGTGTTTAGAGTTACTGGAGTTGGGTAACTCTACTTACCAAAAGCAGAAGCACACAGATGAAGGATCAGATGCTGAATGTTGCAGGAACATGCTCGTGCGGTGGTCATTCAGTGCTGCTCCGGCAGGTTAGACAGTCCAAGACTGATATACTGCCCATCTGAGAGTTTGAAAACACACATGCAAAGATTTATTTTGTATTACAGTCAAAGTTGGATGTTCATTTTTGTCCTTTAAAAATGTTTGTGTATTTGAAAGCGCTAACATTTAAGGATGACTTGGATCGTCTCCTTTAAAGGGGAGACAAGTGTATCCACTGATCCACGTCACTTTACCTGGATGATGACTCCTCTCCCCCTCACTCAGAAACGCTCCTAATATAACCAAGCAAATAAATAATATTGAAGATTTACTTACATCATTACAAAAACAGGAAAAACATCTCCCTTTGATTCTATTTCTCCATTCCTGCTGAACATCAGGCAACAAATATCTCAATAAATCACAGTAAAATGTAAAGCACATGTTTTCTCTGCTTTGTCTAACCTCTGCAGAGCCTCTGTCAAGAAAAACATATCTGTAAGCATAAAACAAATATACATTTCATAACACGTCACTGGACAAACCTCGGTCAGTTGATTTCCTCTGTGCAGTGTAGACGAACATCAGTCAGCAAGTCAAGGTGGTGAGATGGACTGGTGTCCTTTGTGACTCTGCTGGTTCTTCTGAGGAAATACCACCGTCTCTCCACACCGTCACCATCTGTGAGCACAAACTGCTGCTCTGCTCTGCCAGCATGTAGGAAATCACATATCACACACACAGGGGTGAAGAAACATTAGAACTCAACTTTGGATACTTTAGATCTAAACAGATCAAAGTAGCTCTTAGCTTCAACAATCAGTGAACAGACAAACAATGATACCATACTGATTCTGTATGAATACAATATGGTATTTTCAATACAGGTGTCAAATTAATTTACTAAAACTAATACAGATATATGTATTTTTTTTTTTATAAATTCGTTTGCTAAATTATAAGAATATATATTTTTTCATTTAACAATTGCAACTGAAAGAAATTAAATATTGAACAAAAATATATTGTCACATTCTGAGCATGCTCAGCATGCTGACAGACTTGAAGTTGCTACAGATTTTAAGAAGTGATAATTATAGGGAAAAAACTTCTCTTTTTCATCCGTTTAATCAAACATTTGATGCCTTAGATGTCTCAGTCCTATAGCATTCTGCAACTACAACTAAGCTGAAGCTTGGATTTGGCTGCAGGTGCCCTGTACATCCTTCTCAACATGTGGGTACCATTTAATCACACTTCTTCCTGAGCTTTGCTTCGTCACAAGACCAAAGGTGGCATCCCGTGTCACGGTCATATCATCATCCAGAAGAAACATTTGAAGAAACATCATGGAGAAGAAACATTTACGCGCCTCCCGGTTTTGTTTTCTGATCCTGCAAAAAGACTGAGGACAACAAAGCCCAGAGAACACGAGATACACAACATCCAACATTCAGACTCAACAGCCTCCATAAATGAAGAGCACCAGGTTGGTTCAGTTATAGTAGATGTCATGGAATTTTTTAAATAAAGTCTGCAACACAGAAAGAGCTGTGATCATGCTATTTATTACTGTGCACAGGAGAGCAAACACACATCAAACATCACAGTTCAGTCATGTCAGCTCTGCCACTTCACGTGTCTCGCTATGAAACCTAACGGATCAATGGTTATGCTGTTTTGTGCCCTTGACGTTATCAGCACCTGTAAAGGGAGTTGTTTTCTCAAACTGCTGAAGTAAGTTCATCTAGTTTTAGAAACCTTCATTGAACAGTCTATAACAGTGTCACAACTAAGCATATGCATAAGCACTTAAATGCTTTAAATGAGAATAACATAAAATTTCTATTACAGGAGCTAGAGCCTGTCCCAGTAGTCATAGGTAGAGCACACCTGGACAGGTCACCAGTCTGTCAGAGGACTAACACAGATGCAGCCTGACTCAATCCTAAATGTTCAGCACACAGAGACACAGAGGTACCGTTTAAAGTTTAGTGTTAACTTGAGTCACTGATCATTTGCAGTATTACAGAGTCTGGCAGTCTTTGCATGATGTCCACGTCACTGTAAGTTTCTAGCTGACTCTCAGGTGTGACAGGTGTGCCAGCAGGGAAGAGTAATAATAGCCTGCATCCTGAGGTTTTTCATGCAGGATTAAAGGAGCCAGGCTTTGTTCACACAGCTAGGATTGTATTTTACACTGACCCAGCTAAACCCTGGGTCAGTATAAGTATCATACAGTTTAAACGAAGCACTGAAACTTGCACATATTTATTACAGATGCACTGAAGCTAATCGAGATATTTGCTGTCAGTCTGTGGCTGCGATTAAACACTTTACTGGAAACTTTATTAACTAGTAACTTCGTCAGTCATGACAGAAGCTAATATTTCTGTGCTAACATTGTTTAAACAGTAACAGCTTTACTCCAATATAAGCTAACGTTTACACCGTAACTTTAAGCTAGCACCATAAAGACGGTAAAACACGTAATAACATCTACAAATGCATCTTAAAGCTGTTATATTAGCACTCGGTGTATTACTAACCTAACCACATTAACATTATTGACACTCGCTGGTCTGACTTTTAATAGTCATTCTATAAATGCTGTCCGTTTAAACGGTCTTACCTGTACACACTCCTGTATCCACCGGATTGCAGCCAGAGTGGATTCTGGAGTCTTCCCACGCTCCTGTTAGTGATCCTCCATCTGGATGGATGATAACAACCTTCTGAACAATCTAGCAGGAGATGGTCCATATCTAGGGGATATGGACTGACAACAGCCGAAGCGGGTGAATAAAGTCACCCAGTCGCTAGCTGTGCGATTACCCAGCATACACCAGCACAATATTAGGCACAGCACCACCATAGACATTTTCAGTGGTTTTGAATGCAGGACATGGTTATCTTACCTTGTAAAATGCATGACAATAAAACAGCTAACCACCATAAAATGGTATTGTGTATGTATGTATGTGCATGTGTGTGTGTGTGTGTGTGTGTGTGTGAGAGAGAGAGAGAGAGAGAGAGGGGGGGGGGGGGGGGGGGAGAGAGATCAAAGGCGTGCGCTTATGTTTTTTCTTGATCAAGAGTGTGCCTCCTCTCTCTTATTGGATGTATGGTATAGCATGTTTATTCAGGTGCACCTTTGAAGTCTATGAGAATACTTTGCAGCCTGGTCTGAGTGGTCATTTCTGCACAGACACAATGAAGCGTGCACTCAGTTTAGAGGAGGCTGTTGCTGCAGTTTTGCACTCTCCACAAGCAGTGGAGATACTTCTGACAGCGAAGAAGAATTTTTGCCAGGCACCGAGGAGCTTTGCAGCTCATGTGCGGAGGAGGAGAAGGAGAAGGAGGAAGAAGAGCAGGAGGAAGAGACAAGACTGGAGGATGGCCAGTGGAGATCTAAAAATGGAGAAATCATGTGGCAACCCACACACGAAGAGGTCCTGCCATTTTTTCCTCCCCCCATTTTAACCCCAGGACCAACCCATTATGCAATTCGTATAGGATCAGCAGCCCTGTGAGCACTTTCCATCTTTTTTTTGCAGAGGACATTATGCAGCTAATCCTGCATTTCACCAACCTGCAGGGGCAACAGGTCAGTAAAAGACTGGAAGGACATAGATGAGGAGTTGCAGGCTTACATGGGGCTTGTGATGCTGGCTGGCCTGTACAGGTCTCAACATGAAACGACAACAAGCCTGTGAAATGGGGAGACAGGGCTCTTCTGTTTCATGCTACCATGTCAAAAAAAAAAATGATTTGAGCAAATTAATCGGGCAGTAAGATTCGATGATCGTCTCTCCCGTCCAGGTCGCTAGGGGGGGGGGGGGGGGGGGGGGGGGCAAGGCTGTGGTTTCCTACATCCCCAAGCAAAGAAAAAAGGTTGTCTTATTGAGCACCAGGCACCGTGAGCTACAAGTCCAGGACTCTGGGAAGAGAAAGCCCCACATCATCCTGGATTATAACAAATGCAAAGGGACTGTGGATCATTTGGACCAGGTAAGCACAATTATAAGTAATTTATTTGCCAAATTGTTTACCGTTTCTCATTGTTATAACTGATAAAGTCAGATAATGTGATTATAATAGTTTTGATATGAGATGATAGTTTTAGACTATGATAGTTTTGATAGTTACAGTAAGGAGGGGGGGGGGGGGGGGGGGGGGTCCAGTTTGACGCCCACAGGCAGAAAGAATCTCTTGCTTATGGCTGTATAAATCTGTTCATGTCACCTGATCATTTCTTTTTGTTTTGCAGGTTTGTGGCAACTACTCCTGCCATAGAAGGACACGTAGGTGGCCCATGTGTCTGTTCTACCACATGATCGAGGTAAGCTGCTATAATGCTTTCATTCAAGACAGCTGTAACTTTTGATAGAAGACGCATATAAACATATTTATGGCTTTATCTTATAAAGTTCGATATCCCCGTGTTGAGCAAACAGGTTTTGCAGCTGTTTGATCTAAGATTTTCAAGTTATTCACAAAATGAATACCTATACTTTGTTTCGTGCGACAACTCCATTCAAATGCATGTAATAGTCAGAAACGCACTGTCTTGGCGAAATAAAGCGTTTACAACTTCATGAAGACAGCTCTAACTTTTGATAGGAGACTCAGATATGCGTATTTATGGCTTTATCTGATCGAATTCAATATCCCCGTGTTGAGCAAACAGTTTTAAAGCTATGTGAGCTAAGATTTTTAAGTTATTCACAAAATAAAAAGCTATACTTTGTTTCGTGTGAGAACTCCATTTATGTTACGCCCCTAATCTAGGCGTGTAGGGACGCACATAAGGTTGGAGGAGAGAGATACAAATCCCCGCCCTGGTTCCCAAGCCAAACATCCAAACCAGTTGTGAGTAAAAAAAAGGTGATTTTATTTAAGGACAAGAAGCATAGCTCCAGGGTGAGCCCAGGCCAAAATAATAAACAAAACCAACTAAGACCCACCAGCAAAGACTAACTAAACCCTAGGAAAGAAAAAGAACAAACAAATGACAGAGCTATCCCTCGCTCCCTGACCAAGAAAACAGGAGAAAACGATTCCAAAAGAAAAGGCAGCTCACCCCTTCCGCTTCAGCCCACGAGTGCCTAAGCTCTCAGCTAATGCACTAGGAGCGGCTTTTACAATTCACCCTCACACAAATACACAAGATAAGCACAGGCTGGGAAAACCATGGTCAGGACCGCGACGGCTGTCAGGCTACTCGCTCGTTGCACACACTCTCTCCCTCTCTCCCCTCTGGAGCTGTCAGAGCGGCTTTTTGAACGTGGTCACCTGTTCCATGGTCCAATCAGCTGCTCACTACTCTTCATTAGGGGAGGGACCTGTAAAGTGTCTTAAACACAGTAAAGAGACACGTCTCGCATGTAATAGTCAGAAACGCACTATCTTGGCGAAATAAAGCCTTTTTGTACAACTTCATGAAGTTAGCTGTAACTTTTGATAGAAGATTCAGATTTACGTAGTTATGGCTTTATCTTATAATATTCAGTATCCCCGTGTTGAGCAAACAGGTTGGAGCTAAGATTTTCGAGTTATTCACATAATGAAAACCTATACTTTGTTTCGTGCGAGAACTGCATTCAAATGCATGTAATAGTCAGAAACGCACTGTCTCGGCGAAATAAAGCGTTTTTGTACAGCTTCATGAAGACAGCTGTAACTTTTGATAGAAGGCTCAGATTGATGTATTTATGGTTTTATCTTATAGAATTCAATATCCCCGTGCTGGGAAAACAGATTTTGCAGCTGTGTGAGCTAAGATTTCCAAGTTATACACATAATGAAAATCTATACTTTGTTTCGGTCGAGTTCCCCATTCAAATGCATGTAACAGTGAGAAACGCACTGTCTTGGCGAAAGAAAGCGTTTTTGTACAACTTCATATAAATAGCTGTAACTTTTGATAGAAGACTCGGATACACATGTTTATGGCTTTATCTTATAGAACTCAAGGTCCCCGTGCTGGGCAAACAAAACAGGTTTTGCAGCTGTTTGAGCTAAGATTTTCAAGTTATACACATAATGAAAACCTATACTTTGTTTCGGTGAGTTCCCCATTCAAATGCATGTAACAGTGAGAAACGCACTGTCTTGGCGAAAGAAAGCGTTTTTGTACAACTTCATATAAATAGCTGTAACTTTTGATAGAAGACTCGGATACACATATTTTTGGCTTTATCTTATAGAACTCAAGGTCCCCGTGCTGGGAAAAAAGAACAGGTTTTGCAGCCGTTTGAGCTAAGATTTTAAAATTATTCACATAATGAAAACCTATACTTTGTTTCGGGCGAGTTCCCCATTCAAATGCATGCAACAGTGAGAAACGCACTGTCTTGGCGAAATAAAGCGTTTTTGTACAACTTCATATAAATTAGCTGTAACTTTTGATAGAAGACTCGGATACACATGTTTATGGCTTTATCTTATAGAACTCAAGGTCCCCGTGCTGGGAAAACAAAACAGGTTTTGCAGCTGTTTGAGCTAAGATTTTCAAGTTATACACATAATGAAAACCTATACTTTGTTTCGGTGAGTTCCCCATTCAAATGCATGTAACAGTGAGAAACGCACTGTCTTGGCGAAAGAAAGCGTTTTTGTACAACTTCATATAAATAGCTGTAACTTTTGATAGAAGACTCAGACAAACATGTTTATGGCTTTATCTTATAGAACTCAAGGTCCCCGTGCTGGGAAAACAGGATTTGCAGCTGTTTGAGCTAAGATTTTAAAATTATTCACATAATGAAAACCTATACTTTGTTTCGGTCGAGTTCCCCATTCAAATGCATGTAACAGTGAGAAACGCACTGTCTTGGCGAAAGAAAGCGTTTTTGTACAACTTCATATAAATAGCTGTAACTTTTGATAGAAGACTCAGACAAACATGTTTATGGCTTTATCTTATAGAACTCAAGGTCCCCGTGCTGGGAAAACAGGATTTGCAGCTGTTGGAGCTAAGATTTTCAAGTTATACACATAATGAAAACCTATACTTTGTTTCGGTCGAGTTCCCCATTCAAATGCATGTAACAGTGAGAAACGCACTGTCTTGGCGAAAGAAAGCGTTTTTGTACAACTTCATATAAATAGCTGTAACTTTTGATAGAAGACTCAGACAAACATGTTTATGGCTTTATCTTATAGAACTCAAGGTCCCCGTGCTGGGAAAACAGGTTTTGCAGCTGTTTGAGCTAAGATTTCCAAGTTATACACATAATGAAAACCTATACTTTGTTTCGGTCGAGTTCCCCATTCAAATGCATGTAACAGTGAGAAACGCACTGTCTTGGCGAAAGAAAGCGTTTTTGTACAACTTCATATAAATAGCTGTAACTTTTGATAGAAGACTCAGACAAACATGTTTATGGCTTTATCTTATAGAACTCAAGGTCCCCGTGCTGGGAAAACAGGTTTTGCAGCTGTTTGAGCTAAGATTTTCAAGTTATACACATAATGAAAACCTATACTTTGTTTCGGTCGAGTTCCCCATTCAAATGCATGTAACAGTGAGAAACGCACTGTCTTGGCGAAAGAAAGCGTTTTTGTACAACTTCATATAAATAGCTGTAACTTTTGATAGAAGACTCAGACAAACATGTTTATGGCTTTATCTTATAGAACTCAAGGTCCCCGTGCTGGGAAAACAGGATTTGCAGCTGTTTGAGCTAAGATTTTAAAATTATTCACATAATGAAAACCTATACTTTGTTTCGGTCGAGTTCCCCATTCAAATGCATGTAACAGTGAGAAACGCACTGTCTTGGCGAAAGAAAGCGTTTTTGTACAACTTCATATAAATAGCTGTAACTTTTGATAGAAGACTCAGACAAACATGTTTATGGCTTTATCTTATAGAACTCAAGGTCCCCGTGCTGGGAAAACAGGATTTGCAGCTGTTGGAGCTAAGATTTTCAAGTTATACACATAATGAAAACCTATACTTTGTTTCGGTCGAGTTCCCCATTCAAATGCATGTAACAGTGAGAAACGCACTGTCTTGGCGAAAGAAAGCGTTTTTGTACAACTTCATATAAATAGCTGTAACTTTTGATAGAAGACTCAGACAAACATGTTTATGGCTTTATCTTATAGAACTCAAGGTCCCTGTGCTGGGAAAACAGGTTTTGCAGCTGTTTGAGCTAAGATTTCCAAGTTATACACATAATGAAAACCTATACTTTGTTTCGGTCGAGTTCCCCATTCAAATGCATGTAACAGTGAGAAACGCACTGTCTTGGCGAAAGAAAGCGTTTTTGTACAACTTCATATAAATAGCTGTAACTTTTGATAGAAGACTCAGACAAACATGTTTATGGCTTTATCTTATAGAACTCAAGGTCCCCGTGCTGGGAAAACAGGTTTTGCAGCTGTTTGAGCTAAGATTTTCAAGTTATACACATAATGAAAACCTATACTTTGTTTCGGTCGAGTTCCCCATTCAAATGCATGTAACAGTGAGAAACGCACTGTCTTGGCGAAAGAAAGCGTTTTTGTACAACTTCATATAAATAGCTGTAACTTTTGATAGAAGACTCAGACAAACATGTTTATGGCTTTATCTTATAGAACTCAAGGTCCCCGTGCTGGGAAAACAGGATTTGCAGCTGTTTGAGCTAAGATTTTAAAATTATTCACATAATGAAAACCTATACTTTGTTTCGGTCGAGTTCCCCATTCAAATGCATGTAACAGTGAGAAACGCACTGTCTTGGCGAAAGAAAGCGTTTTTGTACAACTTCATATAAATAGCTGTAACTTTTGATAGAAGACTCAGACAAACATGTTTATGGCTTTATCTTATAGAACTCAAGGTCCCCGTGCTGGGAAAACAGGATTTGCAGCTGTTGGAGCTAAGATTTTCAAGTTATACACATAATGAAAACCTATACTTTGTTTCGGTCGAGTTCCCCATTCAAATGCATGTAACAGTGAGAAACGCACTGTCTTGGCGAAAGAAAGCGTTTTTGTACAACTTCATATAAATAGCTGTAACTTTTGATAGAAGACTCAGACAAACATGTTTATGGCTTTATCTTATAGAACTCAAGGTCCCCGTGCTGGGAAAACAGGTTTTGCAGCTGTTTGAGCTAAGATTTCCAAGTTATACACATAATGAAAACCTATACTTTGTTTCGGTCGAGTTCCCCATTCAAATGCATGTAACAGTGAGAAACGCACTGTCTTGGCGAAAGAAAGCGTTTTTGTACAACTTCATATAAATAGCTGTAACTTTTGATAGAAGACTCAGACAAACATGTTTATGGCTTTATCTTATAGAACTCAAGGTCCCCGTGCTGGGAAAACAGGATTTGCAGCTGTTGGAGCTAAGATTTTCAAGTTATACACATAATGAAAACCTATACTTTGTTTCGGTCGAGTTCCCCATTCAAATGCATGTAACAGTGAGAAACGCACTGTCTTGGCGAAAGAAAGCGTTTTTGTACAACTTCATATAAATAGCTGTAACTTTTGATAGAAGACTCAGACAAACATGTTTATGGCTTTATCTTATAGAACTCAAGGTCCCCGGGCTGGGAAAACAGGTTTTGCAGCTGTTGGAGCTAAGATTTTCAAGTTATACACATAATGAAAACCTATACTTTGTTTCGGTCGAGTTCCCCATTCAAATGCATGTAACAGTGAGAAACGCACTGTCTTGGCGAAAGAAAGCGTTTTTGTACAACTTCATATAAATAGCTGTAACTTTTGATAGAAGACTCAGACAAACATGTTTATGGCTTTATCTTATAGAACTCAAGGTCCCCGTGCTGGGAAAACAGGATTTGCAGCCGTTTGAGCTAAGATTTTCAAGTTATACACATAATGAAAACCTATACTTTGTTTCGGTCGAGTTCCCCATTCAAATGCATGTAACAGTGAGAAACGCACTGTCTTGGCGAAAGAAAGCGTTTTTGTACAACTTCATATAAATAGCTGTAACTTTTGATAGAAGACTCAGACAAACATGTTTATGGCTTTATCTTATAGAACTCAAGGTCCCCGTGCTGGGAAAACAGGATTTGCAGCCGTTTGAGCTAAGATTTTCAAGTTATACACATAATGAAAACCTATACTTTGTTTCGGTCGAGTTCCCCATTCAAATGCATGTAACAGTGAGAAACGCACTGTCTTGGCGAAAGAAAGCGTTTTTGTACAACTTCATATAAATAGCTGTAACTTTTGATAGAAGACTCAGACAAACATGTTTATGGCTTTATCTTATAGAACTCAAGGTCCCCGTGCTGGGAAAACAGGATTTGCAGCTGTTGGAGCTAAGATTTTCAAGTTATACACATAATGAAAACCTATACTTTGTTTCGGTCGAGTTCCCCATTCAAATGCATGTAACAGTGAGAAACGCACTGTCTTGGCGAAAGAAAGCGTTTTTGTACAACTTCATATAAATAGCTGTAACTTTTGATAGAAGACTCAGACAAACATGTTTATGGCTTTATCTTATAGAACTCAAGGTCCCCGTGCTGGGAAAACAGAATTTGCAGCTGTTTGAGCTAAGATTTTAAAATTATTCACATAATGAAAACCTATACTTTGTTTCGGTCGAGTTCCCCATTCAAATGCATGTAACAGTGAGAAACGCACTGTCTTGGCGAAAGAAAGCGTTTTTGTACAACTTCATATAAATAGCTGTAACTTTTGATAGAAGACTCAGACAAACATGTTTATGGCTTTATCTTATAGAACTCAAGGTCCCCGTGCTGGGAAAACAGGATTTGCAGCTGTTGGAGCTAAGATTTTCAAGTTATACACATAATGAAAACCTATACTTTGTTTCGGTCGAGTTCCCCATTCAAATGCATGTAACAGTGAGAAACGCACTGTCTTGGCGAAAGAAAGCGTTTTTGTACAACTTCATATAAATAGCTGTAACTTTTGATAGAAGACTCAGACAAACATGTTTATGGCTTTATCTTATAGAACTCAAGGTCCCCGTGCTGGGAAAACAGGATTTGCAGCTGTTGGAGCTAAGATTTTCAAGTTATACACATAATGAAAACCTATACTTTGTTTCGGTCGAGTTCCCCATTCAAATGCATGTAACAGTGAGAAACGCACTGTCTTGGCGAAAGAAAGCGTTTTTGTACAACTTCATATAAATAGCTGTAACTTTTGATAGAAGACTCAGACAAACATGTTTATGGCTTTATCTTATAGAACTCAAGGTCCCCGTGCTGGGAAAACAGGATTTGCAGCTGTTGGAGCTAAGATTTTCAAGTTATACACATAATGAAAACCTATACTTTGTTTCGGTCGAGTTCCCCATTCAAATGCATGTAACAGTGAGAAACGCACTGTCTTGGCGAAAGAAAGCGTTTTTGTACAACTTCATATAAATAGCTGTAACTTTTGATAGAAGACTCAGACAAACATGTTTATGGCTTTATCTTATAGAACTCAAGGTCCCCGGGCTGGGAAAACAGGTTTTGCAGCTGTTGGAGCTAAGATTTTCAAGTTATACACATAATGAAAACCTATACTTTGTTTCGGTCGAGTTCCCCATTCAAATGCATGTAACAGTGAGAAACGCACTGTCTTGGCGAAAGAAAGCGTTTTTGTACAACTTCATATAAATAGCTGTAACTTTTGATAGAAGACTCAGACAAACATGTTTATGGCTTTATCTTATAGAACTCAAGGTCCCCGGGCTGGGAAAACAGGTTTTGCAGCTGTTGGAGCTAAGATTTTCAAGTTATACACATAATGAAAACCTATACTTTGTTTCGGTCGAGTTCCCCATTCAAATGCATGTAACAGTGAGAAACGCACTGTCTTGGCGAAAGAAAGCGTTTTTGTACAACTTCATATAAATAGCTGTAACTTTTGATAGAAGACTCAGACAAACATGTTTATGGCTTTATCTTATAGAACTCAAGGTCCCCGTGCTGGGAAAACAGGATTTGCAGCTGTTGGAGCTAAGATTTTCAAGTTATACACATAATGAAAACCTATACTTTGTTTCGGTCGAGTTCCCCATTCAAATGCATGTAACAGTGAGAAACGCACTGTCTTGGCGAAAGAAAGCGTTTTTGTACAACTTCATATAAATAGCTGTAACTTTTGATAGAAGACTCAGACAAACATGTTTATGGCTTTATCTTATAGAACTCAAGGTCCCCGTGCTGGGAAAACAGGATTTGCAGCTGTTGGAGCTAAGATTTTCAAGTTATACACATAATGAAAACCTATACTTTGTTTCGGTCGAGTTCCCCATTCAAATGCATGTAACAGTGAGAAACGCACTGTCTTGGCGAAAGAAAGCGTTTTTGTACAACTTCATATAAATAGCTGTAACTTTTGATAGAAGACTCAGACAAACATGTTTATGGCTTTATCTTATAGAACTCAAGGTCCCCGTGCTGGGAAAACAGGATTTGCAGCTGTTGGAGCTAAGATTTTCAAGTTATACACATAATGAAAACCTATACTTTGTTTCGGTCGAGTTCCCCATTCAAATGCATGTAACAGTGAGAAACGCACTGTCTTGGCGAAAGAAAGCGTTTTTGTACAACTTCATATAAATAGCTGTAACTTTTGATAGAAGACTCAGACAAACATGTTTATGGCTTTATCTTATAGAACTCAAGGTCCCCGTGCTGGGAAAACAGGATTTGCAGCTGTTGGAGCTAAGATTTTAAAATTATTCACATAATGAAAACCTATACTTTGTTTCGGTCGAGTTCCCCATTCAAATGCATGTAACAGTGAGAAACGCACTGTCTTGGCGAAAGAAAGCGTTTTTGTACAACTTCATATAAATAGCTGTAACTTTTGATAGAAGACTCAGACAAACATGTTTATGGCTTTATCTTATAGAACTCAAGGTCCCCGTGCTGGGAAAACAGGATTTGCAGCTGTTGGAGCTAAGATTTTAAAATTATTCACATAATGAAAACCTATACTTTGTTTCGGTCGAGTTCCCCATTCAAATGCATGTAACAGTGAGAAACGCACTGTCTTGGCGAAAGAAAGCGTTTTTGTACAACTTCATATAAATAGCTGTAACTTTTGATAGAAGACTCAGACAAACATGTTTATGGCTTTATCTTATAGAACTCAAGGTCCCCGTGCTGGGAAAACAGGATTTGCAGCTGTTGGAGCTAAGATTTTCAAGTTATACACATAATGAAAACCTATACTTTGTTTCGGTCGAGTTCCCCATTCAAATGCATGTAACAGTGAGAAACGCACTGTCTTGGCGAAAGAAAGCGTTTTTGTACAACTTCATATAAATAGCTGTAACTTTTGATAGAAGACTCAGACAAACATGTTTATGGCTTTATCTTATAGAACTCAAGGTCCCCGTGCTGGGAAAACAGGATTTGCAGCTGTTGGAGCTAAGATTTTCAAGTTATACACATAATGAAAACCTATACTTTGTTTCGGTCGAGTTCCCCATTCAAATGCATGTAACAGTGAGAAACGCACTGTCTTGGCGAAAGAAAGCGTTTTTGTACAACTTCATATAAATAGCTGTAACTTTTGATAGAAGACTCAGACAAACATGTTTATGGCTTTATCTTATAGAACTCAAGGTCCCCGTGCTGGGAAAACAGGATTTGCAGCTGTTGGAGCTAAGATTTTCAAGTTATACACATAATGAAAACCTATACTTTGTTTCGGTCGAGTTCCCCATTCAAATGCATGTAACAGTGAGAAACGCACTGTCTTGGCGAAAGAAAGCGTTTTTGTACAACTTCATATAAATAGCTGTAACTTTTGATAGAAGACTCAGACAAACATGTTTATGGCTTTATCTTATAGAACTCAAGGTCCCCGTGCTGGGAAAACAGGATTTGCAGCTGTTGGAGCTAAGATTTTAAAATTATTCACATAATGAAAACCTATACTTTGTTTCGGTCGAGTTCCCCATTCAAATGCATGTAACAGTGAGAAACGCACTGTCTTGGCGAAAGAAAGCGTTTTTGTACAACTTCATATAAATAGCTGTAACTTTTGATAGAAGACTCAGACAAACATGTTTATGGCTTTATCTTATAGAACTCAAGGTCCCCGTGCTGGGAAAACAGGATTTGCAGCTGTTGGAGCTAAGATTTTCAAGTTATACACATAATGAAAACCTATACTTTGTTTCGGTCGAGTTCCCCATTCAAATGCATGTAACAGTGAGAAACGCACTGTCTTGGCGAAAGAAAGCGTTTTTGTACAACTTCATATAAATAGCTGTAACTTTTGATAGAAGACTCAGACAAACATGTTTATGGCTTTATCTTATAGAACTCAAGGTCCCTGTGCTGGGAAAACAGGTTTTGCAGCTGTTGGAGCTAAGATTTTCAAGTTATACACATAATGAAAACCTATACTTTGTTTCGGTCGAGTTCCCCATTCAAATGCATGTAACAGTGAGAAACGCACTGTCTTGGCGAAAGAAAGCGTTTTTGTACAACTTCATATAAATAGCTGTAACTTTTGATAGAAGACTCAGACAAACATGTTTATGGCTTTATCTTATAGAACTCAAGGTCCCCGTGCTGGGAAAACAGGATTTGCAGCTGTTTGAGCTAAGATTTTAAAATTATTCACATAATGAAAACCTATACTTTGTTTCGGTCGAGTTCCCCATTCAAATGCATGTAACAGTGAGAAACGCACTGTCTTGGCGAAAGAAAGCGTTTTTGTACAACTTCATATAAATAGCTGTAACTTTTGATAGAAGACTCAGACAAACATGTTTATGGCTTTATCTTATAGAACTCAAGGTCCCCGTGCTGGGAAAACAGGATTTGCAGCTGTTGGAGCTAAGATTTTCAAGTTATACACATAATGAAAACCTATACTTTGTTTCGGTCGAGTTCCCCATTCAAATGCATGTAACAGTGAGAAACGCACTGTCTTGGCGAAAGAAAGCGTTTTTGTACAACTTCATATAAATAGCTGTAACTTTTGATAGAAGACTCAGACAAACATGTTTATGGCTTTATCTTATAGAACTCAAGGTCCCCGTGCTGGGAAAACAGGATTTGCAGCTGTTGGAGCTAAGATTTTCAAGTTATACACATAATGAAAACCTATACTTTGTTTCGGTCGAGTTCCCCATTCAAATGCATGTAACAGTGAGAAACGCACTGTCTTGGCGAAAGAAAGCGTTTTTGTACAACTTCATATAAATAGCTGTAACTTTTGATAGAAGACTCAGACAAACATGTTTATGGCTTTATCTTATAGAACTCAAGGTCCCCGTGCTGGGAAAACAGGATTTGCAGCTGTTGGAGCTAAGATTTTCAAGTTATACACATAATGAAAACCTATACTTTGTTTCGGTCGAGTTCCCCATTCAAATGCATGTAACAGTGAGAAACGCACTGTCTTGGCGAAAGAAAGCGTTTTTGTACAACTTCATATAAATAGCTGTAACTTTTGATAGAAGACTCAGACAAACATGTTTATGGCTTTATCTTATAGAACTCAAGGTCCCCGGGCTGGGAAAACAGGTTTTGCAGCTGTTGGAGCTAAGATTTTCAAGTTATACACATAATGAAAACCTATACTTTGTTTCGGTCGAGTTCCCCATTCAAATGCATGTAACAGTGAGAAACGCACTGTCTTGGCGAAAGAAAGCGTTTTTGTACAACTTCATATAAATAGCTGTAACTTTTGATAGAAGACTCAGACAAACATGTTTATGGCTTTATCTTATAGAACTCAAGGTCCCCGGGCTGGGAAAACAGGTTTTGCAGCTGTTGGAGCTAAGATTTTCAAGTTATACACATAATGAAAACCTATACTTTGTTTCGGTCGAGTTCCCCATTCAAATGCATGTAACAGTGAGAAACGCACTGTCTTGGCGAAAGAAAGCGTTTTTGTACAACTTCATATAAATAGCTGTAACTTTTGATAGAAGACTCAGACAAACATGTTTATGGCTTTATCTTATAGAACTCAAGGTCCCCGTGCTGGGAAAACAGGATTTGCAGCTGTTGGAGCTAAGATTTTCAAGTTATACACATAATGAAAACCTATACTTTGTTTCGGTCGAGTTCCCCATTCAAATGCATGTAACAGTGAGAAACGCACTGTCTTGGCGAAAGAAAGCGTTTTTGTACAACTTCATATAAATAGCTGTAACTTTTGATAGAAGACTCAGACAAACATGTTTATGGCTTTATCTTATAGAACTCAAGGTCCCCGTGCTGGGAAAACAGGTTTTGCAGCTGTTGGAGCTAAGATTTTCAAGTTATACACATAATGAAAACCTATACTTTGTTTCGGTCGAGTTCCCCATTCAAATGCATGTAACAGTGAGAAACGCACTGTCTTGGCGAAAGAAAGCATTTTTGTACAACTTCATATAAATAGCTGTAACTTTTGATAGAAGACTCAGACAAACATGTTTATGGCTTTATCTTATAGAACTCAAGGTCCCCGTGCTGGGAAAACAGGATTTGCAGCTGTTGGAGCTAAGATTTTCAAGTTATACACATAATGAAAACCTATACTTTGTTTCGGTCGAGTTCCCCATTCAAATGCATGTAACAGTGAGAAACGCACTGTCTTGGCGAAAGAAAGCGTTTTTGTACAACTTCATATAAATAGCTGTAACTTTTGATAGAAGACTCAGACAAACATGTTTATGGCTTTATCTTATAGAACTCAAGGTCCCCGTGCTGGGAAAACAGGTTTTGCAGCTGTTGGAGCTAAGATTTTCAAGTTATACACATAATGAAAACCTATACTTTGTTTCGGTCGAGTTCCCCATTCAAATGCATGTAACAGTGAGAAACGCACTGTCTTGGCGAAAGAAAGCGTTTTTGTACAACTTCATATAAATAGCTGTAACTTTTGATAGAAGACTCAGACAAACATGTTTATGGCTTTATCTTATAGAACTCAAGGTCCCCGGGCTGGGAAAACAGGTTTTGCAGCTGTTGGAGCTAAGATTTTCAAGTTATACACATAATGAAAACCTATACTTTGTTTCGGTCGAGTTCCCCATTCAAATGCATGTAACAGTGAGAAACGCACTGTCTTGGCGAAAGAAAGCGTTTTTGTACAACTTCATATAAATAGCTGTAACTTTTGATAGAAGACTCAGACAAACATGTTTATGGCTTTATCTTATAGAACTCAAGGTCCCCGGGCTGGGAAAACAGGTTTTGCAGCTGTTGGAGCTAAGATTTTCAAGTTATACACATAATGAAAACCTATACTTTGTTTCGGTCGAGTTCCCCATTCAAATGCATGTAACAGTGAGAAACGCACTGTCTTGGCGAAAGAAAGCGTTTTTGTACAACTTCATATAAATAGCTGTAACTTTTGATAGAAGACTCAGACAAACATGTTTATGGCTTTATCTTATAGAACTCAAGGTCTCCGTGCTGGGAAAACAGGATTTGCAGCTGTTGGAGCTAAGATTTTCAAGTTATACACATAATGAAAACCTATACTTTGTTTCGGTCGAGTTCCCCATTCAAATGCATGTAACAGTGAGAAACGCACTGTCTTGGCGAAAGAAAGCGTTTTTGTACAACTTCATATAAATAGCTGTAACTTTTGATAGAAGACTCAGACAAACATGTTTATGGCTTTATCTTATAGAACTCAAGGTCCCCGTGCTGGGAAAACAGGATTTGCAGCTGTTGGAGCTAAGATTTTCAAGTTATACACATAATGAAAACCTATACTTTGTTTCGGTCGAGTTCCCCATTCAAATGCATGTAACAGTGAGAAACGCACTGTCTTGGCGAAAGAAAGCGTTTTTGTACAACTTCATATAAATAGCTGTAACTTTTGATAGAAGACTCAGACAAACATGTTTATGGCTTTATCTTATAGAACTCAAGGTCCCCGGGCTGGGAAAACAGGTTTTGCAGCTGTTGGAGCTAAGATTTTCAAGTTATACACATAATGAAAACCTATACTTTGTTTCGGTCGAGTTCCCCATTCAAATGCATGTAACAGTGAGAAACGCACTGTCTTGGCGAAAGAAAGCGTTTTTGTACAACTTCATATAAATAGCTGTAACTTTTGATAGAAGACTCAGACAAACATGTTTATGGCTTTATCTTATAGAACTCAAGGTCCCCGGGCTGGGAAAACAGGTTTTGCAGCTGTTGGAGCTAAGATTTTCAAGTTATACACATAATGAAAACCTATACTTTGTTTCGGTCGAGTTCCCCATTCAAATGCATGTAACAGTGAGAAACGCACTGTCTTGGCGAAAGAAAGCGTTTTTGTACAACTTCATATAAATAGCTGTAACTTTTGATAGAAGACTCAGACAAACATGTTTATGGCTTTATCTTATAGAACTCAAGGTCCCCGTGCTGGGAAAACAGGATTTGCAGCTGTTGGAGCTAAGATTTTCAAGTTATACACATAATGAAAACCTATACTTTGTTTCGGTCGAGTTCCCCATTCAAATGCATGTAACAGTGAGAAACGCACTGTCTTGGCGAAAGAAAGCGTTTTTGTACAACTTCATATAAATAGCTGTAACTTTTGATAGAAGACTCAGACAAACATGTTTATGGCTTTATCTTATAGAACTCAAGGTCCCCGTGCTGGGAAAACAGGATTTGCAGCTGTTGGAGCTAAGATTTTCAAGTTATACACATAATGAAAACCTATACTTTGTTTCGGTCGAGTTCCCCATTCAAATGCATGTAACAGTGAGAAACGCACTGTCTTGGCGAAAGAAAGCGTTTTTGTACAACTTCATATAAATAGCTGTAACTTTTGATAGAAGACTCAGACAAACATGTTTATGGCTTTATCTTATAGAACTCAAGGTCCCCGGGCTGGGAAAACAGGTTTTGCAGCTGTTGGAGCTAAGATTTTCAAGTTATACACATAATGAAAACCTATACTTTGTTTCGGTCGAGTTCCCCATTCAAATGCATGTAACAGTGAGAAACGCACTGTCTTGGCGAAAGAAAGCGTTTTTGTACAACTTCATATAAATAGCTGTAACTTTTGATAGAAGACTCAGACAAACATGTTTATGGCTTTATCTTATAGAACTCAAGGTCCCCGGGCTGGGAAAACAGGTTTTGCAGCTGTTGGAGCTAAGATTTTCAAGTTATACACATAATGAAAACCTATACTTTGTTTCGGTCGAGTTCCCCATTCAAATGCATGTAACAGTGAGAAACGCACTGTCTTGGCGAAAGAAAGCGTTTTTGTACAACTTCATATAAATAGCTGTAACTTTTGATAGAAGACTCAGACAAACATGTTTATGGCTTTATCTTATAGAACTCAAGGTCCCCGTGCTGGGAAAACAGGATTTGCAGCTGTTGGAGCTAAGATTTTCAAGTTATACACATAATGAAAACCTATACTTTGTTTCGGTCGAGTTCCCCATTCAAATGCATGTAACAGTGAGAAACGCACTGTCTTGGCGAAAGAAAGCGTTTTTGTACAACTTCATATAAATAGCTGTAACTTTTGATAGAAGACTCAGACAAACATGTTTATGGCTTTATCTTATAGAACTCAAGGTCCCCGTGCTGGGAAAACAGGATTTGCAGCTGTTGGAGCTAAGATTTTCAAGTTATACACATAATGAAAACCTATACTTTGTTTCGGTCGAGTTCCCCATTCAAATGCATGTAACAGTGAGAAACGCACTGTCTTGGCGAAAGAAAGCGTTTTTGTACAACTTCATATAAATAGCTGTAAC
Organism: Aulonocara stuartgranti; assembly: GCF_965226115.1. Lineage (NCBI taxonomy): Eukaryota > Metazoa > Chordata > Actinopteri > Cichliformes > Cichlidae > Aulonocara > Aulonocara stuartgranti. The sequence goes on along the minus strand of NC_138945.1, from coordinate 12,550,182 downwards.
TTTTGATAGAAGACTCAGACAAACATGTTTATGGCTTTATCTTATAGAACTCAAGGTCCCCGTGCTGGGAAAACAGGTTTTGCAGCTGTTGGAGCTAAGATTTTCAAGTTATACACATAATGAAAACCTATAATTTGTTTCGGTCGAGTTCCCCATTCAAATGCATGTAACAGTGAGAAACGCACTGTCTTGGCGAAAGAAAGCGTTTTTGTACAACTTCATATAAATAGCTGTAACTTTTGATAGAAGACTCAGACAAACATGTTTATGGCTTTATCTTATAGAACTCAAGGTCCCCGTGCTGGGAAAACAGGTTTTGCAGCTGTTTGAGCTAAGATTTCCAAGTTATACACATAATGAAAACCTATACTTTGTTTCGGTCGAGTTCCCCATTCAAATGCATGTAACAGTGAGAAACGCACTGTCTTGGCGAAAGAAAGCGTTTTTGTACAACTTCATATAAATAGCTGTAACTTTTGATAGAAGACTCAGACAAACATGTTTATGGCTTTATCTTATAGAACTCAAGGTCCCCGTGCTGGGAAAACAGGTTTTGCAGCTGTTTGAGCTAAGATTTTCAAGTTATACACATAATGAAAACCTATACTTTGTTTCGGTCGAGTTCCCCATTCAAATGCATGTAACAGTGAGAAACGCACTGTCTTGGCGAAAGAAAGCGTTTTTGTACAACTTCATATAAATAGCTGTAACTTTTGATAGAAGACTCAGACAAACATGTTTATGGCTTTATCTTATAGAACTCAAGGTCCCCGTGCTGGGAAAACAGGATTTGCAGCTGTTTGAGCTAAGATTTTAAAATTATTCACATAATGAAAACCTATACTTTGTTTCGGTCGAGTTCCCCATTCAAATGCATGTAACAGTGAGAAACGCACTGTCTTGGCGAAAGAAAGCGTTTTTGTACAACTTCATATAAATAGCTGTAACTTTTGATAGAAGACTCAGACAAACATGTTTATGGCTTTATCTTATAGAACTCAAGGTCCCCGGGCTGGGAAAACAGGTTTTGCAGCTGTTGGAGCTAAGATTTTCAAGTTATACACATAATGAAAACCTATACTTTGTTTCGGTCGAGTTCCCCATTCAAATGCATGTAACAGTGAGAAACGCACTGTCTTGGCGAAAGAAAGCGTTTTTGTACAACTTCATATAAATAGCTGTAACTTTTGATAGAAGACTCAGACAAACATGTTTATGGCTTTATCTTATAGAACTCAAGGTCCCCGGGCTGGGAAAACAGGTTTTGCAGCTGTTGGAGCTAAGATTTTCAAGTTATACACATAATGAAAACCTATACTTTGTTTCGGTCGAGTTCCCCATTCAAATGCATGTAACAGTGAGAAACGCACTGTCTTGGCGAAAGAAAGCGTTTTTGTACAACTTCATATAAATAGCTGTAACTTTTGATAGAAGACTCAGACAAACATGTTTATGGCTTTATCTTATAGAACTCAAGGTCCCCGTGCTGGGAAAACAGGATTTGCAGCTGTTGGAGCTAAGATTTTCAAGTTATACACATAATGAAAACCTATACTTTGTTTCGGTCGAGTTCCCCATTCAAATGCATGTAACAGTGAGAAACGCACTGTCTTGGCGAAAGAAAGCGTTTTTGTACAACTTCATATAAATAGCTGTAACTTTTGATAGAAGACTCAGACAAACATGTTTATGGCTTTATCTTATAGAACTCAAGGTCCCCGTGCTGGGAAAACAGGTTTTGCAGCTGTTGGAGCTAAGATTTTCAAGTTATACACATAATGAAAACCTATAATTTGTTTCGGTCGAGTTCCCCATTCAAATGCATGTAACAGTGAGAAACGCACTGTCTTGGCGAAAGAAAGCGTTTTTGTACAACTTCATATAAATAGCTGTAACTTTTGATAGAAGACTCAGACAAACATGTTTATGGCTTTATCTTATAGAACTCAAGGTCCCCGTGCTGGGAAAACAGGTTTTGCAGCTGTTTGAGCTAAGATTTCCAAGTTATACACATAATGAAAACCTATACTTTGTTTCGGTCGAGTTCCCCATTCAAATGCATGTAACAGTGAGAAACGCACTGTCTTGGCGAAAGAAAGCGTTTTTGTACAACTTCATATAAATAGCTGTAACTTTTGATAGAAGACTCAGACAAACATGTTTATGGCTTTATCTTATAGAACTCAAGGTCCCCGTGCTGGGAAAACAGGTTTTGCAGCTGTTGGAGCTAAGATTTTAAAATTATTCACATAATGAAAACCTATACTTTGTTTCGGTCGAGTTCCCCATTCAAATGCATGTAACAGTGAGAAACGCACTGTCTTGGCGAAAGAAAGCGTTTTTGTACAACTTCATATAAATAGCTGTAACTTTTGATAGAAGACTCAGACAAACATGTTTATGGCTTTATCTTATAGAACTCAAGGTCCCCGGGCTGGGAAAACAGGTTTTGCAGCTGTTGGAGCTAAGATTTTCAAGTTATACACATAATGAAAACCTATACTTTGTTTCGGTCGAGTTCCCCATTCAAATGCATGTAACAGTGAGAAACGCACTGTCTTGGCGAAAGAAAGCGTTTTTGTACAACTTCATATAAATAGCTGTAACTTTTGATAGAAGACTCAGACAAACATGTTTATGGCTTTATCTTATAGAACTCAAGGTCCCCGGGCTGGGAAAACAGGTTTTGCAGCTGTTGGAGCTAAGATTTTCAAGTTATACACATAATGAAAACCTATACTTTGTTTCGGTCGAGTTCCCCATTCAAATGCATGTAACAGTGAGAAACACACTGTCTTGGCGAAAGAAAGCGTTTTTGTACAACTTCATATAAATAGCTGTAACTTTTGATAGAAGACTCAGACAAACATGTTTATGGCTTTATCTTATAGAACTCAAGGTCCCCGTGCTGGGAAAACAGGTTTTGCAGCTGTTTGAGCTAAGATTTCCAAGTTATACACATAATGAAAACCTATACTTTGTTTCGGTCGAGTTCCCCATTCAAATGCATGTAACAGTGAGAAACGCACTGTCTTGGCGAAAGAAAGCGTTTTTGTACAACTTCATATAAATAGCTGTAACTTTTGATAGAAGACTCAGACAAACATGTTTATGGCTTTATCTTATAGAACTCAAGGTCCCCGTGCTGGGAAAACAGGTTTTGCAGCTGTTTGAGCTAAGATTTCCAAGTTATACACATAATGAAAACCTATACTTTGTTTCGGTCGAGTTCCCCATTCAAATGCATGTAACAGTGAGAAACGCACTGTCTTGGCGAAAGAAAGCGTTTTTGTACAACTTCATATAAATAGCTGTAACTTTTGATAGAAGACTCAGACAAACATGTTTATGGCTTTATCTTATAGAACTTAAGGTCCCCGGGCTGGGAAAACAGGTTTTGCAGCTGTTTGAGCTAAGATTTCCAAGTTATACACATAATGAAAACCTATACTTTGTTTCGGTCGAGTTCCCCATTCAAATGCATGTAACAGTGAGAAACGCACTGTCTTGGCGAAAGAAAGCGTTTTTGTACAACTTCATATAAATAGCTGTAACTTTTGATAGAAGACTCAGACAAACATGTTTATGGCTTTATCTTATAGAACTCAAGGTCCCCGTGCTGGGAAAACAGGATTTGCAGCTGTTGGAGCTAAGATTTTCAAGTTATACACATAATGAAAACCTATACTTTGTTTCGGTCGAGTTCCCCATTCAAATGCATGTAACAGTGAGAAACGCACTGTCTTGGCGAAAGAAAGCGTTTTTGTACAACTTCATATAAATAGCTGTAACTTTTGATAGAAGACTCGGATACACATGTTTATGGCTTTATCTTATAGAACTCAAGGTCCCCGTGCTGGAAAAACAGGATTTGCAGCTGTTTGAGCTAAGATTTTAAAATTATTCACATAATGAAAACCTATACTTTGTTTCGGTCGAGTTCCCCATTCAAATGCATGTAACAGTGAGAAACGCACTGTCTTGGCGAAAGAAAGCGTTTTTGTACAACTTCATATAAATAGCTGTAACTTTTGATAGAAGACTCAGACAAACATGTTTATGGCTTTATCTTATAGAACTCAAGGTCCCCGGGCTGGGAAAACAGGTTTTGCAGCTGTTGGAGCTAAGATTTTCAAGTTATACACATAATGAAAACCTATACTTTGTTTCGGTCGAGTTCCCCATTCAAATGCATGTAACAGTGAGAAACGCACTGTCTTGGCGAAAGAAAGCGTTTTTGTACAACTTCATATAAATAGCTGTAACTTTTGATAGAAGACTCAGACAAACATGTTTATGGCTTTATCTTATAGAACTCAAGGTCCCCGGGCTGGGAAAACAGGTTTTGCAGCTGTTGGAGCTAAGATTTTCAAGTTATACACATAATGAAAACCTATACTTTGTTTCGGTCGAGTTCCCCATTCAAATGCATGTAACAGTGAGAAACGCACTGTCTTGGCGAAAGAAAGCGTTTTTGTACAACTTCATATAAATAGCTGTAACTTTTGATAGAAGACTCAGACAAACATGTTTATGGCTTTATCTTATAGAACTCAAGGTCCCCGTGCTGGGAAAACAGGATTTGCAGCTGTTGGAGCTAAGATTTTCAAGTTATACACATAATGAAAACCTATACTTTGTTTCGGTCGAGTTCCCCATTCAAATGCATGTAACAGTGAGAAACGCACTGTCTTGGCGAAAGAAAGCGTTTTTGTACAACTTCATATAAATAGCTGTAACTTTTGATAGAAGACTCAGACAAACATGTTTATGGCTTTATCTTATAGAACTCAAGGTCCCCGTGCTGGGAAAACAGGTTTTGCAGCTGTTGGAGCTAAGATTTTCAAGTTATACACATAATGAAAACCTATAATTTGTTTCGGTCGAGTTCCCCATTCAAATGCATGTAACAGTGAGAAACGCACTGTCTTGGCGAAAGAAAGCGTTTTTGTACAACTTCATATAAATAGCTGTAACTTTTGATAGAAGACTCAGACAAACATGTTTATGGCTTTATCTTATAGAACTCAAGGTCCCCGTGCTGGGAAAACAGGTTTTGCAGCTGTTTGAGCTAAGATTTCCAAGTTATACACATAATGAAAACCTATACTTTGTTTCGGTCGAGTTCCCCATTCAAATGCATGTAACAGTGAGAAACGCACTGTCTTGGCGAAAGAAAGCGTTTTTGTACAACTTCATATAAATAGCTGTAACTTTTGATAGAAGACTCAGACAAACATGTTTATGGCTTTATCTTATAGAACTCAAGGTCCCCGTGCTGGGAAAACAGGTTTTGCAGCTGTTGGAGCTAAGATTTTAAAATTATTCACATAATGAAAACCTATACTTTGTTTCGGTCGAGTTCCCCATTCAAATGCATGTAACAGTGAGAAACGCACTGTCTTGGCGAAAGAAAGCGTTTTTGTACAACTTCATATAAATAGCTGTAACTTTTGATAGAAGACTCAGACAAACATGTTTATGGCTTTATCTTATAGAACTCAAGGTCCCCGGGCTGGGAAAACAGGTTTTGCAGCTGTTGGAGCTAAGATTTTCAAGTTATACACATAATGAAAACCTATACTTTGTTTCGGTCGAGTTCCCCATTCAAATGCATGTAACAGTGAGAAACGCACTGTCTTGGCGAAAGAAAGCGTTTTTGTACAACTTCATATAAATAGCTGTAACTTTTGATAGAAGACTCAGACAAACATGTTTATGGCTTTATCTTATAGAACTCAAGGTCCCCGGGCTGGGAAAACAGGTTTTGCAGCTGTTGGAGCTAAGATTTTCAAGTTATACACATAATGAAAACCTATACTTTGTTTCGGTCGAGTTCCCCATTCAAATGCATGTAACAGTGAGAAACACACTGTCTTGGCGAAAGAAAGCGTTTTTGTACAACTTCATATAAATAGCTGTAACTTTTGATAGAAGACTCAGACAAACATGTTTATGGCTTTATCTTATAGAACTCAAGGTCCCCGTGCTGGGAAAACAGGTTTTGCAGCTGTTTGAGCTAAGATTTCCAAGTTATACACATAATGAAAACCTATACTTTGTTTCGGTCGAGTTCCCCATTCAAATGCATGTAACAGTGAGAAACGCACTGTCTTGGCGAAAGAAAGCGTTTTTGTACAACTTCATATAAATAGCTGTAACTTTTGATAGAAGACTCAGACAAACATGTTTATGGCTTTATCTTATAGAACTCAAGGTCCCCGTGCTGGGAAAACAGGTTTTGCAGCTGTTTGAGCTAAGATTTCCAAGTTATACACATAATGAAAACCTATACTTTGTTTCGGTCGAGTTCCCCATTCAAATGCATGTAACAGTGAGAAACGCACTGTCTTGGCGAAAGAAAGCGTTTTTGTACAACTTCATATAAATAGCTGTAACTTTTGATAGAAGACTCAGACAAACATGTTTATGGCTTTATCTTATAGAACTTAAGGTCCCCGGGCTGGGAAAACAGGTTTTGCAGCTGTTTGAGCTAAGATTTCCAAGTTATACACATAATGAAAACCTATACTTTGTTTCGGTCGAGTTCCCCATTCAAATGCATGTAACAGTGAGAAACGCACTGTCTTGGCGAAAGAAAGCGTTTTTGTACAACTTCATATAAATAGCTGTAACTTTTGATAGAAGACTCAGACAAACATGTTTATGGCTTTATCTTATAGAACTCAAGGTCCCCGTGCTGGGAAAACAGGATTTGCAGCTGTTGGAGCTAAGATTTTCAAGTTATACACATAATGAAAACCTATACTTTGTTTCGGTCGAGTTCCCCATTCAAATGCATGTAACAGTGAGAAACGCACTGTCTTGGCGAAAGAAAGCGTTTTTGTACAACTTCATATAAATAGCTGTAACTTTTGATAGAAGACTCGGATACACATGTTTATGGCTTTATCTTATAGAACTCAAGGTCCCCGTGCTGGAAAAACAGGATTTGCAGCTGTTTGAGCTAAGATTTTAAAATTATTCACATAATGAAAACCTATACTTTGTTTCGGTCGAGTTCCCCATTCAAATGCATGTAACAGTGAGAAACGCACTGTCTTGGCGAAAGAAAGCGTTTTTGTACAACTTCATATAAATAGCTGTAACTTTTGATAGAAGACTCAGACAAACATGTTTATGGCTTTATCTTATAGAACTCAAGGTCCCCGTGCTGGGAAAACAGGATTTGCAGCTGTTGGAGCTAAGATTTTCAAGTTATACACATAATGAAAACCTATAATTTGTTTCGGTCGAGTTCCCCATTCAAATGCATGTAACAGTGAGAAACGCACTGTCTTGGCGAAAGAAAGCGTTTTTGTACAACTTCATATAAATAGCTGTAACTTTTGATAGAAGACTCAGACAAACATGTTTATGGCTTTATCTTATAGAACTCAAGGTCCCCGTGCTGGGAAAACAGGTTTTGCAGCTGTTTGAGCTAAGATTCCCAAGTTATACACATAATGAAAACCTATACTTTGTTTCGGTCGAGTTCCCCATTCAAATGCATGTAACAGTGAGAAACGCACTGTCTTGGCGAAAGAAAGCGTTTTTGTACAACTTCATATAAATAGCTGTAACTTTTGATAGAAGACTCAGACAAACATGTTTATGGCTTTATCTTATAGAACTCAAGGTCCCCGTGCTGGGAAAACAGGTTTTGCAGCTGTTTGAGCTAAGATTTTCAAGTTATACACATAATGAAAACCTATACTTTGTTTCGGTCGAGTTCCCCATTCAAATGCATGTAACAGTGAGAAACGCACTGTCTTGGCGAAAGAAAGCGTTTTTGTACAACTTCATATAAATAGCTGTAACTTTTGATAGAAGACTCAGACAAACATGTTTATGGCTTTATCTTATAGAACTCAAGGTCCCCGTGCTGGGAAAACAGGATTTGCAGCTGTTTGAGCTAAGATTTTAAAATTATTCACATAATGAAAACCTATACTTTGTTTCGGTCGAGTTCCCCATTCAAATGCATGTAACAGTGAGAAACGCACTGTCTTGGCGAAAGAAAGCGTTTTTGTACAACTTCATATAAATAGCTGTAACTTTTGATAGAAGACTCAGACAAACATGTTTATGGCTTTATCTTATAGAACTCAAGGTCCCCGTGCTGGGAAAACAGGATTTGCAGCTGTTTGAGCTAAGATTTTAAAATTATTCACATAATGAAAACCTATACTTTGTTTCGGTCGAGTTCCCCATTCAAATGCATGTAACAGTGAGAAACGCACTGTCTTGGCGAAAGAAAGCGTTTTTGTACAACTTCATATAAATAGCTGTAACTTTTGATAGAAGACTCAGACAAACATGTTTATGGCTTTATCTTATAGAACTCAAGGTCCCCGTGCTGGGAAAACAGGTTTTGCAGCTGTTTGAGCTAAGATTTCCAAGTTATACACATAATGAAAACCTATACTTTGTTTCGGTCGAGTTCCCCATTCAAATGCATGTAACAGTGAGAAACGCACTGTCTTGGCGAAAGAAAGCGTTTTTGTACAACTTCATATAAATAGCTGTAACTTTTGATAGAAGACTCAGACAAACATGTTTATGGCTTTATCTTATAGAACTCAAGGTCCCCGTGCTGGGAAAACAGGATTTGCAGCTGTTGGAGCTAAGATTTTCAAGTTATACACATAATGAAAACCTATACTTTGTTTCGGTCGAGTTCCCCATTCAAATGCATGTAACAGTGAGAAACGCACTGTCTTGGCGAAAGAAAGCGTTTTTGTACAACTTCATATAAATAGCTGTAACTTTTGATAGAAGACTCAGACAAACATGTTTATGGCTTTATCTTATAGAACTCAAGGTCCCCGTGCTGGGAAAACAGGATTTGCAGCTGTTTGAGCTAAGATTTTAAAATTATTCACATAATGAAAACCTATACTTTGTTTCGGTCGAGTTCCCCATTCAAATGCATGTAACAGTGAGAAACGCACTGTCTTGGCGAAAGAAAGCGTTTTTGTACAACTTCATATAAATAGCTGTAACTTTTGATAGAAGACTCAGACAAACATGTTTATGGCTTTATCTTATAGAACTCAAGGTCCCCGTGCTGGGAAAACAGGATTTGCAGCTGTTGGAGCTAAGATTTTCAAGTTATACACATAATGAAAACCTATACTTTGTTTCGGTCGAGTTCCCCATTCAAATGCATGTAACAGTGAGAAACGCACTGTCTTGGCGAAAGAAAGCGTTTTTGTACAACTTCATATAAATAGCTGTAACTTTTGATAGAAGACTCAGACAAACATGTTTATGGCTTTATCTTATAGAACTCAAGGTCCCCGTGCTGGGAAAACAGGTTTTGCAGCTGTTGGAGCTAAGATTTTCAAGTTATACACATAATGAAAACCTATAATTTGTTTCGGTCGAGTTCCCCATTCAAATGCATGTAACAGTGAGAAACGCACTGTCTTGGCGAAAGAAAGCGTTTTTGTACAACTTCATATAAATAGCTGTAACTTTTGATAGAAGACTCAGACAAACATGTTTATGGCTTTATCTTATAGAACTCAAGGTCCCCGTGCTGGGAAAACAGGATTTGCAGCTGTTTGAGCTAAGATTTTAAAATTATTCACATAATGAAAACCTATACTTTGTTTCGGTCGAGTTCCCCATTCAAATGCATGTAACAGTGAGAAACGCACTGTCTTGGCGAAAGAAAGCGTTTTTGTACAACTTCATATAAATAGCTGTAACTTTTGATAGAAGACTCAGACAAACATGTTTATGGCTTTATCTTATAGAACTCAAGGTCCCCGTGCTGGGAAAACAGGATTTGCAGCTGTTGGAGCTAAGATTTTCAAGTTATACACATAATGAAAACCTATACTTTGTTTCGGTCGAGTTCCCCATTCAAATGCATGTAACAGTGAGAAACGCACTGTCTTGGCGAAAGAAAGCGTTTTTGTACAACTTCATATAAATAGCTGTAACTTTTGATAGAAGACTCAGACAAACATGTTTATGGCTTTATCTTATAGAACTCAAGGTCCCCGTGCTGGGAAAACAGGTTTTGCAGCTGTTGGAGCTAAGATTTTCAAGTTATACACATAATGAAAACCTATAATTTGTTTCGGTCGAGTTCCCCATTCAAATGCATGTAACAGTGAGAAACGCACTGTCTTGGCGAAAGAAAGCGTTTTTGTACAACTTCATATAAATAGCTGTAACTTTTGATAGAAGACTCAGACAAACATGTTTATGGCTTTATCTTATAGAACTCAAGGTCCCCGTGCTGGGAAAACAGGTTTTGCAGCTGTTTGAGCTAAGATTTCCAAGTTATACACATAATGAAAACCTATACTTTGTTTCGGTCGAGTTCCCCATTCAAATGCATGTAACAGTGAGAAACGCACTGTCTTGGCGAAAGAAAGCGTTTTTGTACAACTTCATATAAATAGCTGTAACTTTTGATAGAAGACTCAGACAAACATGTTTATGGCTTTATCTTATAGAACTCAAGGTCCCCGTGCTGGGAAAACAGGATTTGCAGCTGTTTGAGCTAAGATTTTAAAATTATTCACATAATGAAAACCTATACTTTGTTTCGGTCGAGTTCCCCATTCAAATGCATGTAACAGTGAGAAACGCACTGTCTTGGCGAAAGAAAGCGTTTTTGTACAACTTCATATAAATAGCTGTAACTTTTGATAGAAGACTCAGACAAACATGTTTATGGCTTTATCTTATAGAACTCAAGGTCCCCGTGCTGGGAAAACAGGTTTTGCAGCTGTTTGAGCTAAGATTTTCAAGTTATACACATAATGAAAACCTATACTTTGTTTCGGTCGAGTTCCCCATTCAAATGCATGTAACAGTGAGAAACGCACTGTCTTGGCGAAAGAAAGCGTTTTTGTACAACTTCATATAAATAGCTGTAACTTTTGATAGAAGACTCAGACAAACATGTTTATGGCTTTATCTTATAGAACTCAAGGTCCCCGTGCTGGGAAAACAGGATTTGCAGCTGTTTGAGCTAAGATTTTAAAATTATTCACATAATGAAAACCTATACTTTGTTTCGGTCGAGTTCCCCATTCAAATGCATGTAACAGTGAGAAACGCACTGTCTTGGCGAAATAAAGCGTTTTTGAACAACTTCATATAAATAGCTGTAACTTTTGATAGAAGACTCAGACAAACATGTTTATGGCTTTATCTTATAGAACTCAAGGTCCCCGGGCTGGGAAAACAGGTTTTGCAGCTGTTGGAGCTAAGATTTTCAAGTTATACACATAATGAAAACCTATACTTTGTTTCGGTCGAGTTCCCCATTCAAATGCATGTAACAGTGAGAAACGCACTGTCTTGGCGAAAGAAAGCGTTTTTGTACAACTTCATATAAATAGCTGTAACTTTTGATAGAAGACTCAGACAAACATGTTTATGGCTTTATCTTATAGAACTCAAGGTCCCCGTGCTGGGAAAACAGGATTTGCAGCTGTTGGAGCTAAGATTTTCAAGTTATACACATAATGAAAACCTATACTTTGTTTCGGTCGAGTTCCCCATTCAAATGCATGTAACAGTGAGAAACGCACTGTCTTGGCGAAAGAAAGCGTTTTTGTACAACTTCATATAAATAGCTGTAACTTTTGATAGAAGACTCAGACAAACATGTTTATGGCTTTATCTTATAGAACTCAAGGTCCCCGTGCTGGGAAAACAGGATTTGCAGCTGTTTGAGCTAAGATTTTAAAATTATTCACATAATGAAAACCTATACTTTGTTTCGGTCGAGTTCCCCATTCAAATGCATGTAACAGTGAGAAACGCACTGTCTTGGCGAAAGAAAGCGTTTTTGTACAACTTCATATAAATAGCTGTAACTTTTGATAGAAGACTCAGACAAACATGTTTATGGCTTTATCTTATAGAACTCAAGGTCCCCGTGCTGGGAAAACAGGATTTGCAGCTGTTGGAGCTAAGATTTTCAAGTTATACACATAATGAAAACCTATACTTTGTTTCGGTCGAGTTCCCCATTCAAATGCATGTAACAGTGAGAAACGCACTGTCTTGGCGAAAGAAAGCGTTTTTGTACAACTTCATATAAATAGCTGTAACTTTTGATAGAAGACTCAGACAAACATGTTTATGGCTTTATCTTATAGAACTCAAGGTCCCCGTGCTGGGAAAACAGGTTTTGCAGCTGTTTGAGCTAAGATTCCCAAGTTATACACATAATGAAAACCTATACTTTGTTTCGGTCGAGTTCCCCATTCAAATGCATGTAACAGTGAGAAACGCACTGTCTTGGCGAAAGAAAGCGTTTTTGTACAACTTCATATAAATAGCTGTAACTTTTGATAGAAGACTCAGACAAACATGTTTAATGCTTTATCTTATAGAACTCAAGGTCCCCGTGCTGGGAAAACAGGTTTTGCAGCCGTTTGAGCTAAGATTTCCAAGTTATACACATAATGAAAACCTATACTTTGTTTCGGTCGAGTTCCCCATTCAAATGCATGTAACAGTGAGAAACGCACTGTCTTGGCGAAAGAAAGCGTTTTTGTACAACTTCATATAAATAGCTGTAACTTTTGATAGAAGACTCAGACAAACATGTTTATGGCTTTATCTTATAGAACTCAAGGTCCCCGTGCTGGGAAAACAGGATTTGCAGCTGTTGGAGCTAAGATTTTCAAGTTATACACATAATGAAAACCTATACTTTGTTTCGGTCGAGTTCCCCATTCAAATGCATGTAACAGTGAGAAACGCACTGTCTTGGCGAAAGAAAGCGTTTTTGTACAACTTCATATAAATAGCTGTAACTTTTGATAGAAGACTCAGACAAACATGTTTATGGCTTTATCTTATAGAACTCAAGGTCCCCGTGCTGGGAAAACAGGATTTGCAGCTGTTTGAGCTAAGATTTTAAAATTATTCACATAATGAAAACCTATACTTTGTTTCGGTCGAGTTCCCCATTCAAATGCATGTAACAGTGAGAAACGCACTGTCTTGGCGAAAGAAAGCGTTTTTGTACAACTTCATATAAATAGCTGTAACTTTTGATAGAAGACTCAGACAAACATGTTTATGGCTTTATCTTATAGAACTCAAGGTCCCCGTGCTGGGAAAACAGGATTTGCAGCTGTTGGAGCTAAGATTTTCAAGTTATACACATAATGAAAACCTATACTTTGTTTCGGTCGAGTTCCCCATTCAAATGCATGTAACAGTGAGAAACGCACTGTCTTGGCGAAAGAAAGCGTTTTTGTACAACTTCATATAAATAGCTGTAACTTTTGATAGAAGACTCAGACAAACATGTTTATGGCTTTATCTTATAGAACTCAAGGTCCCCGTGCTGGGAAAACAGGATTTGCAGCTGTTGGAGCTAAGATTTTCAAGTTATACACATAATGAAAACCTATACTTTGTTTCGGTCGAGTTCCCCATTCAAATGCATGTAACAGTGAGAAACGCACTGTCTTGGCGAAAGAAAGCGTTTTTGTACAACTTCATATAAATAGCTGTAACTTTTGATAGAAGACTCAGACAAACATGTTTATGGCTTTATCTTATAGAACTCAAGGTCCCCGTGCTGGGAAAACAGGATTTGCAGCTGTTTGAGCTAAGATTTTAAAATTATTCACATAATGAAAACCTATACTTTGTTTCGGTCGAGTTCCCCATTCAAATGCATGTAACAGTGAGAAACACACTGTCTTGGCGAAAGAAAGCGTTTTTGTACAACTTCATATAAATAGCTGTAACTTTTGATAGAAGACTCAGACAAACATGTTTATGGCTTTATCTTATAGAACTCAAGGTCCCCGTGCTGGGAAAACAGGATTTGCAGCTGTTGGAGCTAAGATTTTCAAGTTATACACATAATGAAAACCTATACTTTGTTTCGGTCGAGTTCCCCATTCAAATGCATGTAACAGTGAGAAACGCACTGTCTTGGCGAAATAAAGCGTTTTTGTACAACTTCATATAAATAGCTGTAACTTTTGATAGAAGACTCAGACAAACATGTTTATGGCTTTATCTTATAGAACTCAAGGTCCCCGTGCTGGGAAAACAGGTTTTGCAGCTGTTTGAGCTAAGATTTCCAAGTTATACACATAATGAAAACCTATACTTTGTTTCGGTCGAGTTCCCCATTCAAATGCATGTAACAGTGAGAAACGCACTGTCTTGGCGAAAGAAAGCGTTTTTGTACAACTTCATATAAATAGCTGTAACTTTTGATAGAAGACTCAGACAAACATGTTTATGGCTTTATCTTATAGAACTCAAGGTCCCCGTGCTGGGAAAACAGGATTTGCAGCTGTTTGAGCTAAGATTTTAAAATTATTCACATAATGAAAACCTATACTTTGTTTCGGTCGAGTTCCCCATTCAAATGCATGTAACAGTGAGAAACGCACTGTCTTGGCGAAAGAAAGCGTTTTTGTACAACTTCATATAAATAGCTGTAACTTTTGATAGAAGACTCAGACAAACATGTTTATGGCTTTATCTTATAGAACTCAAGGTCCCCGTGCTGGGAAAACAGGATTTGCAGCTGTTGGAGCTAAGATTTTCAAGTTATACACATAATGAAAACCTATACTTTGTTTCGGTCGAGTTCCCCATTCAAATGCATGTAACAGTGAGAAACACACTGTCTTGGCGAAAGAAAGCGTTTTTGTACAACTTCATATAAATAGCTGTAACCTTTGATAGAAGACTCAGACAAACATGTTTATGGCTTTATCTTATAGAACTCAAGGTCCCCGTGCTGGGAAAACAGGATTTGCAGCTGTTGGAGCTAAGATTTTCAAGTTATACACATAATGAAAACCTATACTTTGTTTCGGTCGAGTTCCCCATTCAAATGCATGTAACAGTGAGAAACGCACTGTCTTGGCGAAAGAAAGCGTTTTTGTACAACTTCATATAAATAGCTGTAACTTTTGATAGAAGACTCAGACAAACATGTTTATGGCTTTATCTTATAGAACTCAAGGTCCCTGTGCTGGGAAAACAGGTTTTGCAGCTGTTGGAGCTAAGATTTTCAAGTTATACACATAATGAAAACCTATAATTTGTTTCGGTCGAGTTCCCCATTCAAATGCATGTAACAGTGAGAAACGCACTGTCTTGGCGAAAGAAAGCGTTTTTGTACAACTTCATATAAATAGCTGTAACTTTTGATAGAAGACTCAGACAAACATGTTTATGGCTTTATCTTATAGAACTCAAGGTCCCCGTGCTGGGAAAACAGGTTTTGCAGCTGTTTGAGCTAAGATTTCCAAGTTATACACATAATGAAAACCTATACTTTGTTTCGGTCGAGTTCCCCATTCAAATGCATGTAACAGTGAGAAACGCACTGTCTTGGCGAAAGAAAGCGTTTTTGTACAACTTCATATAAATAGCTGTAACTTTTGATAGAAGACTCAGACAAACATGTTTATGGCTTTATCTTATAGAACTCAAGGTCCCCGTGCTGGGAAAACAGGATTTGCAGCTGTTTGAGCTAAGATTTTAAAATTATTCACATAATGAAAACCTATACTTTGTTTCGGTCGAGTTCCCCATTCAAATGCATGTAACAGTGAGAAACGCACTGTCTTGGCGAAAGAAAGCGTTTTTGTACAACTTCATATAAATAGCTGTAACTTTTGATAGAAGACTCAGACAAACATGTTTATGGCTTTATCTTATAGAACTCAAGGTCCCCGTGCTGGGAAAACAGGATTTGCAGCTGTTGGAGCTAAGATTTTCAAGTTATACACATAATGAAAACCTATACTTTGTTTCGGTCGAGTTCCCCATTCAAATGCATGTAACAGTGAGAAACGCACTGTCTTGGCGAAAGAAAGCGTTTTTGTACAACTTCATATAAATAGCTGTAACTTTTGATAGAAGACTCAGACAAACATGTTTATGGCTTTATCTTATAGAACTCAAGGTCCCCGTGCTGGGAAACCAGGATTTGCAGCTGTTTGAGCTAAGATTTTAAAATTATTCACATAATGAAAACCTATAATTTGTTTCAGTCGAGTTCCCCATTCAAATGCATGTAACAGTGAGAAACGCACTGTCTTGGCGAAAGAAAGCGTTTTTGTACAACTTCATATAAATAGCTGTAACTTTTGATAGAAGACTCAGACAAACATGTTTATGGCTTTATCTTATAGAACTCAAGGTCCCCGTGCTGGGAAACCAGGATTTGCAGCTGTTTGAGCTAAGATTTTAAAATTATTCACATAATGAAAACCTATACTTTGTTTCAGTCGAGTTCCCCATTCAAATGCATGTAACAGTGAGAAACGCACTGTCTTGGCGAAAGAAAGCGTTTTTGTACAACTTCATATAAATAGCTGTAACTTTTGATAGAAGACTCAGACAAACATGTTTATGGCTTTATCTTATAGAACTCAAGGTCCCCGTGCTGGGAAAACAGGATTTGCAGCTGTTGGAGCTAAGATTTTCAAGTTATACACATAATGAAAACCTATACTTTGTTTCGGTCGAGTTCCCCATTCAAATGCATGTAACAGTGAGAAACGCACTGTCTTGGCGAAAGAAAGCGTTTTTGTACAACTTCATATAAATAGCTGTAACTTTTGATAGAAGACTCAGACAAACATGTTTATGGCTTTATCTTATAGAACTCAAGGTCCCCGTGCTGGGAAAACAGGATTTGCAGCTGTTGGAGCTAAGATTTTCAAGTTATACACATAATGAAAACCTATACTTTGTTTCGGTCGAGTTCCCCATTCAAATGCATGTAACAGTGAGAAACGCACTGTCTTGGCGAAAGAAAGCGTTTTTGTACAACTTCATATAAATAGCTGTAACTTTTGATAGAAGACTCAGACAAACATGTTTATGGCTTTATCTTATAGAACTCAAGGTCCCCGTGCTGGGAAAACAGGATTTGCAGCTGTTGGAGCTAAGATTTTCAAGTTATACACATAATGAAAACCTATACTTTGTTTCGGTCGAGTTCCCCATTCAAATGCATGTAACAGTGAGAAACGCACTGTCTTGGCGAAAGAAAGCGTTTTTGTACAACTTCATATAAATAGCTGTAACTTTTGATAGAAGACTCAGACAAACATGTTTATGGCTTTATCTTATAGAACTCAAGGTCCCCGTGCTGGGAAAACAGGATTTGCAGCTGTTGGAGCTAAGATTTTCAAGTTATACACATAATGAAAACCTATACTTTGTTTCGGTCGAGTTCCCCATTCAAATGCATGTAACAGTGAGAAACGCACTGTCTTGGCGAAAGAAAGCGTTTTTGTACAACTTCATATAAATAGCTGTAACTTTTGATAGAAGACTCAGACAAACATGTTTATGGCTTTATCTTATAGAACTCAAGGTCCCCGTGCTGGGAAAACAGGATTTGCAGCTGTTGGAGCTAAGATTTTCAAGTTATACACATAATGAAAACCTATACTTTGTTTCGGTCGAGTTCCCCATTCAAATGCATGTAACAGTGAGAAACGCACTGTCTTGGCGAAAGAAAGCGTTTTTGTACAACTTCATATAAATAGCTGTAACTTTTGATAGAAGACTCAGACAAACATGTTTATGGCTTTATCTTATAGAACTCAAGGTCCCCGTGCTGGGAAAACAGGATTTGCAGCTGTTGGAGCTAAGATTTTCAAGTTATACACATAATGAAAACCTATACTTTGTTTCGGTCGAGTTCCCCATTCAAATGCATGTAACAGTGAGAAACGCACTGTCTTGGCGAAAGAAAGCGTTTTTGTACAACTTCATATAAATAGCTGTAACTTTTGATAGAAGACTCAGACAAACATGTTTATGGCTTTATCTTATAGAACTCAAGGTCCCCGTGCTGGGAAAACAGGATTTGCAGCTGTTGGAGCTAAGATTTTCAAGTTATACACATAATGAAAACCTATACTTTGTTTCGGTCGAGTTCCCCATTCAAATGCATGTAACAGTGAGAAACGCACTGTCTTGGCGAAAGAAAGCGTTTTTGTACAACTTCATATAAATAGCTGTAACTTTTGATAGAAGACTCAGACAAACATGTTTATGGCTTTATCTTATAGAACTCAAGGTCCCCGTGCTGGGAAAACAGGATTTGCAGCTGTTGGAGCTAAGATTTTCAAGTTATACACATAATGAAAACCTATACTTTGTTTCGGTCGAGTTCCCCATTCAAATGCATGTAACAGTGAGAAACGCACTGTCTTGGCGAAAGAAAGCGTTTTTGTACAACTTCATATAAATAGCTGTAACTTTTGATAGAAGACTCAGACAAACATGTTTATGGCTTTATCTTATAGAACTCAATATCCCCGTGCTGGGAAAACAGGTTTTGCAGCTGTTTGAGCTAAGATTTCCAAGTTATACACATAATGAAAACCTATACTTTGTTTCGGTCGAGTTCCCCATTCAAATGCATGTAACAGTGAGAAACACACTGTCTTGGCGAAAGAAAGCGTTTTTGTACAACTTCATATAAATAGCTGTAACTTTTGATAGAAGACTCAGACAAACATGTTTATGGCTTTATCTTATAGAACTCAAGGTCCCCGTGCTGGGAAAACAGGATTTGCAGCTGTTGGAGCTAAGATTTTCAAGTTATACACATAATGAAAACCTATACTTTGTTTCGGTCGAGTTCCCCATTCAAATGCATGTAACAGTGAGAAACGCACTGTCTTGGCGAAAGAAAGCGTTTTTGTACAACTTCATATAAATAGCTGTAACTTTTGATAGAAGACTCAGACAAACATGTTTATGGCTTTATCTTATAGAACTCAAGGTCCCCGTGCTGGGAAAACAGGATTTGCAGCTGTTGGAGCTAAGATTTTCAAGTTATACACATAATGAAAACCTATACTTTGTTTCGGTCGAGTTCCCCATTCAAATGCATGTAACAGTGAGAAACGCACTGTCTTGGCGAAAGAAAGCGTTTTTGTACAACTTCATATAAATAGCTGTAACTTTTGATAGAAGACTCAGACAAACATGTTTATGGCTTTATCTTATAGAACTCAAGGTCCCCGTGCTGGGAAACCAGGATTTGCAGGTGTTTGAGCTAAGATTTTAAAATTATTCACATAATGAAAACCTATACTTTGTTTCAGTCGAGTTCCCCATTCAAATGCATGTAACAGTGAGAAACGCACTGTCTTGGCGAAAGAAAGCGTTTTTGTACAACTTCATATAAATAGCTGTAACTTTTGATAGAAGACTCAGACAAACATGTTTATGGCTTTATCTTATAGAACTCAAGGTCCCCGTGCTGGGAAAACAGGATTTGCAGCTGTTGGAGCTAAGATTTTCAAGTTATACACATAATGAAAACCTATACTTTGTTTCGGTCGAGTTCCCCATTCAAATGCATGTAACAGTGAGAAACGCACTGTCTTGGCGAAAGAAAGCGTTTTTGTACAACTTCATATAAATAGCTGTAACTTTTGATAGAAGACTCAGACAAACATGTTTATGGCTTTATCTTATAGAACTCAAGGTCCCTGTGCTGGGAAAACAGGTTTTGCAGCTGTTGGAGCTAAGATTTCCAAGTTATACACATAATGAAAACCTATACTTTGTTTCGGTCGAGTTCCCCATTCAAATGCATGTAACAGTGAGAAACGCACTGTCTTGGCGAAAGAAAGCGTTTTTGTACAACTTCATATAAATAGCTGTAACTTTTGATAGAAGACTCAGACAAACATGTTTATGGCTTTATCTTATAGAACTCAAGGTCCCCGTGCTGGGAAAACAGGATTTGCAGCTGTTGGAGCTAAGATTTTCAAGTTATACACATAATGAAAACCTATACTTTGTTTCGGTCGAGTTCCCCATTCAAATGCATGTAACAGTGAGAAACGCACTGTCTTGGCGAAAGAAAGCGTTTTTGTACAACTTCATATAAATAGCTGTAACTTTTGATAGAAGACTCAGACAAACATGTTTATGGCTTTATCTTATAGAACTCAAGGTCCCCGTGCTGGGAAAACAGGATTTGCAGCTGTTGGAGCTAAGATTTTCAAGTTATACACATAATGAAAACCTATACTTTGTTTCGGTCGAGTTCCCCATTCAAATGCATGTAACAGTGAGAAACGCACTGTCTTGGCGAAAGAAAGCGTTTTTGTACAACTTCATATAAATAGCTGTAACTTTTGATAGAAGACTCAGACAAACATGTTTATGGCTTTATCTTATAGAACTCAATATCCCCGTGCTGGGAAAACAGGTTTTGCAGCTGTTTGAGCTAAGATTTCCAAGTTATACACATAATGAAAACCTATACTTTGTTTCGGTCGAGTTCCCCATTCAAATGCATGTAACAGTGAGAAACGCACTGTCTTGGCGAAAGAAAGCGTTTTTGTACAACTTCATATAAATAGCTGTAACTTTTGATAGAAGACTCAGACAAACATGTTTATGGCTTTATCTTATAGAACTCAAGGTCCCCGTGCTGGGAAAACAGGATTTGCAGCTGTTGGAGCTAAGATTTTCAAGTTATACACATAATGAAAACCTATACTTTGTTTCGGTCGAGTTCCCCATTCAAATGCATGTAACAGTGAGAAACGCACTGTCTTGGCGAAAGAAAGCGTTTTTGTACAACTTCATATAAATAGCTGTAACTTTTGATAGAAGACTCAGACAAACATGTTTATGGCTTTATCTTATAGAACTCAAGGTCCCCGTGCTGGGAAAACAGGATTTGCAGCTGTTGGAGCTAAGATTTTCAAGTTATACACATAATGAAAACCTATACTTTGTTTCGGTCGAGTTCCCCATTCAAATGCATGTAACAGTGAGAAACGCACTGTCTTGGCGAAAGAAAGCGTTTTTGTACAACTTCATATAAATAGCTGTAACTTTTGATAGAAGACTCAGACAAACATGTTTATGGCTTTATCTTATAGAACTCAAGGTCCCCGTGCTGGGAAAACAGGATTTGCAGCTGTTGGAGCTAAGATTTTCAAGTTATACACATAATGAAAACCTATACTTTGTTTCGGTCGAGTTCCCCATTCAAATGCATGTAACAGTGAGAAACGCACTGTCTTGGCGAAAGAAAGCGTTTTTGTACAACTTCATATAAATAGCTGTAACTTTTGATAGAAGACTCAGACAAACATGTTTATGGCTTTATCTTATAGAACTCAAGGTCCCCGTGCTGGGAAAACAGGTTTTGCAGCTGTTGGAGCTAAGATTTTCAAGTTATACACATAATGAAAACCTATACTTTGTTTCGGTCGAGTTCCCCATTCAAATGCATGTAACAGTGAGAAACGCACTGTCTTGGCGAAAGAAAGCGTTTTTGTACAACTTCATATAAATAGCTGTAACTTTTGATAGAAGACTCAGACAAACATGTTTATGGCTTTATCTTATAGAACTCAATATCCCCGTGCTGGGAAAACAGGTTTTGCAGCTGTTTGAGCTAAGATTTCCAAGTTATACACATAATGAAAACCTATACTTTGTTTCGGTCGAGTTCCCCATTCAAATGCATGTAACAGTGAGAAACACACTGTCTTGGCGAAAGAAAGCGTTTTTGTACAACTTCATATAAATAGCTGTAACTTTTGATAGAAGACTCAGACAAACATGTTTATGGCTTTATCTTATAGAACTCAAAGTCCCCGTGCTGGGAAAACAGGATTTGCAGCTGTTGGAGCTAAGATTTTCAAGTTATACACATAATGAAAACCTATACTTTGTTTCGGTCGAGTTCCCCATTCAAATGCATGTAACAGTGAGAAACGCACTGTTTTGGCGAAAGAAAGCGTTTTTGTACAACTTCATATAAATAGCTGTAACTTTTGATAGAAGACTCAGACAAACATGTTTATGGCTTTATCTTATAGAACTCAAGGTCCCCGTGCTGGGAAAACAGGATTTGCAGCTGTTGGAGCTAAGATTTTCAAGTTATACACATAATGAAAACCTATACTTTGTTTCGGTCGAGTTCCCCATTCAAATGCATGTAACAGTGAGAAACGCACTGTCTTGGCGAAAGAAAGCGTTTTTGTACAACTTCATATAAATAGCTGTAACTTTTGATAGAAGACTCAGACAAACATGTTTATGGCTTTATCTTATAGAACTCAAGGTCCCCGTGCTGGGAAAACAGGATTTGCAGCTGTTGGAGCTAAGATTTTCAAGTTATACACATAATGAAAACCTATACTTTGTTTCGGTCGAGTTCCCCATTCAAATGCATGTAACAGTGAGAAACGCACTGTCTTGGCGAAAGAAAGCGTTTTTGTACAACTTCATATAAATAGCTGTAACTTTTGATAGAAGACTCAGACAAACATGTTTATGGCTTTATCTTATAGAACTCAAGGTCCCCGTGCTGGGAAAACAGGATTTGCAGCTGTTGGAGCTAAGATTTTCAAGTTATACACATAATGAAAACCTATACTTTGTTTCGGTCGAGTTCCCCATTCAAATGCATGTAACAGTGAGAAACGCACTGTCTTGGCGAAAGAAAGCGTTTTTGTACAACTTCATATAAATAGCTGTAACTTTTGATAGAAGACTCAGACAAACATGTTTATGGCTTTATCTTATAGAACTCAATATCCCCGTGCTGGGAAAACAGGTTTTGCAGCTGTTTGAGCTAAGATTTCCAAGTTATACACATAATGAAAACCTATACTTTGTTTCGGTCGAGTTCCCCATTCAAATGCATGTAACAGTGAGAAACGCACTGTCTTGGCGAAAGAAAGCGTTTTTGTACAACTTCATATAAATAGCTGTAACTTTTGATAGAAGACTCAGACAAACATGTTTATGGCTTTATCTTATAGAACTCAAGGTCCCCGTGCTGGGAAAACAGGATTTGCAGCTGTTGGAGCTAAGATTTTCAAGTTATACACATAATGAAAACCTATACTTTGTTTCGGTCGAGTTCCCCATTCAAATGCATGTAACAGTGAGAAACGCACTGTCTTGGCGAAAGAAAGCGTTTTTGTACAACTTCATATAAATAGCTGTAACTTTTGATAGAAGACTCAGACAAACATGTTTATGGCTTTATCTTATAGAACTCAAGGTCCCCGTGCTGGGAAAACAGGATTTGCAGCTGTTGGAGCTAAGATTTTCAAGTTATACACATAATGAAAACCTATACTTTGTTTCGGTCGAGTTCCCCATTCAAATGCATGTAACAGTGAGAAACGCACTGTCTTGGCGAAAGAAAGCGTTTTTGTACAACTTCATATAAATAGCTGTAACTTTTGATAGAAGACTCAGACAAACATGTTTATGGCTTTATCTTATAGAACTCAAGGTCCCCGTGCTGGGAAAACAGGATTTGCAGCTGTTGGAGCTAAGATTTTCAAGTTATACACATAATGAAAACCTATACTTTGTTTCGGTCGAGTTCCCCATTCAAATGCATGTAACAGTGAGAAACGCACTGTCTTGGCGAAAGAAAGCGTTTTTGTACAACTTCATATAAATAGCTGTAACTTTTGATAGAAGACTCAGACAAACATGTTTATGGCTTTATCTTATAGAACTCAAGGTCCCCGTGCTGGGAAAACAGGATTTGCAGCTGTTGGAGCTAAGATTTTCAAGTTATACACATAATGAAAACCTATACTTTGTTTCGGTCGAGTTCCCCATTCAAATGCATGTAACAGTGAGAAACGCACTGTCTTGGCGAAAGAAAGCGTTTTTGTACAACTTCATATAAATAGCTGTAACTTTTGATAGAAGACTCAGACAAACATGTTTATGGCTTTATCTTATAGAACTCAAAGTCCCCGTGCTGGGAAAACAGGATTTGCAGCTGTTGGAGCTAAGATTTTCAAGTTATACACATAATGAAAACCTATACTTTGTTTCGGTCGAGTTCCCCATTCAAATGCATGTAACAGTGAGAAACGCACTGTCTTGGCGAAAGAAAGCGTTTTTGTACAACTTCATATAAATAGCTGTAACTTTTGATAGAAGACTCAGACAAACATGTTTATGGCTTTATCTTATAGAACTCAAGGTCCCCGTGCTGGGAAAACAGGATTTGCAGCTGTTGGAGCTAAGATTTTCAAGTTATACACATAATGAAAACCTATACTTTGTTTCGGTCGAGTTCCCCATTCAAATGCATGTAACAGTGAGAAACGCACTGTCTTGGCGAAAGAAAGCGTTTTTGTACAACTTCATATAAATAGCTGTAACTTTTGATAGAAGACTCAGACAAACATGTTTATGGCTTTATCTTATAGAACTCAAGGTCCCCGTGCTGGGAAAACAGGATTTGCAGCTGTTGGAGCTAAGATTTTCAAGTTATACACATAATGAAAACCTATACTTTGTTTCGGTCGAGTTCCCCATTCAAATGCATGTAACAGTGAGAAACGCACTGTCTTGGCGAAAGAAAGCGTTTTTGTACAACTTCATATAAATAGCTGTAACTTTTGATAGAAGACTCAGACAAACATGTTTATGGCTTTATCTTATAGAACTCAAGGTCCCCGTGCTGGGAAAACAGGATTTGCAGCTGTTGGAGCTAAGATTTTCAAGTTATACACATAATGAAAACCTATACTTTGTTTCGGTCGAGTTCCCCATTCAAATGCATGTAACAGTGAGAAACGCACTGTCTTGGCGAAAGAAAGCGTTTTTGTACAACTTCATATAAATAGCTGTAACTTTTGATAGAAGACTCAGACAAACATGTTTATGGCTTTATCTTATAGAACTCAATATCCCCGTGCTGGGAAAACAGGTTTTGCAGCTGTTTGAGCTAAGATTTCCAAGTTATACACATAATGAAAACCTATACTTTGTTTCGGTCGAGTTCCCCATTCAAATGCATGTAACAGTGAGAAACGCACTGTCTTGGCGAAAGAAAGCGTTTTTGTACAACTTCATATAAATAGCTGTAACTTTTGATAGAAGACTCAGACAAACATGTTTATGGCTTTATCTTATAGAACTCAAGGTCCCCGTGCTGGGAAAACAGGATTTGCAGCTGTTGGAGCTAAGATTTTCAAGTTATACACATAATGAAAACCTATACTTTGTTTCGGTCGAGTTCCCCATTCAAATGCATGTAACAGTGAGAAACGCACTGTCTTGGCGAAAGAAAGCGTTTTTGTACAACTTCATATAAATAGCTGTAACTTTTGATAGAAGACTCAGACAAACATGTTTATGGCTTTATCTTATAGAACTCAAGGTCCCCGTGCTGGGAAAACAGGATTTGCAGCTGTTGGAGCTAAGATTTTCAAGTTATACACATAATGAAAACCTATACTTTGTTTCGGTCGAGTTCCCCATTCAAATGCATGTAACAGTGAGAAACGCACTGTCTTGGCGAAAGAAAGCGTTTTTGTACAACTTCATATAAATAGCTGTAACTTTTGATAGAAGACTCAGACAAACATGTTTATGGCTTTATCTTATAGAACTCAAGGTCCCCGTGCTGGGAAAACAGGATTTGCAGCTGTTGGAGCTAAGATTTTCAAGTTATACACATAATGAAAACCTATACTTTGTTTCGGTCGAGTTCCCCATTCAAATGCATGTAACAGTGAGAAACGCACTGTCTTGGCGAAAGAAAGCGTTTTTGTACAACTTCATATAAATAGCTGTAACTTTTGATAGAAGACTCAGACAAACATGTTTATGGCTTTATCTTATAGAACTCAAGGTCCCCGTGCTGGGAAAACAGGATTTGCAGCTGTTGGAGCTAAGATTTTCAAGTTATACACATAATGAAAACCTATACTTTGTTTCGGTCGAGTTCCCCATTCAAATGCATGTAACAGTGAGAAACGCACTGTCTTGGCGAAAGAAAGCGTTTTTGTACAACTTCATATAAATAGCTGTAACTTTTGATAGAAGACTCAGACAAACATGTTTATGGCTTTATCTTATAGAACTCAATATCCCCGTGCTGGGAAAACAGGTTTTGCAGCTGTTTGAGCTAAGATTTCCAAGTTATACACATAATGAAAACCTATACTTTGTTTCGGTCGAGTTCCCCATTCAAATGCATGTAACAGTGAGAAACACACTGTCTTGGCGAAAGAAAGCGTTTTTGTACAACTTCATATAAATAGCTGTAACTTTTGATAGAAGACTCAGACAAACATGTTTATGGCTTTATCTTATAGAACTCAAGGTCCCCGTGCTGGGAAAACAGGATTTGCAGCTGTTGGAGCTAAGATTTTCAAGTTATACACATAATGAAAACCTATACTTTGTTTCGGTCGAGTTCCCCATTCAAATGCATGTAACAGTGAGAAACGCACTGTCTTGGCGAAAGAAAGCGTTTTTGTACAACTTCATATAAATAGCTGTAACTTTTGATAGAAGACTCAGACAAACATGTTTATGGCTTTATCTTATAGAACTCAAGGTCCCCGTGCTGGGAAAACAGGTTTTGCAGCTGTTGGAGCTAAGATTTTCAAGTTATACACATAATGAAAACCTATACTTTGTTTCGGTCGAGTTCCCCATTCAAATGCATGTAACAGTGAGAAACGCACTGTCTTGGCGAAAGAAAGCGTTTTTGTACAACTTCATATAAATAGCTGTAACTTTTGATAGAAGACTCAGACAAACATGTTTATGGCTTTATCTTATAGAACTCAATATCCCCGTGCTGGGAAAACAGGTTTTGCAGCTGTTTGAGCTAAGATTTCCAAGTTATACACATAATGAAAACCTATACTTTGTTTCGGTCGAGTTCCCCATTCAAATGCATGTAACAGTGAGAAACACACTGTCTTGGCGAAAGAAAGCGTTTTTGTACAACTTCATATAAATAGCTGTAACTTTTGATAGAAGACTCAGACAAACATGTTTATGGCTTTATCTTATAGAACTCAAAGTCCCCGTGCTGGGAAAACAGGATTTGCAGCTGTTGGAGCTAAGATTTTCAAGTTATACACATAATGAAAACCTATACTTTGTTTCGGTCGAGTTCCCCATTCAAATGCATGTAACAGTGAGAAACGCACTGTCTTGGCGAAAGAAAGCGTTTTTGTACAACTTCATATAAATAGCTGTAACTTTTGATAGAAGACTCAGACAAACATGTTTATGGCTTTATCTTATAGAACTCAAGGTCCCCGTGCTGGGAAAACAGGATTTGCAGCTGTTGGAGCTAAGATTTTCAAGTTATACACATAATGAAAACCTATACTTTGTTTCGGTCGAGTTCCCCATTCAAATGCATGTAACAGTGAGAAACGCACTGTCTTGGCGAAAGAAAGCGTTTTTGTACAACTTCATATAAATAGCTGTAACTTTTGATAGAAGACTCAGACAAACATGTTTATGGCTTTATCTTATAGAACTCAAGGTCCCCGTGCTGGGAAAACAGGATTTGCAGCTGTTGGAGCTAAGATTTTCAAGTTATACACATAATGAAAACCTATACTTTGTTTCGGTCGAGTTCCCCATTCAAATGCATGTAACAGTGAGAAACGCACTGTCTTGGCGAAAGAAAGCGTTTTTGTACAACTTCATATAAATAGCTGTAACTTTTGATAGAAGACTCAGACAAACATGTTTATGGCTTTATCTTATAGAACTCAAGGTCCCCGTGCTGGGAAAACAGGATTTGCAGCTGTTGGAGCTAAGATTTTCAAGTTATACACATAATGAAAACCTATACTTTGTTTCGGTCGAGTTCCCCATTCAAATGCATGTAACAGTGAGAAACGCACTGTCTTGGCGAAAGAAAGCGTTTTTGTACAACTTCATATAAATAGCTGTAACTTTTGATAGAAGACTCAGACAAACATGTTTATGGCTTTATCTTATAGAACTCAATATCCCCGTGCTGGGAAAACAGGTTTTGCAGCTGTTTGAGCTAAGATTTCCAAGTTATACACATAATGAAAACCTATACTTTGTTTCGGTCGAGTTCCCCATTCAAATGCATGTAACAGTGAGAAACGCACTGTCTTGGCGAAAGAAAGCGTTTTTGTACAACTTCATATAAATAGCTGTAACTTTTGATAGAAGACTCAGACAAACATGTTTATGGCTTTATCTTATAGAACTCAAGGTCCCCGTGCTGGGAAAACAGGATTTGCAGCTGTTGGAGCTAAGATTTTCAAGTTATACACATAATGAAAACCTATACTTTGTTTCGGTCGAGTTCCCCATTCAAATGCATGTAACAGTGAGAAACGCACTGTCTTGGCGAAAGAAAGCGTTTTTGTACAACTTCATATAAATAGCTGTAACTTTTGATAGAAGACTCAGACAAACATGTTTATGGCTTTATCTTATAGAACTCAAGGTCCCCGTGCTGGGAAAACAGGATTTGCAGCTGTTGGAGCTAAGATTTTCAAGTTATACACATAATGAAAACCTATACTTTGTTTCGGTCGAGTTCCCCATTCAAATGCATGTAACAGTGAGAAACGCACTGTCTTGGCGAAAGAAAGCGTTTTTGTACAACTTCATATAAATAGCTGTAACTTTTGATAGAAGACTCAGACAAACATGTTTATGGCTTTATCTTATAGAACTCAAGGTCCCCGTGCTGGGAAAACAGGATTTGCAGCTGTTGGAGCTAAGATTTTCAAGTTATACACATAATGAAAACCTATACTTTGTTTCGGTCGAGTTCCCCATTCAAATGCATGTAACAGTGAGAAACGCACTGTCTTGGCGAAAGAAAGCGTTTTTGTACAACTTCATATAAATAGCTGTAACTTTTGATAGAAGACTCAGACAAACATGTTTATGGCTTTATCTTATAGAACTCAAGGTCCCCGTGCTGGGAAAACAGGATTTGCAGCTGTTGGAGCTAAGATTTTCAAGTTATACACATAATGAAAACCTATACTTTGTTTCGGTCGAGTTCCCCATTCAAATGCATGTAACAGTGAGAAACGCACTGTCTTGGCGAAAGAAAGCGTTTTTGTACAACTTCATATAAATAGCTGTAACTTTTGATAGAAGACTCAGACAAACATGTTTATGGCTTTATCTTATAGAACTCAATATCCCCGTGCTGGGAAAACAGGTTTTGCAGCTGTTTGAGCTAAGATTTCCAAGTTATACACATAATGAAAACCTATACTTTGTTTCGGTCGAGTTCCCCATTCAAATGCATGTAACAGTGAGAAACGCACTGTCTTGGCGAAAGAAAGCGTTTTTGTACAACTTCATATAAATAGCTGTAACTTTTGATAGAAGACTCAGACAAACATGTTTATGGCTTTATCTTATAGAACTCAAGGTCCCCGTGCTGGGAAAACAGGATTTGCAGCTGTTGGAGCTAAGATTTTCAAGTTATACACATAATGAAAACCTATACTTTGTTTCGGTCGAGTTCCCCATTCAAATGCATGTAACAGTGAGAAACGCACTGTCTTGGCGAAAGAAAGCGTTTTTGTACAACTTCATATAAATAGCTGTAACTTTTGATAGAAGACTCAGACAAACATGTTTATGGCTTTATCTTATAGAACTCAAGGTCCCCGTGCTGGGAAAACAGGATTTGCAGCTGTTGGAGCTAAGATTTTCAAGTTATACACATAATGAAAACCTATACTTTGTTTCGGTCGAGTTCCCCATTCAAATGCATGTAACAGTGAGAAACGCACTGTCTTGGCGAAAGAAAGCGTTTTTGTACAACTTCATATAAATAGCTGTAACTTTTGATAGAAGACTCAGACAAACATGTTTATGGCTTTATCTTATAGAACTCAAGGTCCCCGTGCTGGGAAAACAGGATTTGCAGCTGTTGGAGCTAAGATTTTCAAGTTATACACATAATGAAAACCTATACTTTGTTTCGGTCGAGTTCCCCATTCAAATGCATGTAACAGTGAGAAACGCACTGTCTTGGCGAAAGAAAGCGTTTTTGTACAACTTCATATAAATAGCTGTAACTTTTGATAGAAGACTCAGACAAACATGTTTATGGCTTTATCTTATAGAACTCAAGGTCCCCGTGCTGGGAAAACAGGATTTGCAGCTGTTGGAGCTAAGATTTTCAAGTTATACACATAATGAAAACCTATACTTTGTTTCGGTCGAGTTCCCCATTCAAATGCATGTAACAGTGAGAAACGCACTGTCTTGGCGAAAGAAAGCGTTTTTGTACAACTTCATATAAATAGCTGTAACTTTTGATAGAAGACTCAGACAAACATGTTTATGGCTTTATCTTATAGAACTCAATATCCCCGTGCTGGGAAAACAGGTTTTGCAGCTGTTTGAGCTAAGATTTCCAAGTTATACACATAATGAAAACCTATACTTTGTTTCGGTCGAGTTCCCCATTCAAATGCATGTAACAGTGAGAAACACACTGTCTTGGCGAAAGAAAGCGTTTTTGTACAACTTCATATAAATAGCTGTAACTTTTGATAGAAGACTCAGACAAACATGTTTATGGCTTTATCTTATAGAACTCAAAGTCCCCGTGCTGGGAAAACAGGATTTGCAGCTGTTGGAGCTAAGATTTTCAAGTTATACACATAATGAAAACCTATACTTTGTTTCGGTCGAGTTCCCCATTCAAATGCATGTAACAGTGAGAAACGCACTGTCTTGGCGAAAGAAAGCGTTTTTGTACAACTTCATATAAATAGCTGTAACTTTTGATAGAAGACTCAGACAAACATGTTTATGGCTTTATCTTATAGAACTCAAGGTCCCCGTGCTGGGAAAACAGGATTTGCAGCTGTTGGAGCTAAGATTTTCAAGTTATACACATAATGAAAACCTATACTTTGTTTCGGTCGAGTTCCCCATTCAAATGCATGTAACAGTGAGAAACGCACTGTCTTGGCGAAAGAAAGCGTTTTTGTACAACTTCATATAAATAGCTGTAACTTTTGATAGAAGACTCAGACAAACATGTTTATGGCTTTATCTTATAGAACTCAATATCCCCGTGCTGGGAAAACAGGTTTTGCAGCTGTTTGAGCTAAGATTTCCAAGTTATACACATAATGAAAACCTATACTTTGTTTCGGTCGAGTTCCCCATTCAAATGCATGTAACAGTGAGAAACACACTGTCTTGGCGAAAGAAAGCGTTTTTGTACAACTTCATATAAATAGCTGTAACTTTTGATAGAAGACTCAGACAAACATGTTTATGGCTTTATCTTATAGAACTCAAAGTCCCCGTGCTGGGAAAACAGGATTTGCAGCTGTTGGAGCTAAGATTTTCAAGTTATACACATAATGAAAACCTATACTTTGTTTCGGTCGAGTTCCCCATTCAAATGCATGTAACAGTGAGAAACGCACTGTCTTGGCGAAAGAAAGCGTTTTTGTACAACTTCATATAAATAGCTGTAACTTTTGATAGAAGACTCAGACAAACATGTTTATGGCTTTATCTTATAGAACTCAAGGTCCCCGTGCTGGGAAAACAGGATTTGCAGCTGTTGGAGCTAAGATTTTCAAGTTATACACATAATGAAAACCTATACTTTGTTTCGGTCGAGTTCCCCATTCAAATGCATGTAACAGTGAGAAACGCACTGTCTTGGCGAAAGAAAGCGTTTTTGTACAACTTCATATAAATAGCTGTAACTTTTGATAGAAGACTCAGACAAACATGTTTATGGCTTTATCTTATAGAACTCAAGGTCCCCGTGCTGGGAAAACAGGATTTGCAGCTGTTGGAGCTAAGATTTTCAAGTTATACACATAATGAAAACCTATACTTTGTTTCGGTCGAGTTCCCCATTCAAATGCATGTAACAGTGAGAAACGCACTGTCTTGGCGAAAGAAAGCGTTTTTGTACAACTTCATATAAATAGCTGTAACTTTTGATAGAAGACTCAGACAAACATGTTTATGGCTTTATCTTATAGAACTCAATATCCCCGTGCTGGGAAAACAGGTTTTGCAGCTGTTTGAGCTAAGATTTCCAAGTTATACACATAATGAAAACCTATACTTTGTTTCGGTCGAGTTCCCCATTCAAATGCATGTAACAGTGAGAAACACACTGTCTTGGCGAAAGAAAGCGTTTTTGTACAACTTCATATAAATAGCTGTAACTTTTGATAGAAGACTCAGACAAACATGTTTATGGCTTTATCTTATAGAACTCAAAGTCCCCGTGCTGGGAAAACAGGATTTGCAGCTGTTGGAGCTAAGATTTTCAAGTTATACACATAATGAAAACCTATACTTTGTTTCGGTCGAGTTCCCCATTCAAATGCATGTAACAGTGAGAAACGCACTGTCTTGGCGAAAGAAAGCGTTTTTGTACAACTTCATATAAATAGCTGTAACTTTTGATAGAAGACTCAGACAAACATGTTTATGGCTTTATCTTATAGAACTCAAGGTCCCCGTGCTGGGAAAACAGGATTTGCAGCTGTTGGAGCTAAGATTTTCAAGTTATACACATAATGAAAACCTATACTTTGTTTCGGTCGAGTTCCCCATTCAAATGCATGTAACAGTGAGAAACGCACTGTCTTGGCGAAAGAAAGCGTTTTTGTACAACTTCATATAAATAGCTGTAACTTTTGATAGAAGACTCAGACAAACATGTTTATGGCTTTATCTTATAGAACTCAAGGTCCCCGTGCTGGGAAAACAGGATTTGCAGCTGTTGGAGCTAAGATTTTCAAGTTATACACATAATGAAAACCTATACTTTGTTTCGGTCGAGTTCCCCATTCAAATGCATGTAACAGTGAGAAACGCACTGTCTTGGCGAAAGAAAGCGTTTTTGTACAACTTCATATAAATAGCTGTAACTTTTGATAGAAGACTCAGACAAACATGTTTATGGCTTTATCTTATAGAACTCAAGGTCCCCGTGCTGGGAAAACAGGATTTGCAGCTGTTGGAGCTAAGATTTTCAAGTTATACACATAATGAAAACCTATACTTTGTTTCGGTCGAGTTCCCCATTCAAATGCATGTAACAGTGAGAAACGCACTGTCTTGGCGAAAGAAAGCGTTTTTGTACAACTTCATATAAATAGCTGTAACTTTTGATAGAAGACTCAGACAAACATGTTTATGGCTTTATCTTATAGAACTCAAGGTCCCCGTGCTGGGAAAACAGGATTTGCAGCTGTTGGAGCTAAGATTTTCAAGTTATACACATAATGAAAACCTATACTTTGTTTCGGTCGAGTTCCCCATTCAAATGCATGTAACAGTGAGAAACGCACTGTCTTGGCGAAAGAAAGCGTTTTTGTACAACTTCATATAAATAGCTGTAACTTTTGATAGAAGACTCAGACAAACATGTTTATGGCTTTATCTTATAGAACTCAAGGTCCCCGTGCTGGGAAAACAGGATTTGCAGCTGTTGGAGCTAAGATTTTCAAGTTATACACATAATGAAAACCTATACTTTGTTTCGGTCGAGTTCCCCATTCAAATGCATGTAACAGTGAGAAACGCACTGTCTTGGCGAAAGAAAGCGTTTTTGTACAACTTCATATAAATAGCTGTAACTTTTGATAGAAGACTCAGACAAACATGTTTATGGCTTTATCTTATAGAACTCAAGGTCCCCGTGCTGGGAAAACAGGATTTGCAGCTGTTGGAGCTAAGATTTTCAAGTTATACACATAATGAAAACCTATACTTTGTTTCGGTCGAGTTCCCCATTCAAATGCATGTAACAGTGAGAAACGCACTGTCTTGGCGAAAGAAAGCGTTTTTGTACAACTTCATATAAATAGCTGTAACTTTTGATAGAAGACTCAGACAAACATGTTTATGGCTTTATCTTATAGAACTCAAGGTCCCCGTGCTGGGAAAACAGGATTTGCAGCTGTTTGAGCTAAGATTTTAAAATTATTCACATAATGAAAACCTATACTTTGTTTCGGTCGAGTTCCCCATTCAAATGCATGTAACAGTGAGAAACGCACTGTCTTGGCGAAAGAAAGCGTTTTTGTACAACTTCATATAAATAGCTGTAACTTTTGATAGAAGACTCAGACAAACATGTTTATGGCTTTATCTTATAGAACTCAAGGTCCCCGTGCTGGGAAAACAGGATTTGCAGCTGTTGGAGCTAAGATTTTCAAGTTATACACATAATGAAAACCTATACTTTGTTTCGGTCGAGTTCCCCATTCAAATGCATGTAACAGTGAGAAACGCACTGTCTTGGCGAAAGAAAGCGTTTTTGTACAACTTCATATAAATAGCTGTAACTTTTGATAGAAGACTCAGACAAACATGTTTATGGCTTTATCTTATAGAACTCAAGGTCCCCGTGCTGGGAAAACAGGTTTTGCAGCTGTTTGAGCTAAGATTTCCAAGTTATACACATAATGAAAACCTATACTTTGTTTCGGTCGAGTTCCCCATTCAAATGCATGTAACAGTGAGAAACGCACTGTCTTGGCGAAAGAAAGCGTTTTTGTACAACTTCATATAAATAGCTGTAACTTTTGATAGAAGACTCAGACAAACATGTTTATGGCTTTATCTTATAGAACTCAAGGTCCCCGTGCTGGGAAAACAGGTTTTGCAGCTGTTTGAGCTAAGATTTCCAAGTTATACACATAATGAAAACCTATACTTTGTTTCGGTCGAGTTCCCCATTCAAATGCATGTAACAGTGAGAAACGCACTGTCTTGGCGAAAGAAAGCGTTTTTGTACAACTTCATATAAATAGCTGTAACTTTTGATAGAAGACTCAGACAAACATGTTTATGGCTTTATCTTATAGAACTCAAGGTCCCCGTGCTGGGAAAACAGGATTTGCAGCTGTTGGAGCTAAGATTTCCAAGTTATACACATAATGAAAACCTATACTTTGTTTCGGTCGAGTTCCCCATTCAAATGCATGTAACAGTGAGAAACGCACTGTCTTGGCGAAAGAAAGCGTTTTTGTACAACTTCATATAAATAGCTGTAACTTTTGATAGAAGACTCAGACAAACATGTTTATGGCTTTATCTTATAGAACTCTAGGTCCCTGTGCTGGGAAAACAGGTTTTGCAGCTGTTGGAGCTAAGATTTCCAAGTTATACACATAATGAAAACCTATACTTTGTTTCGGTCGAGTTCCCCATTCAAATGCATGTAACAGTGAGAAACGCACTGTCTTGGCGAAAGAAAGCGTTTTTGTACAACTTCATATAAATAGCTGTAACTTTTGATAGAAGACTCAGACAAACATGTTTATGGCTTTATCTTATAGAACTCAAGGTCCCCGTGCTGGGAAAACAGGATTTGCAGCTGTTGGAGCTAAGATTTTCAAGTTATACACATAATGAAAACCTATACTTTGTTTCGGTCGAGTTCCCCATTCAAATGCATGTAACAGTGAGAAACGCACTGTCTTGGCGAAAGAAAGCGTTTTTGTACAACTTCATATAAATAGCTGTAACTTTTGATAGAAGACTCAGACAAACATGTTTATGGCTTTATCTTATAGAACTCAAGGTCCCCGTGCTGGGAAAACAGGATTTGCAGCTGTTTGAGCTAAGATTTTAAAATTATTCACATAATGAAAACCTATACTTTGTTTCGGTCGAGTTCCCCATTCAAATGCATGTAACAGTGAGAAACGCACTGTCTTGGCGAAAGAAAGCGTTTTTGTACAACTTCATATAAATAGCTGTAACTTTTGATAGAAGACTCAGACAAACATGTTTATGGCTTTATCTTATAGAACTCAAGGTCCCCGTGCTGGGAAAACAGGATTTGCAGCTGTTGGAGCTAAGATTTTCAAGTTATACACATAATGAAAACCTATACTTTGTTTCGGTCGAGTTCCCCATTCAAATGCATGTAACAGTGAGAAACGCACTGTCTTGGCGAAAGAAAGCGTTTTTGTACAACTTCATATAAATAGCTGTAACTTTTGATAGAAGACTCAGACAAACATGTTTATGGCTTTATCTTATAGAACTCAAGGTCCCCGTGCTGGGAAAACAGGTTTTGCAGCTGTTTGAGCTAAGATTTCCAAGTTATACACATAATGAAAACCTATACTTTGTTTCGGTCGAGTTCCCCATTCAAATGCATGTAACAGTGAGAAACGCACTGTCTTGGCGAAAGAAAGCGTTTTTGTACAACTTCATATAAATAGCTGTAACTTTTGATAGAAGACTCAGACAAACATGTTTATGGCTTTATCTTATAGAACTCAAGGTCCCCGTGCTGGGAAAACAGGTTTTGCAGCTGTTTGAGCTAAGATTTCCAAGTTATACACATAATGAAAACCTATACTTTGTTTCGGTCGAGTTCCCCATTCAAATGCATGTAACAGTGAGAAACGCACTGTCTTGGCGAAAGAAAGCGTTTTTGTACAACTTCATATAAATAGCTGTAACTTTTGATAGAAGACTCAGACAAACATGTTTATGGCTTTATCTTATAGAACTCAAGGTCCCCGTGCTGGGAAAACAGGATTTGCAGCTGTTTGAGCTAAGATTTCCAAGTTATACACATAATGAAAACCTATACTTTGTTTCGGTCGAGTTCCCCATTCAAATGCATGTAACAGTGAGAAACGCACTGTCTTGGCGAAAGAAAGCGTTTTTGTACAACTTCATATAAATAGCTGTAACTTTTGATAGAAGACTCAGACAAACATGTTTATGGCTTTATCTTATAGAACTCAAGGTCCCCGTGCTGGGAAAACAGGTTTTGCAGCTGTTTGAGCTAAGATTTCCAAGTTATACACATAATGAAAACCTATACTTTGTTTCGGTCGAGTTCCCCATTCAAATGCATGTAACAGTGAGAAACGCACTGTCTTGGCGAAAGAAAGCGTTTTTGTACAACTTCATATAAATAGCTGTAACTTTTGATAGAAGACTCAGACAAACATGTTTATGGCTTTATCTTATAGAACTCAAGGTCCCCGTGCTGGGAAAACAGGTTTTGCAGCTGTTTGAGCTAAGATTTCCAAGTTATACACATAATGAAAACCTATACTTTGTTTCGGTCGAGTTCCCCATTCAAATGCATGTAACAGTGAGAAACGCACTGTCTTGGCGAAAGAAAGCGTTTTTGTACAACTTCATATAAATAGCTGTAACTTTTGATAGAAGACTCAGACAAACATGTTTATGGCTTTATCTTATAGAACTCAAGGTCCCCGTGCTGGGAAAACAGGTTTTGCAGCTGTTTGAGCTAAGATTTCCAAGTTATACACATAATGAAAACCTATACTTTGTTTCGGTCGAGTTCCCCATTCAAATGCATGTAACAGTGAGAAACGCACTGTCTTGGCGAAAGAAAGCGTTTTTGTACAACTTCATATAAATAGCTGTAACTTTTGATAGAAGACTCAGACAAACATGTTTATGGCTTTATCTTATAGAACTCAAGGTCCCCGTGCCGGTTTTTCCGCTTTCTTTCGCCAAGACAGTGCGTTTCTCACTGTTACATGCATTTGAATGGGGAACTCGACCGAAACAAAGTATAGGTTTTCATTATGTGTATAACTTGGAAATCTTAGCTCAAACAGCTGCAAAACCTGTTTTCCCAGCACGGGGACCTTGAGTTCTATAAGATAAAGCCATAAACATGTTTGTCTGAGTCTTCTATCAAAAGTTACAGCTATTTATATGAAGTTGTACAAAAACGCTTTCTTTCGCCAAGACAGTGCGTTTCTCACTGTTACATGCATTTGAATGGGGAACTCGACCGAAACAAAGTATAGGTTTTCATTATGTGTATAACTTGGAAATCTTAGCTCAAACAGCTGCAAAACCTGTTTTCCCAGCACGGGGACCTTGAGTTCTATAAGATAAAGCCATAAACATGTTTGTCTGAGTCTTCTATCAAAAGTTACAGCTATTTATATGAAGTTGTACAAAAACGCTTTCTTTCGCCAAGACAGTGCGTTTCTCACTGTTACATGCATTTGAATGGGGAAATCGACCGAAACAAAGTATAGGTTTTCATTATGTGTATAACTTGGAAATCTTAGCTCAAACAGCTGCAAAACCTTTTTTCCCAGCACGGGGACCTTGAGTTCTATAAGATAAAGCCATAAACATGTTTGTCTGAGTCTTCTATCAAAAGTTACAGCTATTTATATGAAGTTGTACAAAAACGCTTTCTTTCGCCAAGACAGTGCGTTTCTCACTGTTACATGCATTTGAATGGGGAACTCGACCGAAACAAAGTATAGGTTTTCATTATGTGTATAACTTGGAAATCTTAGCTCAAACAGCTGCAAAACCTGTTTTCCCAGCACGGGGACCTTGAGTTCTATAAGATAAAGCCATAAACATGTTTGTCTGAGTCTTCTATCAAAAGTTACAGCTATTTATATGAAGTTGTACAAAAACGCTTTCTTTCGCCAAGACAGTGCGTTTCTCACTGTTACATGCATTTGAATGGGGAACTCGACCGAAACAAAGTATAGGTTTTCATTATGTGTATAACTTGGAAATCTTAGCTCAAACAGCTGCAAAACCTGATTTCCCAGCACGGGGACCTTGAGTTCTATAAGATAAAGCCATAAACATGTTTGTCTGAGTCTTCTATCAAAAGTTACAGCTATTTATATGAAGTTGTACAAAAACGCTTTCTTTCGCCAAGACAGTGCGTTTCTCACTGTTACAGGCATTTGAATGGGGAACTCGACCGAAACAAAGTATAGGTTTTCATTATGTGTATAACTTGGAAATCTTAGCTCAAACAGCTGCAAAACCTTTTTTCCCAGCACGGGGACCTTGAGTTCTATAAGATAAAGCCATAAACATGTTTGTCTGAGTCTTCTATCAAAAGTTACAGCTATTTATATGAAGTTGTACAAAAACGCTTTCTTTCGCCAAGACAGTGCGTTTCTCACTGTTACATGCATTTGAATGGGGAACTCGACCGAAACAAAGTATAGGTTTTCATTATGTGTATAACTTGGAAATCTTAGCTCAAACAGCTGCAAAACCTGTTTTCCCAGCACGGGGACCTTGAGTTCTATAAGATAAAGCCATAAACATGTTTGTCTGAGTCTTCTATCAAAAGTTACAGCTATTTATATGAAGTTGTACAAAAACGCTTTCTTTCGCCAAGACAGTGCGTTTCTCACTGTTACATGCATTTGAATGGGGAACTCGACCGAAACAAAGTATAGGTTTTCATTATGTGTATAACTTGGAAATCTTAGCTCAAACAGCTGCAAAACCTGTTTTCCCAGCACGGGGACCTTGAGTTCTATAAGATAAAGCCATAAACATGTTTGTCTGAGTCTTCTATCAAAAGGTACAGCTATTTATATGAAGTTGTACAAAAACGCTTTCTTTCGCCAAGACAGTGCGTTTCTCACTGTTACATGCATTTGAATGGGGAAATCGACCGAAACAAAGTATAGGTTTTCATTATGTGTATAACTTGGAAATCTTAGCTCAAACAGCTGCAAATCCTGTTTTCCCAGCACGGGGACCTTGAGTTCTATAAGATAAAGCCATAAACATGTTTGTCTGAGTCTTCTATCAAAAGTTACAGCTATTTATATGAAGTTGTACAAAAACGCTTTCTTTCGCCAAGACAGTCTGTTTCTCACTGTTACATGCATTTGAATGGGGAACTCGACCGAAACAAAGTATAGGTTTTCATTATGTGTATAACTTGGAAATCTTAGCTCAAACAGCTGCAAAACCTGTTTTCCCAGCACGGGGACCTTGAGTTCTATAAGATAAAGCCATAAACATGTGTATCCGAGTCTTCTATCAAAAGTTACAGCGATTTATATGAAGTTGTACAAAAACGCTTTCTTTCGCCAAGACAGTGCGTTTCTCACTGTTACATGCATTTGAATGGGGAACTCGACCGAAACAAAGTATAGGTTTTCATTATGTGTATAACTTGGAAATCTTAGCTCAAACAGCTGCAAAACCTGTTTTCCCAGCACGGGGACCTTGAGTTCTATAAGATAAAGCCATAAACATGTTTGTCTGAGTCTTCTATCAAAAGTTACAGCTATTTATATGAAGTTGTACAAAAACGCTTTCTTTCGCCAAGACAGTGCGTTTCTCACTGTTACATGCATTTGAATGGGGAAATCGACCGAAACAAAGTATAGGTTTTCATTATGTGTATAACTTGGAAATCTTAGCTCAAACAGCTGCAAAACCTTTTTTCCCAGCACGGGGACCTTGAGTTCTATAAGATAAAGCCATAAACATGTTTGTCTGAGTCTTCTATCAAAAGTTACAGCTATTTATATGAAGTTGTACAAAAACGCTTTCTTTCGCCAAGACAGTGCGTTTCTCACTGTTACATGCATTTGAATGGGGAACTCGACCGAAACAAAGTATAGGTTTTCATTATGTGAATAACTTGGAAATCTTAGCTCAAACAGCTGCAAAACCTGTTTGCCCAGCACGGGGACCTTGAGTTCTATAAGATAAAGCCATAAACATGTTTGTCTGAGTCTTCTATCAAAAGTTACAGCTATTTATATGAAGTTGTACAAAAACGCTTTCTTTCGCCAAGACAGTGCGTTTCTCACTGTTACATGCATTTGAATGGGGAACTCGACCGAAACAAAGTATAGGTTTTCATTATGTGTATAACTTGGAAATCTTAGCTCAAACAGCTGCAAAACCTGTTTTCCCAGCACGGGGACCTTGAGTTCTATAAGATAAAGCCATAAACATGTTTGTCTGAGTCTTCTATCAAAAGTTACAGCTATTTATATGAAGTTGTACAAAAACGCTTTCTTTCGCCAAGACAGTGCGTTTCTCACTGTTACATGCATTTGAATGGGGAACTCGACCGAAACAAAGTATAGGTTTTCATTATGTGTATAACTTGGAAATCTTAGCTCAAACAGCTGCAAAACCTGTTTTCCCAGCACGGGGACCTTGAGTTCTATAAGATAAAGCCATAAACATGTTTGTCTGAGTCTTCTATCAAAAGTTACAGCTATTTATATGAAGTTGTACAAAAACGCTTTCTTTCGCCAAGACAGTGCGTTTCTCACTGTTACATGCATTTGAATGGGGAACTCGACCGAAACAAAGTATAGGTTTTCATTATGTGTATAACTTGGAAATCTTAGCTCAAACAGCTGCAAAACCTGTTTGCCCAGCACGGGGACCTTGAGTTCTATAAGATAAAGCCATAAACATGTTTGTCTGAGTCTTCTATCAAAAGTTACAGCTATTTATATGAAGTTGTACAAAAACGCTTTCTTTCGCCAAGACAGTGCGTTTCTCACTGTTACATGCATTTGAATGGGGAACTCGACCGAAACAAAGTATAGGTTTTCATTATGTGTATAACTTGGAAATCTTAGCTCAAACAGCTGCAAAACCTGTTTTCCCAGCACGGGGACCTTGAGTTCTATAAGATAAAGCCATAAACATGTTTGTCTGAGTCTTCTATCAAAAGTTACAGCTATTTATATGAAGTTGTACAAAAACGCTTTCTTTCGCCAAGACAGTGCGTTTCTCACTGTTACATGCATTTGAATGGGGAACTCGACCGAAACAAAGTATAGGTTTTCATTATGTGTATAACTTGGAAATCTTAGCTCAAACAGCTGCAAAACCTTTTTTCCCAGCACGGGGACCTTGAGTTCTATAAGATAAAGCCATAAACATGTTTGTCTGAGTCTTCTATCAAAAGTTACAGCTATTTATATGAAGTTGTACAAAAACGCTTTCTTTCGCCAAGACAGTGCGTTTCTCACTGTTACATGCATTTGAATGGGGAACTCGACCGAAACAAAGTATAGGTTTTCATTATGTGTATAACTTGGAAATCTTAGCTCAAACAGCTGCAAAACCTGTTTTCCCAGCACGGGGACCTTGAGTTCTATAAGATAAAGCCATAAACATGTTTGTCTGAGTCTTCTATCAAAAGTTACAGCTATTTATATGAAGTTGTACAAAAACGCTTTCTTTCGCCAAGACAGTGCGTTTCTCACTGTTACATGCATTTGAATGGGGAACTCGACCGAAACAAAGTATAGGTTTTCATTATGTGTATAACTTGGAAATCTTAGCTCAAACAGCTGCAAATCCTGTTTTCCCAGCACGGGGACCTTGAGTTCTATAAGATAAAGCCATAAACATGTTTGTCTGAGTCTTCTATCAAAAGTTACAGCTATTTATATGAAGTTGTACAAAAACGCTTTCTTTCGCCAAGACAGTCTGTTTCTCACTGTTACATGCATTTGAATGGGGAACTCGACCGAAACAAAGTATAGGTTTTCATTATGTGTATAACTTGGAAATCTTAGCTCAAACAGCTGCAAAACCTGTTTTCCCAGCACGGGGACCTTGAGTTCTATAAGATAAAGCCATAAACATGTTTGTCTGAGTCTTCTATCAAAAGTTACAGCTATTTATATGAAGTTGTACAAAAACGCTTTCTTTCGCCAAGACAGTGCGTTTCTCACTGTTACATGCATTTGAATGGGGAACTCGACCGAAACAAAGTATAGGTTTTCATTATGTGTATAACTTGGAAATCTTAGCTCAAACAGCTGCAAAACCTGTTTTCCCAGCACGGGGACCTTGAGTTCTATAAGATAAAGCCATAAACATGTTTGTCTGAGTCTTCTATCAAAAGTTACAGCTATTTATATGAAGTTGTACAAAAACGCTTTCTTTCGCCAAGACAGTGCGTTTCTCACTGTTACATGCATTTGAATGGGGAACTCGACCGAAACAAAGTATAGGTTTTCATTATGTGTATAACTTGGAAATCTTAGCTCAAACAGCTGCAAAACCTGTTTTCCCAGCACGGGGACCTTGAGTTCTATAAGATAAAGCCATAAACATGTTTGTCTGAGTCTTCTATCAAAAGTTACAGCTATTTATATGAAGTTGTACAAAAACGCTTTCTTTCGCCAAGACAGTGCGTTTCTCACTGTTACATGCATTTGAATGGGGAACTCGACCGAAACAAAGTATAGGTTTTCATTATGTGTATAACTTGGAAATCTTAGCTCAAACAGCTGCAAAACCTTTTTTCCCAGCACGGGGACCTTGAGTTCTATAAGATAAAGCCATAAACATGTTTGTCTGAGTCTTCTATCAAAAGTTACAGCTATTTATATGAAGTTGTACAAAAACGCTTTCTTTCGCCAAGACAGTGCGTTTCTCACTGTTACATGCATTTGAATGGGGAACTCGACCGAAACAAAGTATAGGTTTTCATTATGTGTATAACTTGGAAATCTTAGCTCAAACAGCTGCAAAACCTGTTTTCCCAGCACGGGGACCTTGAGTTCTATAAGATAAAGCCATAAACATGTTTGTCTGAGTCTTCTATCAAAAGTTACAGCTATTTATATGAAGTTGTACAAAAACGCTTTCTTTCGCCAAGACAGTGCGTTTCTCACTGTTACATGCATTTGAATGGGGAACTCGACCGAAACAAAGTATAGGTTTTCATTATGTGTATAACTTGGAAATCTTAGCTCAAACAGCTGCAAAACCTGTTTTCCCAGCACGGGGACCTTGAGTTCTATAAGATAAAGCCATAAACATGTTTGTCTGAGTCTTCTATCAAAAGTTACAGCTATTTATATGAAGTTGTACAAAAACGCTTTCTTTCGCCAAGACAGTGCGTTTCTCACTGTTACATGCATTTGAATGGGGAACTCGACCGAAACAAAGTATAGGTTTTCATTATGTGTATAACTTGGAAATCTTAGCTCAAACAGCTGCAAAACCTGTTTGCCCAGCACGGGGACCTTGAGTTCTATAAGATAAAGCCATAAACATGTTTGTCTGAGTCTTCTATCAAAAGTTACAGCTATTTATATGAAGTTGTACAAAAACGCTTTCTTTCGCCAAGACAGTGCGTTTCTCACTGTTACATGCATTTGAATGGGGAACTCGACCGAAACAAAGTATAGGTTTTCATTATGTGTATAACTTGGAAATCTTAGCTCAAACAGCTGCAAAACCTGTTTTCCCAGCACGGGGACCTTGAGTTCTATAAGATAAAGCCATAAACATGTTTGTCTGAGTCTTCTATCAAAAGTTACAGCTATTTATATGAAGTTGTACAAAAACGCTTTCTTTCGCCAAGACAGTGCGTTTCTCACTGTTACATGCATTTGAATGGGGAAATCGACCGAAACAAAGTATAGGTTTTCATTATGTGTATAACTTGGAAATCTTAGCTCAAACAGCTGCAAATCCTGTTTTCCCAGCACGGGGA
This sequence comes from Aulonocara stuartgranti, assembly GCF_965226115.1. Classification (NCBI taxonomy): domain Eukaryota; kingdom Metazoa; phylum Chordata; class Actinopteri; order Cichliformes; family Cichlidae; genus Aulonocara; species Aulonocara stuartgranti. The sequence goes on along the minus strand of NC_138945.1, from coordinate 12,506,114 downwards.
CCTTGAGTTCTATAAGATAAAGCCATAAACATGTTTGTCTGAGTCTTCTATCAAAAGTTACAGCTATTTATATGAAGTTGTACAAAAACGCTTTCTTTCGCCAAGACAGTCTGTTTCTCACTGTTACATGCATTTGAATGGGGAACTCGACCGAAACAAAGTATAGGTTTTCATTATGTGTATAACTTGGAAATCTTAGCTCAAACAGCTGCAAAACCTTTTTTCCCAGCACGGGGACCTTGAGTTCTATAAGATAAAGCCATAAACATGTGTATCCGAGTCTTCTATCAAAAGTTACAGCGATTTATATGAAGTTGTACAAAAACGCTTTATTTCGCCAAGACAGTGCGTTTCTCACTGTTACATGCATTTGAATGGGGAACTCGACCGAAACAAATTATAGGTTTTCATTATGTGTATAACTTGAAAATCTTAGCTCAAACAGCTGCAAAACCTGTTTTCCCAGCACGGGGACCTTGAGTTCTATAAGATAAAGCCATAAACATGTTTGTCTGAGTCTTCTATCAAAAGTTACAGCTATTTATATGAAGTTGTACAAAAACGCTTTCTTTCGCCAAGACAGTGCGTTTCTCACTGTTACATGCATTTGAATGGGGAACTCGACCGAAACAAAGTATAGGTTTTCATTATGTGTATAACTTGGAAATCTTAGCTCAAACAGCTGCAAAACCTGTTTTCCCAGCACGGGGACCTTGAGTTCTATAAGATAAAGCCATAAACATGTTTGTCTGAGTCTTCTATCAAAAGTTACAGCTATTTATATGAAGTTGTACAAAAACGCTTTATTTCGCCAAGACAGTGCGTTTCTCACTGTTACATGCATTTGAATGGGAAACTCGCCTGAGACAAAGTATAGGTTTTCATTATGTGAATAATTTAAAAATCTTAGCTCAAACGGCTGCAAAACCTGTTTGCCCAGCACGGGGACCTTGAGTTCTATAAGATAAAGCCATAAACATGTTTGTCTGAGTCTTCTATCAAAAGTTACAGCTATTTATATGAAGTTGTACAAAAACGCTTTCTTTCGCCAAGACAGTGCGTTTCTCACTGTTACATGCATTTGAATGGGGAACTCGACCGAAACAAAGTATAGGTTTTCATTATGTGTATAACTTGGAAATCTTAGCTCAAACAGCTGCAAAACCTGTTTTCCCAGCACGGGGACCTTGAGTTCTATAAGATAAAGCCATAAACATGTTTGTCTGAGTCTTCTATCAAAAGTTACAGCTATTTATATGAAGTTGTACAAAAACGCTTTCTTTCGCCAAGACAGTGCGTTTCTCACTGTTACATGCATTTGAATGGGGAACTCGACCGAAACAAAGTATAGGTTTTCATTATGTGTATAACTTGGAAATCTTAGCTCAAACAGCTGCAAAACCTGTTTGCCCAGCACGGGGACCTTGAGTTCTATAAGATAAAGCCATAAACATGTTTGTCTGAGTCTTCTATCAAAAGTTACAGCTATTTATATGAAGTTGTACAAAAACGCTTTCTTTCGCCAAGACAGTGCGTTTCTCACTGTTACATGCATTTGAATGGGGAACTCGACCGAAACAAAGTATAGGTTTTCATTATGTGTATAACTTGGAAATCTTAGCTCAAACAGCTGCAAAACCTGTTTTCCCAGCACGGGGACCTTGAGTTCTATAAGATAAAGCCATAAACATGTTTGTCTGAGTCTTCTATCAAAAGCTACAGCTATTTATATGAAGTTGTACAAAAACGCTTTCTTTCGCCAAGACAGTGCGTTTCTCACTGTTACAGGCATTTGAATGGGGAACTCGACCGAAACAAAGTATAGGTTTTCATTATGTGTATAACTTGGAAATCTTAGCTCAAACAGCTGCAAAACCTTTTTTCCCAGCACGGGGACCTTGAGTTCTATAAGATAAAGCCATAAACATGTTTGTCTGAGTCTTCTATCAAAAGTTACAGCTATTTATATGAAGTTGTACAAAAACGCTTTCTTTCGCCAAGACAGTGCGTTTCTCACTGTTACATGCATTTGAATGGGGAACTCGACCGAAACAAAGTATAGGTTTTCATTATGTGTATAACTTGGAAATCTTAGCTCAAACAGCTGCAAAACCTGTTTTCCCAGCACGGGGACCTTGAGTTCTATAAGATAAAGCCATAAACATGTTTGTCTGAGTCTTCTATCAAAAGTTACAGCTATTTATATGAAGTTGTACAAAAACGCTTTCTTTCGCCAAGACAGTGCGTTTCTCACTGTTACATGCATTTGAATGGGGAACTCGACCGAAACAAAGTATAGGTTTTCATTATGTGTATAACTTGGAAATCTTAGCTCAAACAGCTGCAAAACCTGTTTTCCCAGCACGGGGACCTTGAGTTCTATAAGATAAAGCCATAAACATGTTTGTCTGAGTCTTCTATCAAAAGTTACAGCTATTTATATGAAGTTGTACAAAAACGCTTTCTTTCGCCAAGACAGTGCGTTTCTCACTGTTACATGCATTTGAATGGGGAACTCGACCGAAACAAAGTATAGGTTTTCATTATGTGTATAACTTGGAAATCTTAGCTCAAACAGCTGCAAAACCTGTTTGCCCAGCACGGGGACCTTGAGTTCTATAAGATAAAGCCATAAACATGTTTGTCTGAGTCTTCTATCAAAAGTTACAGCTATTTATATGAAGTTGTACAAAAACGCTTTCTTTCGCCAAGACAGTGCGTTTCTCACTGTTACATGCATTTGAATGGGGAACTCGACCGAAACAAAGTATAGGTTTTCATTATGTGTATAACTTGGAAATCTTAGCTCAAACAGCTGCAAAACCTGTTTTCCCAGCACGGGGACCTTGAGTTCTATAAGATAAAGCCATAAACATGTTTGTCTGAGTCTTCTATCAAAAGTTACAGCTATTTATATGAAGTTGTACAAAAACGCTTTCTTTCGCCAAGACAGTGCGTTTCTCACTGTTACATGCATTTGAATGGGGAACTCGACCGAAACAAAGTATAGGTTTTCATTATGTGTATAACTTGGAAATCTTAGCTCAAACAGCTGCAAAACCTTTTTTCCCAGCACGGGGACCTTGAGTTCTATAAGATAAAGCCATAAACATGTTTGTCTGAGTCTTCTATCAAAAGTTACAGCTATTTATATGAAGTTGTACAAAAACGCTTTCTTTCGCCAAGACAGTGCGTTTCTCACTGTTACATGCATTTGAATGGGGAACTCGACCGAAACAAAGTATAGGTTTTCATTATGTGTATAACTTGGAAATCTTAGCTCAAACAGCTGCAAAACCTGTTTTCCCAGCACGGGGACCTTGAGTTCTATAAGATAAAGCCATAAACATGTTTGTCTGAGTCTTCTATCAAAAGTTACAGCTATTTATATGAAGTTGTACAAAAACGCTTTCTTTCGCCAAGACAGTGCGTTTCTCACTGTTACATGCATTTGAATGGGGAACTCGACCGAAACAAAGTATAGGTTTTCATTATGTGTATAACTTGGAAATCTTAGCTCAAACAGCTGCAAAACCTGTTTTCCCAGCACGGGGACCTTGAGTTCTATAAGATAAAGCCATAAACATGTTTGTCTGAGTCTTCTATCAAAAGTTACAGCTATTTATATGAAGTTGTACAAAAACGCTTTCTTTCGCAAAGACAGTGCGTTTCTCACTGTTACATGCATTTGAATGGGGAACTCGACCGAAACAAAGTATAGGTTTTCATTATGTGTATAACTTGGAAATCTTAGCTCAAACAGCTGCAAAACCTGTTTGCCCAGCACGGGGACCTTGAGTTCTATAAGATAAAGCCATAAACATGTTTGTCTGAGTCTTCTATCAAAAGTTACAGCTATTTATATGAAGTTGTACAAAAACGCTTTCTTTCGCCAAGACAGTGCGTTTCTCACTGTTACATGCATTTGAATGGGGAACTCGACCGAAACAAAGTATAGGTTTTCATTATGTGTATAACTTGGAAATCTTAGCTCAAACAGCTGCAAAACCTGTTTTCCCAGCACGGGGACCTTGAGTTCTATAAGATAAAGCCATAAACATGTTTGTCTGAGTCTTCTATCAAAAGTTACAGCTATTTATATGAAGTTGTACAAAAACGCTTTCTTTCGCCAAGACAGTGCGTTTCTCACTGTTACATGCATTTGAATGGGGAACTCGACCGAAACAAAGTATAGGTTTTCATTATGTGTATAACTTGGAAATCTTAGCTCAAACAGCTGCAAAACCTTTTTTCCCAGCACGGGGACCTTGAGTTCTATAAGATAAAGCCATAAACATGTTTGTCTGAGTCTTCTATCAAAAGTTACAGCTATTTATATGAAGTTGTACAAAAACGCTTTCTTTCGCCAAGACAGTGCGTTTCTCACTGTTACATGCATTTGAATGGGGAACTCGACCGAAACAAAGTATAGGTTTTCATTATGTGTATAACTTGGAAATCTTAGCTCAAACAGCTGCAAAACCTGTTTTCCCAGCACGGGGACCTTGAGTTCTATAAGATAAAGCCATAAACATGTTTGTCTGAGTCTTCTATCAAAAGTTACAGCTATTTATATGAAGTTGTACAAAAACGCTTTCTTTCGCCAAGACAGTGCGTTTCTCACTGTTACATGCATTTGAATGGGGAACTCGACCGAAACAAAGTATAGGTTTTCATTATGTGTATAACTTGGAAATCTTAGCTCAAACAGCTGCAAAACCTGTTTTCCCAGCACGGGGACCTTGAGTTCTATAAGATAAAGCCATAAACATGTTTGTCTGAGTCTTCTATCAAAAGTTACAGCTATTTATATGAAGTTGTACAAAAACGCTTTCTTTCGCCAAGACAGTGCGTTTCTCACTGTTACATGCATTTGAATGGGGAACTCGACCGAAACAAAGTATAGGTTTTCATTATGTGTATAACTTGGAAATCTTAGCTCAAACAGCTGCAAAACCTTTTTTCCCAGCACGGGGACCTTGAGTTCTATAAGATAAAGCCATAAACATGTTTGTCTGAGTCTTCTATCAAAAGTTACAGCTATTTATATGAAGTTGTACAAAAACGCTTTCTTTCGCCAAGACAGTGCGTTTCTCACTGTTACATGCATTTGAATGGGGAACTCGACCGAAACAAAGTATAGGTTTTCATTATGTGTATAACTTGGAAATCTTAGCTCAAACAGCTGCAAAACCTGTTTTCCCAGCACGGGGACCTTGAGTTCTATAAGATAAAGCCATAAACATGTTTGTCTGAGTCTTCTATCAAAAGTTACAGCTATTTATATGAAGTTGTACAAAAACGCTTTCTTTCGCCAAGACAGTGCGTTTCTCACTGTTACATGCATTTGAATGGGGAACTCGACCGAAACAAAGTATAGGTTTTCATTATGTGTATAACTTGGAAATCTTAGCTCAAACAGCTGCAAAACCTGTTTGCCCAGCACGGGGACCTTGAGTTCTATAAGATAAAGCCATAAACATGTTTGTCTGAGTCTTCTATCAAAAGTTACAGCTATTTATATGAAGTTGTACAAAAACGCTTTCTTTCGCCAAGACAGTGCGTTTCTCACTGTTACATGCATTTGAATGGGGAACTCGACCGAAACAAAGTATAGGTTTTCATTATGTGTATAACTTGGAAATCTTAGCTCAAACAGCTGCAAAACCTGTTTTCCCAGCACGGGGACCTTGAGTTCTATAAGATAAAGCCATAAACATGTTTGTCTGAGTCTTCTATCAAAAGTTACAGCTATTTATATGAAGTTGTACAAAAACGCTTTCTTTCGCCAAGACAGTGCGTTTCTCACTGTTACATGCATTTGAATGGGGAAATCGACCGAAACAAAGTATAGGTTTTCATTATGTGTATAACTTGGAAATCTTAGCTCAAACAGCTGCAAATCCTGTTTTCCCAGCACGGGGACCTTGAGTTCTATAAGATAAAGCCATAAACATGTGTATCCGAGTCTTCTATCAAAAGTTACAGCGATTTATATGAAGTTGTACAAAAACGCTTTATTTCGCCAAGACAGTGCGTTTCTCACTGTTACATGCATTTGAATGGGGAACTCGACCGAAACAAAGTATAGGTTTTCATTATGTGTATAACTTGGAAATCTTAGCTCAAACAGCTGCAAAACCTGTTTTCCCAGCACGGGGACCTTGAGTTCTATAAGATAAAGCCATAAACATGTTTGTCTGAGTCTTCTATCAAAAGTTACAGCTATTTATATGAAGTTGTACAAAAACGCTTTCTTTCGCCAAGACAGTGCGTTTCTCACTGTTACATGCATTTGAATGGGGAACTCGACCGAAACAAAGTATAGGTTTTCATTATGTGTATAACTTGGAAATCTTAGCTCAAACAGCTGCAAAACCTGTTTGCCCAGCACGGGGACCTTGAGTTCTATAAGATAAAGCCATAAACATGTTTGTCTGAGTCTTCTATCAAAAGTTACAGCTATTTATATGAAGTTGTACAAAAACGCTTTCTTTCGCCAAGACAGTGCGTTTCTCACTGTTACATGCATTTGAATGGGGAACTCGACCGAAACAAAGTATAGGTTTTCATTATGTGTATAACTTGGAAATCTTAGCTCAAACAGCTGCAAAACCTGTTTTCCCAGCACGGGGACCTTGAGTTCTATAAGATAAAGCCATAAACATGTTTGTCTGAGTCTTCTATCAAAAGTTACAGCTATTTATATGAAGTTGTACAAAAACGCTTTCTTTCGCCAAGACAGTGCGTTTCTCACTGTTACATGCATTTGAATGGGGAAATCGACCGAAACAAAGTATAGGTTTTCATTATGTGTATAACTTGGAAATCTTAGCTCAAACAGCTGCAAATCCTGTTTTCCCAGCACGGGGACCTTGAGTTCTATAAGATAAAGCCATAAACATGTGTATCCGAGTCTTCTATCAAAAGTTACAGCGATTTATATGAAGTTGTACAAAAACGCTTTATTTCGCCAAGACAGTGCGTTTCTCACTGTTACATGCATTTGAATGGGGAACTCGACCGAAACAAAGTATAGGTTTTCATTATGTGTATAACATGGAAATCTTAGCTCAAACAGCTGCAAAACCTGTTTTCCCAGCACGGGGACCTTGAGTTCTATAAGATAAAGCCATAAACATGTTTGTCTGAGTCTTCTATCAAAAGTTACAGCTATTTATATGAAGTTGTACAAAAACGCTTTATTTCGCCAAGACAGTGCGTTTCTCACTGTTACATGCATTTGAATGGGGAACTCGACTGAAACAAAGTATAGGTTTTCATTATGTGAATAACTTGGAAATCTTAGCTCAAACAGCTGCAAAACCTTTTTTCCCAGCACGGGGACCTTGAGTTCTATAAGATAAAGCCATAAACATGTGTATCCGAGTCTTCTATCAAAAGTTACAGCGATTTATATGAAGTTGTACAAAAACGCTTTCTTTCGCCAAGACAGTGCGTTTCTCACTGTTACATGCATTTGAATGGGGAACTCGACCGAAACAAAGTATAGGTTTTCATTATGTGTATAACTTGGAAATCTTAGCTCAAACAGCTGCAAAACCTGTTTTCCCAGCACGGGGACCTTGAGTTCTATAAGATAAAGCCATAAACATGTTTGTCTGAGTCTTCTATCAAAAGTTACAGCTATTTATATGAAGTTGTACAAAAACGCTTTCTTTCGCCAAGACAGTGCGTTTCTCACTGTTACATGCATTTGAATGGGGAACTCGACCGAAACAAAGTATAGGTTTTCATTATGTGTATAACTTGAAAATCTTAGCTCCAACAGCTGCAAATCCTGTTTTCCCAGCACGGGGACCTTGAGTTCTATAAGATAAAGCCATAAACATGTTTGTCTGAGTCTTCTATCAAAAGTTACAGCTATTTATATGAAGTTGTACAAAAACGCTTTCTTTCGCCAAGACAGTGCGTTTCTCACTGTTACATGCATTTGAATGGGGAACTCGACCGAAACAAAGTATAGGTTTTCATTATGTGTATAACTTGGAAATCTTAGCTCAAACAGCTGCAAAACCTGTTTTCCCAGCACGGGGACCTTGAGTTCTATAAGATAAAGCCATAAACATGTTTGTCTGAGTCTTCTATCAAAAGTTACAGCTATTTATATGAAGTTGTACAAAAACGCTTTCTTTCGCCAAGACAGTGCGTTTCTCACTGTTACATGCATTTGAATGGGGAACTCGACCGAAACAAAGTATAGGTTTTCATTATGTGTATAACTTGGAAATCTTAGCTCAAACAGCTGCAAAACCTGTTTTCCCAGCACCGGGACCTTGAGTTCTATAAGATAAAGCCATAAACATGTTTGTCTGAGTCTTCTATCAAAAGTTACAGCTATTTATATGAAGTTGTACAAAAACGCTTTCTTTCGCCAAGACAGTGCGTTTCTCACTGTTACATGCATTTGAATGGGGAACTCGACCGAAACAAAGTATAGGTTTTCATTATGTGTATAACTTGGAAATCTTAGCTCCAACAGCTGCAAATCCTGTTTTCCCAGCACGGGGACCTTGAGTTCTATAAGATAAAGCCATAAACATGTTTGTCTGAGTCTTCTATCAAAAGTTACAGCTATTTATATGAAGTTGTACAAAAACGCTTTCTTTCGCCAAGTCAGTGTGGTTCTCACTGTTACATGCATTTGAATGGGGAACTCGACCGAAACAAAGTATAGGTTTTCATTATGTGTATAACTTGAAAATCTTAGCTCCAACAGCTGCAAATCCTGTTTTCCCAGCACGGGGACCTTGAGTTCTATAAGATAAAGCCATAAACATGTTTGTCTGAGTCTTCTATCAAAAGTTACAGCTATTTATATGAAGTTGTACAAAAACGCTTTCTTTCGCCAAGACAGTGCGTTTCTCACTGTTACATGCATTTGAATGGGAAACTCGCCTGAGACAAAGTATAGGTTTTCATTATGTGAATAATTTAAAAATCTTAGCTCAAACGGCTGCAAAACCTGTTTGCCCAGCACGGGGACCTTGAGTTCTATAAGATAAAGCCATAAACATGTTTGTCTGAGTCTTCTATCAAAAGTTACAGCTATTTATATGAAGTTGTACAAAAACGCTTTCTTTCGCCAAGACAGTGCGTTTCTCACTGTTACATGCATTTGAATGGGGAACTCGACCGAAACAAAGTATAGGTTTTCATTATGTGTATAACTTGGAAATCTTAGCTCAAACAGCTGCAAAACCTGTTTTCCCAGCACGGGGACCTTGAGTTCTATAAGATAAAGCCATAAACATGTTTGTCTGAGTCTTCTATCAAAAGTTACAGCTATTTATATGAAGTTGTACAAAAACGCTTTCTTTCGCCAAGACAGTGCGTTTCTCACTGTTACATGCATTTGAATGGGGAACTCGACCGAAACAAAGTATAGGTTTTCATTATGTGTATAACTTTGAAATCTTAGCTCCAACAGCTGCAAATCCTGTTTTCCCAGCACGGGGACCTTGGGTTCTATAAGATAAAGCCATAAACATGTTTGTCTGAGTCTTCTATCAAAAGTTACAGCTATTTATATGAAGTTGTACAAAAACGCTTTATTTCGCCAAGACAGTGCGTTTCTCACTGTTACATGCATTTGAATGGGGAACTCGACTGAAACAAAGTATAGGTTTTCATTATGTGAATAACTTGGAAATCTTAGCTCAAACAGCTGCAAAACCTTTTTTCCTAGCACGGGGACCTTGAGTTCTATAAGATAAAGCCATAAACATGTTTGTCTGAGTCTTCTATCAAAAGTTACAGCTATTTATATGAAGTTGTACAAAAACGCTTTCTTTCGCCAAGACAGTGCGTTTCTCACTGTTACATGCATTTGAATGGGGAACTCGACCGAAACAAAGTATAGGTTTTCATTATGTTTATAACTTGGAAATCTTAGCTCAAACAGCTGCAAAACCTGTTTTCCCAGCACGGGGACCTTGAGTTCTATAAGATAAAGCCATAAACATGTTTGTCTGAGTCTTCTATCAAAAGTTACAGCTATTTATATGAAGTTGTACAAAAACGCTTTCTTTCGCCAAGACAGTGCGTTTCTCACTGTTACATGCATTTGAATGGGGATCTCGACCGAAACAAAGTATAGGTTTTCATTATGTGTATAACTTGGAAATCTTAGCTCAAACAGCTGCAAAACCTGTTTTCCCAGCACGGGGACCTTGAGTTCTATAAGATAAAGCCATAAACATGTTTGTCTGAGTCTTCTATCAAAAGTTACAGCTATTTATATGAAGTTGTACAAAAACGCTTTCTTTCGCCAAGACAGTGCGTTTCTCACTGTTACATGCATTTGAATGGGGAACTCGACTGAAACAAAGTATAGGTTTTCATTATGTGTATAACTTGGAAATCTTAGCTCAAACAGCTGCAAAACCTGTTTTCCCAGCACGGGGACCTTGAGTTCTATAAGATAAAGCCATAAACATGTTTGTCTGAGTCTTCTATCAAAAGTTACAGCTATTTATATGAAGTTGTACAAAAACGCTTTCTTTCGCCAAGACAGTGCGTTTCTCACTGTTACATGCATTTGAATGGGGAACTCGACCGAAACAAAGTATAGGTTTTCATTATGTGTATAACTTGGAAATCTTAGCTCAAACAGCTGCAAAACCTGTTTTCCCAGCACGGGGACCTTGAGTTCTATAAGATAAAGCCATAAACATGTTTGTCTGAGTCTTCTATCAAAAGTTACAGCTATTTATATGAAGTTGTACAAAAACGCTTTCTTTCGCCAAGACAGTGCGTTTCTCACTGTTACATGCATTTGAATGGGGAACTCGACCGAAACAAAGTATAGGTTTTCATTATGTGTATAACTTGGAAATCTTAGCTCAAACAGCTGCAAAACCTGTTTTCCCAGCACGGGGACCTTGAGTTCTATGAGACAAAGCCATAAACATGTTTGTCTGAGTCTTCTATCAAAAGTTACAGCTATTTATATGAAGTTGTACAAAAACGCTTTCTTTCGCCAAGACAGTGCGTTTCTCACTGTTACATGCATTTGAATGGGGAACTCGACCGAAACAAAGTATAGGTTTTCATTATGTGTATAACTTGGAAATCTTAGCTCAAACAGCTGCAAAACCTGTTTTCCCAGCACGGGGACCTTGAGTTCTATGAGACAAAGCCATAAACATGTTTGTCTGAGTCTTCTATCAAAAGTTACAGCTATTTATATGAAGTTGTACAAAAACGCTTTCTTTCGCCAAGACAGTGCGTTTCTCACTGTTACATGCATTTGAATGGGGAACTCGACCGAAACAAAGTATAGGTTTTCATTATGTGTATAACTTGGAAATCTTAGCTCAAACAGCTGCAAAACCTGTTTTCCCAGCACGGGGACCTTGAGTTCTATAAGATAAAGCCATAAACATGTTTGTCTGAGTCTTCTATCAAAAGTTACAGCTATTTATATGAAGTTGTACAAAAACGCTTTCTTTCGCCAAGACAGTGCGTTTCTCACTGTTACATGCATTTGAATGGGAAACTCGCCTGAGACAAAGTATAAGTTTTCATTATGTGTATAACTTGGAAATCTTAGCTCAAACAGCTGCAAAACCTGTTTTCCCAGCACGGGGACCTTGAGTTCTATAAGATAAAGCCATAAACATGTTTGTCTGAGTCTTCTATCAAAAGTTACAGCTATTTATATGAAGTTGTACAAAAACGCTTTCTTTCGCCAAGACAGTGCGTTTCTCACTGTTACATGCATTTGAATGGGGAACTCGACCGAAACAAAGTATAGGTTTTCATTATGTGTATAACTTGGAAATCTTAGCTCAAACAGCTGCCAATCCTGTTTTCCCAGCACGGGGACCTTGGGTTCTATAAGATAAAGCCATAAACATGTTTGTCTGAGTCTTCTATCAAAAGTTACAGCTATTTATATGAAGTTGTACAAAAACGCTTTCTTTCGCCAAGACAGTGCGTTTCTCACTGTTACATGCATTTGAATGGGGAACTCGACCGAAACAAAGTATAGGTTTTCATTATGTGTATAACTTTGAAATCTTAGCTCAAACAGCTGCAAATCCTGTTTTCCCAGCACGGGGACCTTGAGTTCTATAAGATAAAGCCATAAACATGTTTGTCTGAGTCTTCTATCAAACGTTACAGCTATTTATATGAAGTTGTACAAAAACGCTTTATTTCGCCAAGACAGTGCGTTTCTCACTGTTACATGCATTTGAATGGGGAACTCGACTGAAACAAAGTATAGGTTTTCATTATGTGAATAACTTGGAAATCTTAGCTCAAACAGCTGCAAAACCTTTTTTCCTAGCACGGGGACCTTGAGTTCTATAAGATAAAGCCATAAACATGTGTATCCGAGTCTTCTATCAAAAGTTACAGCTATTTATATGAAGTTGTACAAAAACGCTTTATTTCGCCAAGACAGTGCGTTTCTCACTGTTACATGCATTTGAATGGGGAACTCGACTGAAACAAAGTATAGGTTTTCATTATGTGAATAACTTGGAAATCTTAGCTCAAACAGCTGCAAAACCTGTTTTCCCAGCACGGGGACCTTGAGTTCTATAAGATAAAGCCATAAACATGTGTATCCGAGTCTTCTATCAAAAGTTACAGCGATTTATATGAAGTTGTACAAAAACGCTTTCTTTCGCCAAGACAGTGCGTTTCTCACTGTTACATGCATTTGAATGGGGAACTCGACCGAAACAAAGTATAGGTTTTCATTATGTGTATAACTTGGAAATCTTAGCTCAAACAGCTGCAAAACCTGTTTTCCCAGCACGGGGACCTTGAGTTCTATAAGATAAAGCCATAAACATGTTTGTCTGAGTCTTCTATCAAAAGTTACAGCTATTTATATGAAGTTGTACAAAAACGCTTTCTTTCGCCAAGACAGTGCGTTTCTCACTGTTACATGCATTTGAATGGGGAACTCGACCGAAACAAAGTATAGGTTTTCATTATGTTTATAACTTGGAAATCTTAGCTCAAACAGCTGCAAAACCTGTTTTCCCAGCACCGGGACCTTGAGTTCTATAAGATAAAGCCATAAACATGTTTGTCTGAGTCTTCTATCAAACGTTACAGCTATTTATATGAAGTTGTACAAAAACGCTTTATTTCGCCAAGACAGTGCGTTTCTCACTGTTACATGCATTTGAATGGGGAACTCGACTGAAACAAAGTATAGGTTTTCATTATGTGAATAACTTGGAAATCTTAGCTCAAACAGCTGCAAAACCTTTTTTCCTAGCACGGGGACCTTGAGTTCTATAAGATAAAGCCATAAACATGTGTATCCGAGTCTTCTATCAAAAGTTACAGCTATTTATATGAAGTTGTACAAAAACGCTTTATTTCGCCAAGACAGTGCGTTTCTCACTGTTACATGCATTTGAATGGGGAACTCGACTGAAACAAAGTATAGGTTTTCATTATGTGAATAACTTGGAAATCTTAGCTCAAACAGCTGCAAAACCTGTTTTCCCAGCACGGGGACCTTGAGTTCTATAAGATAAAGCCATAAACATGTGTATCCGAGTCTTCTATCAAAAGTTACAGCGATTTATATGAAGTTGTACAAAAACGCTTTCTTTCGCCAAGACAGTGCGTTTCTCACTGTTACATGCATTTGAATGGGGAACTCGACCGAAACAAAGTATAGGTTTTCATTATGTTTATAACTTGGAAATCTTAGCTCAAACAGCTGCAAAACCTGTTTTCCCAGCACCGGGACCTTGAGTTCTATAAGATAAAGCCATAAACATGTTTGTCTGAGTCTTCTATCAAACGTTACAGCTATTTATATGAAGTTGTACAAAAACGCTTTATTTCGCCAAGACAGTGCGTTTCTCACTGTTACATGCATTTGAATGGGGAACTCGACTGAAACAAAGTATAGGTTTTCATTATGTGAATAACTTGGAAATCTTAGCTCAAACAGCTGCAAAACCTTTTTTCCTAGCACGGGGACCTTGAGTTCTATAAGATAAAGCCATAAACATGTGTATCCGAGTCTTCTATCAAAAGTTACAGCTATTTATATGAAGTTGTACAAAAACGCTTTATTTCGCCAAGACAGTGCGTTTCTCACTGTTACATGCATTTGAATGGGGAACTCGACTGAAACAAAGTATAGGTTTTCATTATGTGAATAACTTGGAAATCTTAGCTCAAACAGCTGCAAAACCTGTTTTCCCAGCACGGGGACCTTGAGTTCTATAAGATAAAGCCATAAACATGTGTATCCGAGTCTTCTATCAAAAGTTACAGCGATTTATATGAAGTTGTACAAAAACGCTTTCTTTCGCCAAGACAGTGCGTTTCTCACTGTTACATGCATTTGAATGGGGAACTCGACCGAAACAAAGTATAGGTTTTCATTATGTGTATAACTTGGAAATCTTAGCTCAAACAGCTGCAAAACCTGTTTTCCCAGCACGGGGACCTTGAGTTCTATAAGATAAAGCCATAAACATGTTTGTCTGAGTCTTCTATCAAAAGTTACAGCTATTTATATGAAGTTGTACAAAAACGCTTTCTTTCGCCAAGACAGTGCGTTTCTCACTGTTACATGCATTTGAATGGGGAACTCGACCGAAACAAAGTATAGGTTTTCATTATGTTTATAACTTGGAAATCTTAGCTCAAACAGCTGCAAAACCTGTTTTCCCAGCACCGGGACCTTGAGTTCTATAAGATAAAGCCATAAACATGTTTGTCTGAGTCTTCTATCAAAAGTTACAGCTATTTATATGAAGTTGTACAAAAACGCTTTCTTTCGCCAAGACAGTGCGTTTCTCACTGTTACATGCATTTGAATGGGGAACTCGACCGAAACAAAGTATAGGTTTTCATTATGTGTATAACTTGGAAATCTTAGCTCAAACAGCTGCAAAACCTGTTTTCCCAGCACGGGGACCTTGAGTTCTATAAGATAAAGCCATAAACATGTTTGTCTGAGTCTTCTATCAAAAGTTACAGCTATTTATATGAAGTTGTACAAAAACGCTTTCTTTCGCCAAGACAGTGCGTTTCTCACTGTTACATGCATTTGAATGGGGAACTCGACCGAAACAAAGTATAGGTTTTCATTATGTGTATAACTTGGAAATCTTAGCTCAAACAGCTGCAAAACCTGTTTTCCCAGCACGGGGACCTTGAGTTCTATAAGATAAAGCCATAAACATGTTTGTCTGAGTCTTCTATCAAAAGTTACAGCTATTTATATGAAGTTGTACAAAAACGCTTTCTTTCGCCAAGACAGTGCGTTTCTCACTGTTACATGCATTTGAATGGGGATCTCGACCGAAACAAAGTATAGGTTTTCATTATGTGTATAACTTGGAAATCTTAGCTCAAACAGCTGCAAAACCTGTTTTCCCAGCACGGGGACCTTGAGTTCTATAAGATAAAGCCATAAACATGTTTGTCTGAGTCTTCTATCAAAAGTTACAGCTATTTATATGAAGTTGTACAAAAACGCTTTCTTTCGCCAAGACAGTGCGTTTCTCACTGTTACATGCATTTGAATGGGGAACTCGACCGAAACAAAGTATAGGTTTTCATTATGTGTATAACTTGGAAATCTTAGCTCAAACAGCTGCAAAACCTGTTTTCCCAGCACGGGGACCTTGAGTTCTATAAGATAAAGCCATAAACATGTTTGTCTGAGTCTTCTATCAAAAGTTACAGCTATTTATATGAAGTTGTACAAAAACGCTTTCTTTCGCCAAGACAGTGCGTTTCTCACTGTTACATGCATTTGAATGGGGAACTCGACCGAAACAAAGTATAGGTTTTCATTATGTGTATAACTTGGAAATCTTAGCTCAAACAGCTGCAAATCCTGTTTTCCCAGCACGGGGACCTTGAGTTCTATAAGATAAAGCCATAAACATGTTTGTCTGAGTCTTCTATCAAAAGTTACAGCTATTTATATGAAGTTGTACAAAAACGCTTTCTTTCGCCAAGACAGTGCGTTTCTCACTGTTACATGCATTTGAATGGGGAACTCGACCGAAACAAAGTATAGGTTTTCATTATGTGTATAACTTGGAAATCTTAGCTCAAACAGCTGCAAAACCTGTTTTCCCAGCACGGGGACCTTGAGTTCTATGAGACAAAGCCATAAACATGTTTGTCTGAGTCTTCTATCAAAAGTTACAGCTATTTATATGAAGTTGTACAAAAACGCTTTCTTTCGCCAAGACAGTGCGTTTCTCACTGTTACATGCATTTGAATGGGGAACTCGACCGAAACAAAGTATAGGTTTTCATTATGTGTATAACTTGGAAATCTTAGCTCAAACAGCTGCAAAACCTGTTTTCCCAGCACGGGGACCTTGAGTTCTATAAGATAAAGCCATAAACATGTTTGTCTGAGTCTTCTATCAAAAGTTACAGCTATTTATATGAAGTTGTACAAAAACGCTTTCTTTCGCCAAGACAGTGCGTTTCTCACTGTTACATGCATTTGAATGGGGAACTCGACCGAAACAAAGTATAGGTTTTCATTATGTGTATAACTTGAAAATCTTAGCTCCAACAGCTGCAAATCCTGTTTTCCCAGCACGGGGACCTTGGGTTCTATAAGATAAAGCCATAAACATGTTTGTCTGAGTCTTCTATCAAAAGTTACAGCTATTTATATGAAGTTGCACAAAAACGCTTTCTTTCGCCAAGACAGTGCGTTTCTCACTGTTACATGCATTTGAATGGGGAACTCGACCGAAACAAAGTATAGGTTTTCATTATGTGTATAACTTGGAAATCTTAGCTCAAACAGCTGCAAAACCTGTTTTCCCAGCACGGGGACCTTGAGTTCTATAAGATAAAGCCATAAACATGTGTATCCGAGTCTTCTATCAAAAGTTACAGCTATTTATATGAAGTTGTACAAAAACGCTTTATTTCGCCAAGACAGTGCGTTTCTCACTGTTACATGCATTTGAATGGGGAACTCGACCGAAACAAAGTATAGGTTTTCATTATGTTTATAACTTGGAAATCTTAGCTCAAACAGCTGCAAAACCTGTTTTCCCAGCACGGGGACCTTGAGTTCTATAAGATAAAGCCATAAACATGTTTGTCTGAGTCTTCTATCAAAAGTTACAGCTATTTATATGAAGTTGTACAAAAACGCTTTCTTTCGCCAAGACAGTGCGTTTCTCACTGTTACATGCATTTGAATGGGGAACTCGACCGAAACAAAGTATAGGTTTTCATTATGTGTATAACTTGGAAATCTTAGCTCAAACAGCTGCAAAACCTGTTTTCCCAGCACGGGGACCT
Organism: Aulonocara stuartgranti; assembly: GCF_965226115.1. Classification (NCBI taxonomy): domain Eukaryota; kingdom Metazoa; phylum Chordata; class Actinopteri; order Cichliformes; family Cichlidae; genus Aulonocara; species Aulonocara stuartgranti. Next base: position 12,488,810 of record NC_138945.1, on the reverse strand, counting down.
TGAGTTCTATAAGATAAAGCCATAAACATGTTTGTCTGAGTCTTCTATCAAAAGTTACAGCTATTTATATGAAGTTGTACAAAAACGCTTTCTTTCGCCAAGACAGTGCGTTTCTCACTGTTACATGCATTTGAATGGGGAACTCGACCGAAACAAAGTATAGGTTTTCATTATGTGTATAACTTGGAAATCTTAGCTCAAACAGCTGCAAAACCTGTTTTCCCAGCACGGGGACCTTGAGTTCTATAAGATAAAGCCATAAACATGTTTGTCTGAGTCTTCTATCAAAAGTTACAGCTATTTATATGAAGTTGTACAAAAACGCTTTCTTTCGCCAAGACAGTGCGTTTCTCACTGTTACATGCATTTGAATGGGGAACTCGACCGAAACAAAGTATAGGTTTTCATTATGTGTATAACTTGGAAATCTTAGCTCAAACAGCTGCAAATCCTGTTTTCCCAGCACGGGGACCTTGAGTTCTATAAGATAAAGCCATAAACATGTTTGTCTGAGTCTTCTATCAAAAGTTACAGCTATTTATATGAAGTTGTACAAAAACGCTTTCTTTCGCCAAGACAGTGCGTTTCTCACTGTTACATGCATTTGAATGGGGAACTCGACCGAAACAAAGTATAGGTTTTCATTATGTGTATAACTTGGAAATCTTAGCTCAAACAGCTGCAAAACCTGTTTTCCCAGCACGGGGACCTTGAGTTCTATAAGATAAAGCCATAAACATGTGTATCCGAGTCTTCTATCAAAAGTTACAGCTATTTATATGAAGTTGTACAAAAACGCTTTATTTCGCCAAGACAGTGCGTTTCTCACTGTTACATGCATTTGAATGGGGAACTCGACCGAAACAAAGTATAGGTTTTCATTATGTTTATAACTTGGAAATCTTAGCTCAAACAGCTGCAAAACCTGTTTTCCCAGCACGGGGACCTTGAGTTCTATAAGATAAAGCCATAAACATGTTTGTCTGAGTCTTCTATCAAAAGTTACAGCTATTTATATGAAGTTGTACAAAAACGCTTTCTTTCGCCAAGACAGTGCGTTTCTCACTGTTACATGCATTTGAATGGGGAACTCGACCGAAACAAAGTATAGGTTTTCATTATGTGTATAACTTGGAAATCTTAGCTCAAACAGCTGCAAAACCTGTTTTCCCAGCACGGGGACCTTGAGTTCTATAAGATAAAGCCATAAACATGTTTGTCTGAGTCTTCTATCAAAAGTTACAGCTATTTATATGAAGTTGTACAAAAACGCTTTCTTTCGCCAAGACAGTGCGTTTCTCACTGTTACATGCATTTGAATGGGGAACTCGACCGAAACAAAGTATAGGTTTTCATTATGTGTATAACTTGGAAATCTTAGCTCAAACAGCTGCAAAACCTGTTTTCCCAGCACGGGGACCTTGAGTTCTATAAGATAAAGCCATAAACATGTTTGTCTGAGTCTTCTATCAAAAGTTACAGCTATTTATATGAAGTTGTACAAAAACGCTTTCTTTCGCCAAGACAGTGCGTTTCTCACTGTTACATGCATTTGAATGGGGAACTCGACCGAAACAAAGTATAGGTTTTCATTATGTGTATAACTTGGAAATCTTAGCTCAAACAGCTGCAAAACCTGTTTTCCCAGCACGGGGACCTTGAGTTCTATAAGATAAAGCCATAAACATGTTTGTCTGAGTCTTCTATCAAAAGTTACAGCTATTTATATGAAGTTGTACAAAAACGCTTTCTTTCGCCAAGACAGTGCGTTTCTCACTGTTACATGCATTTGAATGGGGAACTCGACCGAAACAAAGTATAGGTTTTCATTATGTGTATAACTTGGAAATCTTAGCTCAAACAGCTGCAAATCCTGTTTTCCCAGCACGGGGACCTTGAGTTCTATAAGATAAAGCCATAAACATGTTTGTCTGAGTCTTCTATCAAAAGTTACAGCTATTTATATGAAGTTGTACAAAAACGCTTTCTTTCGCCAAGACAGTGCGTTTCTCACTGTTACATGCATTTGAATGGGGAACTCGACCGAAACAAAGTATAGGTTTTCATTATGTGTATAACTTGGAAATCTTAGCTCAAACAGCTGCAAATCCTGTTTTCCCAGCACGGGGACCTTGAGTTCTATAAGATAAAGCCATAAACATGTTTGTCTGAGTCTTCTATCAAAAGTTACAGCTATTTATATGAAGTTGTACAAAAACGCTTTCTTTCGCCAAGACAGTGCGTTTCTCACTGTTACATGCATTTGAATGGGGAACTCGACCGAAACAAAGTATAGGTTTTCATTATGTGTATAACTTGGAAATCTTAGCTCAAACAGCTGCAAAACCTGTTTTCCCAGCACGGGGACCTTGAGTTCTATGAGACAAAGCCATAAACATGTTTGTCTGAGTCTTCTATCAAAAGTTACAGCTATTTATATGAAGTTGTACAAAAACGCTTTCTTTCGCCAAGACAGTGCGTTTCTCACTGTTACATGCATTTGAATGGGGAACTCGACCGAAACAAAGTATAGGTTTTCATTATGTGTATAACTTGGAAATCTTAGCTCAAACAGCTGCAAAACCTGTTTTCCCAGCACGGGGACCTTGAGTTCTATAAGATAAAGCCATAAACATGTTTGTCTGAGTCTTCTATCAAAAGTTACAGCTATTTATATGAAGTTGTACAAAAACGCTTTCTTTCGCCAAGACAGTGCGTTTCTCACTGTTACATGCATTTGAATGGGGAACTCGACCGAAACAAAGTATAGGTTTTCATTATGTGTATAACTTGAAAATCTTAGCTCCAACAGCTGCAAATCCTGTTTTCCCAGCACGGGGACCTTGGGTTCTATAAGATAAAGCCATAAACATGTTTGTCTGAGTCTTCTATCAAAAGTTACAGCTATTTATATGAAGTTGCACAAAAACGCTTTCTTTCGCCAAGACAGTGCGTTTCTCACTGTTACATGCATTTGAATGGGGAACTCGACCGAAACAAAGTATAGGTTTTCATTATGTGTATAACTTGGAAATCTTAGCTCAAACAGCTGCAAAACCTGTTTTCCCAGCACGGGGACCTTGAGTTCTATAAGATAAAGCCATAAACATGTGTATCCGAGTCTTCTATCAAAAGTTACAGCTATTTATATGAAGTTGTACAAAAACGCTTTATTTCGCCAAGACAGTGCGTTTCTCACTGTTACATGCATTTGAATGGGGAACTCGACCGAAACAAAGTATAGGTTTTCATTATGTTTATAACTTGGAAATCTTAGCTCAAACAGCTGCAAAACCTGTTTTCCCAGCACGGGGACCTTGAGTTCTATAAGATAAAGCCATAAACATGTTTGTCTGAGTCTTCTATCAAAAGTTACAGCTATTTATATGAAGTTGTACAAAAACGCTTTCTTTCGCCAAGACAGTGCGTTTCTCACTGTTACATGCATTTGAATGGGGAACTCGACCGAAACAAAGTATAGGTTTTCATTATGTGTATAACTTGGAAATCTTAGCTCAAACAGCTGCAAAACCTGTTTTCCCAGCACGGGGACCTTGAGTTCTATAAGATAAAGCCATAAACATGTTTGTCTGAGTCTTCTATCAAAAGTTACAGCTATTTATATGAAGTTGTACAAAAACGCTTTCTTTCGCCAAGACAGTGCGTTTCTCACTGTTACATGCATTTGAATGGGGAACTCGACCGAAACAAAGTATAGGTTTTCATTATGTGTATAACTTGGAAATCTTAGCTCAAACAGCTGCAAAACCTGTTTTCCCAGCACGGGGACCTTGAGTTCTATAAGATAAAGCCATAAACATGTTTGTCTGAGTCTTCTATCAAAAGTTACAGCTATTTATATGAAGTTGTACAAAAACGCTTTCTTTCGCCAAGACAGTGCGTTTCTCACTGTTACATGCATTTGAATGGGGAACTCGACCGAAACAAAGTATAGGTTTTCATTATGTGTATAACTTGGAAATCTTAGCTCAAACAGCTGCAAATCCTGTTTTCCCAGCACGGGGACCTTGAGTTCTATAAGATAAAGCCATAAACATGTTTGTCTGAGTCTTCTATCAAAAGTTACAGCTATTTATATGAAGTTGTACAAAAACGCTTTCTTTCGCCAAGACAGTGCGTTTCTCACTGTTACATGCATTTGAATGGGGAACTCGACCGAAACAAAGTATAGGTTTTCATTATGTGTATAACTTGGAAATCTTAGCTCAAACAGCTGCAAAACCTGTTTTCCCAGCACGGGGACCTTGAGTTCTATGAGACAAAGCCATAAACATGTTTGTCTGAGTCTTCTATCAAAAGTTACAGCTATTTATATGAAGTTGTACAAAAACGCTTTCTTTCGCCAAGACAGTGCGTTTCTCACTGTTACATGCATTTGAATGGGGAACTCGACCGAAACAAAGTATAGGTTTTCATTATGTGTATAACTTGGAAATCTTAGCTCAAACAGCTGCAAAACCTGTTTTCCCAGCACGGGGACCTTGAGTTCTATAAGATAAAGCCATAAACATGTTTGTCTGAGTCTTCTATCAAAAGTTACAGCTATTTATATGAAGTTGTACAAAAACGCTTTCTTTCGCCAAGACAGTGCGTTTCTCACTGTTACATGCATTTGAATGGGGAACTCGACCGAAACAAAGTATAGGTTTTCATTATGTGTATAACTTGAAAATCTTAGCTCCAACAGCTGCAAATCCTGTTTTCCCAGCACGGGGACCTTGGGTTCTATAAGATAAAGCCATAAACATGTTTGTCTGAGTCTTCTATCAAAAGTTACAGCTATTTATATGAAGTTGCACAAAAACGCTTTCTTTCGCCAAGACAGTGCGTTTCTCACTGTTACATGCATTTGAATGGGGAACTCGACCGAAACAAAGTATAGGTTTTCATTATGTGTATAACTTGGAAATCTTAGCTCAAACAGCTGCAAAACCTGTTTTCCCAGCACGGGGACCTTGAGTTCTATAAGATAAAGCCATAAACATGTGTATCCGAGTCTTCTATCAAAAGTTACAGCTATTTATATGAAGTTGTACAAAAACGCTTTATTTCGCCAAGACAGTGCGTTTCTCACTGTTACATGCATTTGAATGGGGAACTCGACCGAAACAAAGTATAGGTTTTCATTATGTGTATAACTTGGAAATCTTAGCTCAAACAGCTGCAAAACCTGTTTTCCCAGCACGGGGACCTTGAGTTCTATAAGATAAAGCCATAAACATGTTTGTCTGAGTCTTCTATCAAAAGTTACAGCTATTTATATGAAGTTGTACAAAAACGCTTTCTTTCGCCAAGACAGTGCGTTTCTCACTGTTACATGCATTTGAATGGGAAACTCGCCTGAGACAAAGTATAAGTTTTCATTATGTGTATAACTTGGAAATCTTAGCTCAAACAGCTGCAAAACCTGTTTTCCCAGCACGGGGACCTTGAGTTCTATAAGATAAAGCCATAAACATGTTTGTCTGAGTCTTCTATCAAAAGTTACAGCTATTTATATGAAGTTGTACAAAAACGCTTTCTTTCGCCAAGACAGTGCGTTTCTCACTGTTACATGCATTTGAATGGGGAACTCGACCGAAACAAAGTATAGGTTTTCATTATGTGTATAACTTGGAAATCTTAGCTCAAACAGCTGCAAAACCTGTTTTCCCAGCACGGGGACCTTGAGTTCTATAAGATAAAGCCATAAACATGTTTGTCTGAGTCTTCTATCAAAAGTTACAGCTATTTATATGAAGTTGTACAAAAACGCTTTCTTTCGCCAAGACAGTGCGTTTCTCACTGTTACATGCATTTGAATGGGGAACTCGACCGAAACAAAGTATAGGTTTTCATTATGTGTATAACTTGAAAATCTTAGCTCCAACAGCTGCAAATCCTGTTTTCCCAGCACGGGGACCTTGGGTTCTATAAGATAAAGCCATAAACATGTTTGTCTGAGTCTTCTATCAAAAGTTACAGCTATTTATATATGAAGTTGTACAAAAACGCTTTCTTTCGCCAAGACAGTGCGTTTCTCACTGTTACATGCATTTGAATGGGAAACTCGCCTGAGACAAAGTATAAGTTTTCATTATGTGTATAACTTGGAAATCTTAGCTCAAACAGCTGCAAAACCTGTTTTCCCAGCACGGGGACCTTGAGTTCTATAAGATAAAGCCATAAACATGTTTGTCTGAGTCTTCTATCAAAAGTTACAGCTATTTATATGAAGTTGTACAAAAACGCTTTCTTTCGCCAAGACAGTGCGTTTCTCACTGTTACATGCATTTGAATGGGGAACTCGACCGAAACAAAGTATAGGTTTTCATTATGTGTATAACTTGAAAATCTTAGCTCCAACAGCTGCAAATCCTGTTTTCCCAGCACGGGGACCTTGGGTTCTATAAGATAAAGCCATAAACATGTTTGTCTGAGTCTTCTATCAAAAGTTACAGCTATTTATATGAAGTTGCACAAAAACGCTTTCTTTCGCCAAGACAGTGCGTTTCTCACTGTTACATGCATTTGAATGGGGAACTCGACCGAAACAAAGTATAGGTTTTCATTATGTGTATAACTTGGAAATCTTAGCTCAAACAGCTGCAAAACCTGTTTTCCCAGCACGGGGACCTTGAGTTCTATAAGATAAAGCCATAAACATGTGTATCCGAGTCTTCTATCAAAAGTTACAGCTATTTATATGAAGTTGTACAAAAACGCTTTATTTCGCCAAGACAGTGCGTTTCTCACTGTTACATGCATTTGAATGGGAAACTCGCCTGAGACAAAGTATAGGTTTTCATTATGTGAATAATTTAAAAATCTTAGCTCAAACGGCTGCAAAACCTGTTTGCCCAGCACGGGGACCTTGAGTTCTATAAGATAAAGCCATAAACATGTTTGTCTGAGTCTTCTATCAAAAGTTACAGCTATTTATATGAAGTTGTACAAAAACGCTTTCTTTCGCCAAGACAGTGCGTTTCTCACTGTTACATGCATTTGAATGGGGAACTCGACCGAAAAAAAGTATAGGTTTTCATTATGTGTATAACTTGAAAATCTTAGCTCCAACAGCTGCAAATCCTGTTTTCCCAGCACGGGGACCTTGAGTTCTATAAGATAAAGCCATAAACATGTTTGTCTGAGTCTTCTATCAAAAGTTACAGCTATTTATATGAAGTTGTACAAAAACGCTTTCTTTCGCCAAGTCAGTGTGGTTCTCACTGTTACATGCATTTGAATGGGGAACTCGACCGAAACAAAGTATAGGTTTTCATTATGTGTATAACTTGAAAATCTTAGCTCCAACAGCTGCAAATCCTGTTTTCCCAGCACGGGGACCTTGAGTTCTATAAGATAAAGCCATAAACATGTTTGTCTGAGTCTTCTATCAAAAGTTACAGCTATTTATATGAAGTTGTACAAAAACGCTTTCTTTCGCCAAGACAGTGCGTTTCTCACTGTTACATGCATTTGAATGGGGAACTCGACCGAAACAAAGTATAGGTTTTCATTATGTGTATAACTTGGAAATCTTAGCTCAAACAGCTGCAAAACCTGTTTTCCCAGCACCGGGACCTTGAGTTCTATAAGATAAAGCCATAAACATGTTTGTCTGAGTCTTCTATCAAAAGTTACAGCTATTTATATGAAGTTGTACAAAAACGCTTTCTTTCGCCAAGACAGTGCGTTTCTCACTGTTACATGCATTTGAATGGGGAACTCGACCGAAACAAAGTATAGGTTTTCATTATGTGTATAACTTGGAAATCTTAGCTCAAACAGCTGCAAAACCTGTTTTCCCAGCACGGGGACCTTGAGTTCTATAAGATAAAGCCATAAACATGTTTGTCTGAGTCTTCTATCAAAAGTTACAGCTATTTATATGAAGTTGTACAAAAACGCTTTCTTTCGCCAAGACAGTGCGTTTCTCACTGTTACATGCATTTGAATGGGGAACTCGACCGAAAAAAAGTATAGGTTTTCATTATGTGTATAACTTGAAAATCTTAGCTCCAACAGCTGCAAATCCTGTTTTCCCAGCACGGGGACCTTGAGTTCTATAAGATAAAGCCATAAACATGTTTGTCTGAGTCTTCTATCAAAAGTTACAGCTATTTATATGAAGTTGTACAAAAACGCTTTCTTTCGCCAAGTCAGTGTGGTTCTCACTGTTACATGCATTTGAATGGGGAACTCGACCGAAACAAAGTATAGGTTTTCATTATGTGTATAACTTGAAAATCTTAGCTCCAACAGCTGCAAATCCTGTTTTCCCAGCACGGGGACCTTGAGTTCTATAAGATAAAGCCATAAACATGTTTGTCTGAGTCTTCTATCAAAAGTTACAGCTATTTATATGAAGTTGTACAAAAACGCTTTCTTTCGCCAAGACAGTGCGTTTCTCACTGTTACATGCATTTGAATGGGGAACTCGACCGAAACAAAGTATAGGTTTTCATTATGTGTATAACTTGGAAATCTTAGCTCAAACAGCTGCAAAACCTGTTTTCCCAGCACCGGGACCTTGAGTTCTATAAGATAAAGCCATAAACATGTTTGTCTGAGTCTTCTATCAAAAGTTACAGCTATTTATATGAAGTTGTACAAAAACGCTTTCTTTCGCCAAGACAGTGCGTTTCTCACTGTTACATGCATTTGAATGGGGAACTCGACCGAAACAAAGTATAGGTTTTCATTATGTGTATAACTTGAAAATCTTAGCTCCAACAGCTGCAAATCCTGTTTTCCCAGCACGGGGACCTTGAGTTCTATAAGATAAAGCCATAAACATGTTTGTCTGAGTCTTCTATCAAAAGTTACAGCTATTTATATGAAGTTGTACAAAAACGCTTTCTTTCGCCAAGACAGTGCGTTTCTCACTGTTACATGCATTTGAATGGGGAACTCGACCGAAACAAAGTATAGGTTTTCATTATGTGTATAACTTGGAAATCTTAGCTCAAACAGCTGCAAAACCTGTTTTCCCAGCACCGGGACCTTGAGTTCTATAAGATAAAGCCATAAACATGTTTGTCTGAGTCTTCTATCAAAAGTTACAGCTATTTATATGAAGTTGTACAAAAACGCTTTCTTTCGCCAAGACAGTGCGTTTCTCACTGTTACATGCATTTGAATGGGGAACTCGACTGAAACAAAGTATAGGTTTTCATTATGTGTATAACTTGGAAATCTTAGCTCAAACAGCTGCAAAACCTGTTTTCCCAGCACGGGGACCTGGAGTTCTATAAGATAAAGCCATAAACATGTTTGTCTGAGTCTTCTATCAAAAGTTACAGCTATTTATATGAAGTTGTACAAAAACGCTTTCTTTCGCCAAGACAGTGCGTTTCTCACTGTTACATGCATTTGAATGGGGAACTCGACCGAAACAAAGTATAGGTTTTCATTATGTGTATAACTTGGAAATCTTAGCTCAAACAGCTGCAAAACCTGTTTTCCCAGCACGGGGACCTTGAGTTCTATAAGATAAAGCCATAAACATGTTTGTCTGAGTCTTCTATCAAAAGTTACAGCTATTTATATGAAGTTGTACAAAAACGCTTTCTTTCGCCAAGACAGTGCGTTTCTCACTGTTACATGCATTTGAATGGGGAACTCGACCGAAACAAAGTATAGGTTTTCATTATGTGTATAACTTGGAAATCTTAGCTCAAACAGCTGCAAAACCTGTTTTCCCAGCACGGGGACCTTGAGTTCTATAAGATAAAGCCATAAACATGTTTGTCTGAGTCTTCTATCAAAAGTTACAGCTATTTATATGAAGTTGTACAAAAACGCTTTCTTTCGCCAAGACAGTGCGTTTCTCACTGTTACATGCATTTGAATGGGGAACTCGACCGAAACAAAGTATAGGTTTTCATTATGTGTATAACTTGAAAATCTTAGCTCCAACAGCTGCAAATCCTGTTTTCCCAGCACGGGGACCTTGAGTTCTATAAGATAAAGCCATAAACATGTTTGTCTGAGTCTTCTATCAAAAGTTACAGCTATTTATATGAAGTTGTACAAAAACGCTTTATTTCGCCAAGACAGTGTGTTTCTCACTGTTACATGCATTTGAATGGGGAACTCGACCGAAACAAAGTATAGGTTTTCATTATGTGTATAACTTGAAAATCTTAGCTCCAACAGCTGCAAATCCTGTTTTCCCAGCACGGGGACCTTGGGTTCTATAAGATAAAGCCATAAACATGTGTATCCGAGTCTTCTATCAAAAGTTACAGCTATTTATATGAAGTTGTACAAAAACGCTTTATTTCGCCAAGACAGTGCGTTTCTCACTGTTACATGCATTTGAATGGGAAACTCGCCTGAGACAAAGTATAGGTTTTCATTATGTGAATAATTTAAAAATCTTAGCTCAAACGGCTGCAAAACCTGTTTGCCCAGCACGGGGACCTTGAGTTCTATAAGATAAAGCCATAAACATGTTTGTCTGAGTCTTCTATCAAAAGTTACAGCTATTTATATGAAGTTGTACAAAAACGCTTTCTTTCGCCAAGACAGTGCGTTTCTCACTGTTACATGCATTTGAATGGGGAACTCGACCGAAAAAAAGTATAGGTTTTCATTATGTGTATAACTTGAAAATCTTAGCTCCAACAGCTGCAAATCCTGTTTTCCCAGCACGGGGACCTTGAGTTCTATAAGATAAAGCCATAAACATGTTTGTCTGAGTCTTCTATCAAAAGTTACAGCTATTTATATGAAGTTGTACAAAAACGCTTTCTTTCGCCAAGTCAGTGTGGTTCTCACTGTTACATGCATTTGAATGGGGAACTCGACCGAAACAAAGTATAGGTTTTCATTATGTGTATAACTTGAAAATCTTAGCTCCAACAGCTGCAAATCCTGTTTTCCCAGCACGGGGACCTTGAGTTCTATAAGATAAAGCCATAAACATGTTTGTCTGAGTCTTCTATCAAAAGTTACAGCTATTTATATGAAGTTGTACAAAAACGCTTTCTTTCGCCAAGACAGTGCGTTTCTCACTGTTACATGCATTTGAATGGGGAACTCGACCGAAACAAAGTATAGGTTTTCATTATGTGTATAACTTGGAAATCTTAGCTCAAACAGCTGCAAAACCTGTTTTCCCAGCACCGGGACCTTGAGTTCTATAAGATAAAGCCATAAACATGTTTGTCTGAGTCTTCTATCAAAAGTTACAGCTATTTATATGAAGTTGTACAAAAACGCTTTCTTTCGCCAAGACAGTGCGTTTCTCACTGTTACATGCATTTGAATGGGGAACTCGACCGAAACAAAGTATAGGTTTTCATTATGTGTATAACTTGGAAATCTTAGCTCAAACAGCTGCAAAACCTGTTTTCCCAGCACGGGGACCTTGAGTTCTATAAGATAAAGCCATAAACATGTTTGTCTGAGTCTTCTATCAAAAGTTACAGCTATTTATATGAAGTTGTACAAAAACGCTTTCTTTCGCCAAGACAGTGCGTTTCTCACTGTTACATGCATTTGAATGGGGAACTCGACCGAAAAAAAGTATAGGTTTTCATTATGTGTATAACTTGAAAATCTTAGCTCCAACAGCTGCAAATCCTGTTTTCCCAGCACGGGGACCTTGAGTTCTATAAGATAAAGCCATAAACATGTTTGTCTGAGTCTTCTATCAAAAGTTACAGCTATTTATATGAAGTTGTACAAAAACGCTTTCTTTCGCCAAGTCAGTGTGGTTCTCACTGTTACATGCATTTGAATGGGGAACTCGACCGAAACAAAGTATAGGTTTTCATTATGTGTATAACTTGAAAATCTTAGCTCCAACAGCTGCAAATCCTGTTTTCCCAGCACGGGGACCTTGAGTTCTATAAGATAAAGCCATAAACATGTTTGTCTGAGTCTTCTATCAAAAGTTACAGCTATTTATATGAAGTTGTACAAAAACGCTTTCTTTCGCCAAGACAGTGCGTTTCTCACTGTTACATGCATTTGAATGGGGAACTCGACCGAAACAAAGTATAGGTTTTCATTATGTGTATAACTTGGAAATCTTAGCTCAAACAGCTGCAAAACCTGTTTTCCCAGCACCGGGACCTTGAGTTCTATAAGATAAAGCCATAAACATGTTTGTCTGAGTCTTCTATCAAAAGTTACAGCTATTTATATGAAGTTGTACAAAAACGCTTTCTTTCGCCAAGACAGTGCGTTTCTCACTGTTACATGCATTTGAATGGGGAACTCGACCGAAACAAAGTATAGGTTTTCATTATGTGTATAACTTGAAAATCTTAGCTCCAACAGCTGCAAATCCTGTTTTCCCAGCACGGGGACCTTGAGTTCTATAAGATAAAGCCATAAACATGTTTGTCTGAGTCTTCTATCAAAAGTTACAGCTATTTATATGAAGTTGTACAAAAACGCTTTCTTTCGCCAAGACAGTGCGTTTCTCACTGTTACATGCATTTGAATGGGGAACTCGACCGAAACAAAGTATAGGTTTTCATTATGTGTATAACTTGGAAATCTTAGCTCAAACAGCTGCAAAACCTGTTTTCCCAGCACCGGGACCTTGAGTTCTATAAGATAAAGCCATAAACATGTTTGTCTGAGTCTTCTATCAAAAGTTACAGCTATTTATATGAAGTTGTACAAAAACGCTTTCTTTCGCCAAGACAGTGCGTTTCTCACTGTTACATGCATTTGAATGGGGAACTCGACTGAAACAAAGTATAGGTTTTCATTATGTGTATAACTTGGAAATCTTAGCTCAAACAGCTGCAAAACCTGTTTTCCCAGCACGGGGACCTGGAGTTCTATAAGATAAAGCCATAAACATGTTTGTCTGAGTCTTCTATCAAAAGTTACAGCTATTTATATGAAGTTGTACAAAAACGCTTTCTTTCGCCAAGACAGTGCGTTTCTCACTGTTACATGCATTTGAATGGGGAACTCGACCGAAACAAAGTATAGGTTTTCATTATGTGTATAACTTGGAAATCTTAGCTCAAACAGCTGCAAAACCTGTTTTCCCAGCACGGGGACCTTGAGTTCTATAAGATAAAGCCATAAACATGTTTGTCTGAGTCTTCTATCAAAAGTTACAGCTATTTATATGAAGTTGTACAAAAACGCTTTCTTTCGCCAAGACAGTGCGTTTCTCACTGTTACATGCATTTGAATGGGGAACTCGACCGAAACAAAGTATAGGTTTTCATTATGTGTATAACTTGGAAATCTTAGCTCAAACAGCTGCAAAACCTGTTTTCCCAGCACGGGGACCTTGAGTTCTATAAGATAAAGCCATAAACATGTTTGTCTGAGTCTTCTATCAAAAGTTACAGCTATTTATATGAAGTTGTACAAAAACGCTTTCTTTCGCCAAGACAGTGCGTTTCTCACTGTTACATGCATTTGAATGGGAAACTCGCCTGAGACAAAGTATAGGTTTTCATTATGTGAATAATTTAAAAATCTTAGCTCAAACGGCTGCAAAACCTGTTTTCCCAGCACGGGGACCTTGAGTTCTATAAGATAAAGCCATAAACATGTTTGTCTGAGTCTTCTATCAAAAGTTACAGCTATTTATATGAAGTTGTACAAAAACGCTTTCTTTCGCCAAGACAGTGCGTTTCTCACTGTTACATGCATTTGAATGGGGAACTCGACCGAAACAAAGTATAGGTTTTCATTATGTGTATAACTTGGAAATCTTAGCTCAAACAGCTGCAAAACCTGTTTTCCCAGCACGGGGACCTTGAGTTCTATAAGATAAAGCCATAAACATGTTTGTCTGAGTCTTCTATCAAAAGTTACAGCTATTTATATGAAGTTGTACAAAAACGCTTTCTTTCGCCAAGACAGTGCGTTTCTCACTGTTACATGCATTTGAATGGGGAACTCGACCGAAACAAAGTATAGGTTTTCATTATGTGTATAACTTGAAAATCTTAGCTCCAACAGCTGCAAATCCTGTTTTCCCAGCACGGGGACCTTGAGTTCTATAAGATAAAGCCATAAACATGTTTGTCTGAGTCTTCTATCAAAAGTTACAGCTATTTATATGAAGTTGTACAAAAACGCTTTATTTCGCCAAGACAGTGTGTTTCTCACTGTTACATGCATTTGAATGGGGAACTCGACCGAAACAAAGTATAGGTTTTCATTATGTGTATAACTTGAAAATCTTAGCTCCAACAGCTGCAAATCCTGTTTTCCCAGCACGGGGACCTTGGGTTCTATAAGATAAAGCCATAAACATGTTTGTCTGAGTCTTCTATCAAAAGTTACAGCTATTTATATGAAGTTGTACAAAAACGCTTTCTTTCGCCAAGACAGTGCGTTTCTCACTGTTACATGCATTTGAATGGGGAACTCGACCGAAACAAAGTATAGGTTTTCATTATGTGTATAACTTGGAAATCTTAGCTCAAACAGCTGCAAAACCTGTTTTCCCAGCACGGGGATATTGAGTTCTATAAGATAAAGCCATAAACATGTGTATCCGAGTCTTCTATCAAAAGTTACAGCTATTTATATGAAGTTGTACAAAAACGCTTTATTTCGCCAAGACAGTGCGTTTCTCACTGTTACATGCATTTGAATGGGAAACTCGCCTGAGACAAAGTATAGGTTTTCATTATGTGAATAATTTAAAAATCTTAGCTCAAACGGCTGCAAAACCTGTTTGCCCAGCACGGGGACCTTGAGTTCTATAAGATAAAGCCATAAACATGTTTGTCTGAGTCTTCTATCAAAAGTTACAGCTATTTATATGAAGTTGTACAAAAACGCTTTCTTTCGCCAAGACAGTGCGTTTCTCACTGTTACATGCATTTGAATGGGGAACTCGACCGAAACAAAGTATAGGTTTTCATTATGTGTATAACTTGGAAATCTTAGCTCAAACAGCTGCAAAACCTGTTTTCCCAGCACGGGGACCTTGAGTTCTATAAGATAAAGCCATAAACATGTTTGTCTGAGTCTTCTATCAAAAGTTACAGCTATTTATATGAAGTTGTACAAAAACGCTTTCTTTCGCCAAGACAGTGCGTTTCTCACTGTTACATGCATTTGAATGGGGAACTCGACCGAAACAAAGTATAGGTTTTCATTATGTGTATAACTTGAAAATCTTAGCTCCAACAGCTGCAAATCCTGTTTTCCCAGCACGGGGACCTTGGGTTCTATAAGATAAAGCCATAAACATGTTTGTCTGAGTCTTCTATCAAAAGTTACAGCTATTTATATGAAGTTGTACAAAAACGCTTTCTTTCGCCAAGACAGTGCGTTTCTCACTGTTACATGCATTTGAATGGGGAACTCGACC
This sequence comes from Aulonocara stuartgranti, assembly GCF_965226115.1. Lineage (NCBI taxonomy): Eukaryota > Metazoa > Chordata > Actinopteri > Cichliformes > Cichlidae > Aulonocara > Aulonocara stuartgranti. Next base: position 12,473,491 of record NC_138945.1, on the reverse strand, counting down.
GAAACAAAGTATAGGTTTTCATTATGTGTATAACTTTGAAATCTTAGCTCAAACAGCTGCAAATCCTGTTTTCCCAGCACGGGGACCTTGAGTTCTATAAGATAAAGCCATAAACATGTTTGTCTGAGTCTTCTATCAAAAGTTACAGCTATTTATATGAAGTTGTACAAAAACGCTTTCTTTCGCCAAGACAGTGCGTTTCTCACTGTTACATGCATTTGAATGGGGAACTCGACCGAAACAAAGTATAGGTTTTCATTATGTGTATAACTTGGAAATCTTAGCTCAAACAGCTGCAAAACCTGTTTGCCCAGCACGGGGACCTTATGTTCTATAAGATAAAGCCATAAACATGTGTATCCGAGTCTTCTATCAAAAGTTACAGCTATTTATATGAAGTTGTACAAAAACGCTTTATTTCGCCAAGACAGTGTGTTTCTCACTGTTACATGCATTTGAATGGGGAACTCGACCGAAACAAAGTATAGGTTTTCATTATGTGTATAACTTGAAAATCTTAGCTCCAACAGCTGCAAATCCTGTTTTCCCAGCACGGGGACCTTGGGTTCTATAAGATAAAGCCATAAACATGTTTGTCTGAGTCTTCTATCAAAAGTTACAGCTATTTATATGAAGTTGTACAAAAACGCTTTCTTTCGCCAAGACAGTGCGTTTCTCACTGTTACATGCATTTGAATGGGGAACTCGACCGAAACAAAGTATAGGTTTTCATTATGTGTATAACTTGGAAATCTTAGCTCAAACAGCTGCAAAACCTGTTTTCCCAGCACGGGGATATTGAGTTCTATAAGATAAAGCCATAAACATGTGTATCCGAGTCTTCTATCAAAAGTTACAGCTATTTATATGAAGTTGTACAAAAACGCTTTATTTCGCCAAGACAGTGCGTTTCTCACTGTTACATGCATTTGAATGGGAAACTCGCCTGAGACAAAGTATAGGTTTTCATTATGTGAATAATTTAAAAATCTTAGCTCAAACGGCTGCAAAACCTGTTTGCCCAGCACGGGGACCTTGAGTTCTATAAGATAAAGCCATAAACATGTTTGTCTGAGTCTTCTATCAAAAGTTACAGCTATTTATATGAAGTTGTACAAAAACGCTTTCTTTCGCCAAGACAGTGCGTTTCTCACTGTTACATGCATTTGAATGGGGAACTCGACCGAAACAAAGTATAGGTTTTCATTATGTGTATAACTTGGAAATCTTAGCTCAAACAGCTGCAAAACCTGTTTTCCCAGCACGGGGACCTTGAGTTCTATAAGATAAAGCCATAAACATGTTTGTCTGAGTCTTCTATCAAAAGTTACAGCTATTTATATGAAGTTGTACAAAAACGCTTTCTTTCGCCAAGACAGTGCGTTTCTCACTGTTACATGCATTTGAATGGGGAACTCGACCGAAACAAAGTATAGGTTTTCATTATGTGTATAACTTGAAAATCTTAGCTCCAACAGCTGCAAATCCTGTTTTCCCAGCACGGGGACCTTGGGTTCTATAAGATAAAGCCATAAACATGTTTGTCTGAGTCTTCTATCAAAAGTTACAGCTATTTATATGAAGTTGTACAAAAACGCTTTCTTTCGCCAAGACAGTGCGTTTCTCACTGTTACATGCATTTGAATGGGGAACTCGACCGAAACAAAGTATAGGTTTTCATTATGTGTATAACTTTGAAATCTTAGCTCAAACAGCTGCAAATCCTGTTTTCCCAGCACGGGGACCTTGAGTTCTATAAGATAAAGCCATAAACATGTTTGTCTGAGTCTTCTATCAAAAGTTACAGCTATTTATATGAAGTTGTACAAAAACGCTTTCTTTCGCCAAGACAGTGCGTTTCTCACTGTTACATGCATTTGAATGGGGAACTCGACCGAAACAAAGTATAGGTTTTCATTATGTGTATAACTTGGAAATCTTAGCTCAAACAGCTGCAAAACCTGTTTGCCCAGCACGGGGACCTTATGTTCTATAAGATAAAGCCATAAACATGTGTATCCGAGTCTTCTATCAAAAGTTACAGCTATTTATATGAAGTTGTACAAAAACGCTTTATTTCGCCAAGACAGTGCGTTTCTCACTGTTACATGCATTTGAATGGGAAACTCGCCTGAGACAAAGTATAGGTTTTCATTATGTGAATAATTTAAAAATCTTAGCTCAAACGGCTGCAAAACCTGTTTGCCCAGCACGGGGACCTTGAGTTCTATAAGATAAAGCCATAAACATGTTTGTCTGAGTCTTCTATCAAAAGTTACAGCTATTTATATGAAGTTGTACAAAAACGCTTTCTTTCGCCAAGACAGTGCGTTTCTCACTGTTACATGCATTTGAATGGGAAACTCGCCTGAGACAAAGTATAGGTTTTCATTATGTGAATAATTTAAAAATCTTAGCTCAAACGGCTGCAAATCCTGTTTGCCCAGCACGGGGACCTTGAGTTCTATAAGATAAAGCCATAAACATGTTTGTCTGAGTCTTCTATCAAAAGTTACAGCTATTTATATGAAGTTGTACAAAAACGCTTTCTTTCGCCAAGACAGTGCGTTTCTCACTGTTACATGCATTTGAATGGGGAACTCGACCGAAACAAAGTATAGGTTTTCATTATGTGTATAACTTGGAAATCTTAGCTCAAACAGCTGCAAAACCTGTTTTCCCAGCACGGGGACCTTGAGTTCTATAAGATAAAGCCATAAACATGTTTGTCTGAGTCTTCTATCAAAAGTTACAGCTATTTATATGAAGTTGTACAAAAACGCTTTCTTTCGCCAAGACAGTGCGTTTCTCACTGTTACATGCATTTGAATGGGGAACTCGACCGAAACAAAGTATAGGTTTTCATTATGTGTATAACTTGAAAATCTTAGCTCCAACAGCTGCAAATCCTGTTTTCCCAGCACGGGGACCTTGGGTTCTATAAGATAAAGCCATAAACATGTTTGTCTGAGTCTTCTATCAAAAGTTACAGCTATTTATATGAAGTTGTACAAAAACGCTTTCTTTCGCCAAGACAGTGCGTTTCTCACTGTTACATGCATTTGAATGGGGAACTCGACCGAAACAAAGTATAGGTTTTCATTATGTGTATAACTTTGAAATCTTAGCTCAAACAGCTGCAAATCCTGTTTTCCCAGCACGGGGACCTTGAGTTCTATAAGATAAAGCCATAAACATGTTTGTCTGAGTCTTCTATCAAAAGTTACAGCTATTTATATGAAGTTGTACAAAAACGCTTTCTTTCGCCAAGACAGTGCGTTTCTCACTGTTACATGCATTTGAATGGGGAACTCGACCGAAACAAAGTATAGGTTTTCATTATGTGTATAACTTGGAAATCTTAGCTCAAACAGCTGCAAAACCTGTTTGCCCAGCACGGGGACCTTATGTTCTATAAGATAAAGCCATAAACATGTGTATCCGAGTCTTCTATCAAAAGTTACAGCTATTTATATGAAGTTGTACAAAAACGCTTTATTTCGCCAAGACAGTGCGTTTCTCACTGTTACATGCATTTGAATGGGAAACTCGCCTGAAACAAAGTATAGGTTTTCATTATGTGAATAATTTTAAAATCTTAGCTCAAACGGCTGCAAAACCTGTTTGCCCAGCACGGGGACCTTGAGTTCTATAAGATAAAGCCATAAACATGTTTGTCTGAGTCTTCTATCAAAAGTTACAGCTATTTATATGAAGTTGTACAAAAACGCTTTCTTTCGCCAAGACAGTGCGTTTCTCACTGTTACATGCATTTGAATGGGAAACTCGCCTGAGACAAAGTATAGGTTTTCATTATGTGAATAATTTAAAAATCTTAGCTCAAACGGCTGCAAAACCTGTTTGCCCAGCACGGGGACCTTGAGTTCTATAAGATAAAGCCATAAACATGTTTGTCTGAGTCTTCTATCAAAAGTTACAGCTATTTATATGAAGTTGTACAAAAACGCTTTCTTTCGCCAAGACAGTGCGTTTCTCACTGTTACATGCATTTGAATGGGGAACTCGACCGAAACAAAGTATAGGTTTTCATTATGTGTATAACTTGAAAATCTTAGCTCCAACAGCTGCAAATCCTGTTTTCCCAGCACGGGGACCTTGGGTTCTATAAGATAAAGCCATAAACATGTTTGTCTGAGTCTTCTATCAAAAGTTACAGCTATTTATATGAAGTTGCACAAAAACGCTTTCTTTCGCCAAGACAGTGCGTTTCTCACTGTTACATGCATTTGAATGGGGAACTCGACCGAAACAAAGTATAGGTTTTCATTATGTGTATAACTTGGAAATCTTAGCTCAAACAGCTGCAAAACCTGTTTTCCCAGCACGGGGACCTTGAGTTCTATAAGATAAAGCCATAAACATGTGTATCCGAGTCTTCTATCAAAAGTTACAGCTATTTATATGAAGTTGTACAAAAACGCTTTATTTCGCCAAGACAGTGCGTTTCTCACTGTTACATGCATTTGAATGGGAAACTCGCCTGAGACAAAGTATAGGTTTTCATTATGTGAATAATTTAAAAATCTTAGCTCAAACGGCTGCAAAACCTGTTTGCCCAGCACGGGGACCTTGAGTTCTATAAGATAAAGCCATAAACATGTTTGTCTGAGTCTTCTATCAAAAGTTACAGCTATTTATATGAAGTTGTACAAAAACGCTTTCTTTCGCCAAGACAGTGCGTTTCTCACTGTTACATGCATTTGAATGGGGAACTCGACCGAAAAAAAGTATAGGTTTTCATTATGTGTATAACTTGAAAATCTTAGCTCCAACAGCTGCAAATCCTGTTTTCCCAGCACGGGGACCTTGAGTTCTATAAGATAAAGCCATAAACATGTTTGTCTGAGTCTTCTATCAAAAGTTACAGCTATTTATATGAAGTTGTACAAAAACGCTTTCTTTCGCCAAGTCAGTGTGGTTCTCACTGTTACATGCATTTGAATGGGGAACTCGACCGAAACAAAGTATAGGTTTTCATTATGTGTATAACTTGAAAATCTTAGCTCCAACAGCTGCAAATCCTGTTTTCCCAGCACGGGGACCTTGAGTTCTATAAGATAAAGCCATAAACATGTTTGTCTGAGTCTTCTATCAAAAGTTACAGCTATTTATATGAAGTTGTACAAAAACGCTTTCTTTCGCCAAGACAGTGCGTTTCTCACTGTTACATGCATTTGAATGGGGAACTCGACCGAAACAAAGTATAGGTTTTCATTATGTGTATAACTTGGAAATCTTAGCTCAAACAGCTGCAAAACCTGTTTTCCCAGCACCGGGACCTTGAGTTCTATAAGATAAAGCCATAAACATGTTTGTCTGAGTCTTCTATCAAAAGTTACAGCTATTTATATGAAGTTGTACAAAAACGCTTTCTTTCGCCAAGACAGTGCGTTTCTCACTGTTACATGCATTTGAATGGGGAACTCGACCGAAACAAAGTATAGGTTTTCATTATGTGTATAACTTGGAAATCTTAGCTCAAACAGCTGCAAAACCTGTTTTCCCAGCACGGGGACCTTGAGTTCTATAAGATAAAGCCATAAACATGTTTGTCTGAGTCTTCTATCAAAAGTTACAGCTATTTATATGAAGTTGTACAAAAACGCTTTCTTTCGCCAAGACAGTGCGTTTCTCACTGTTACATGCATTTGAATGGGGAACTCGACCGAAAAAAAGTATAGGTTTTCATTATGTGTATAACTTGAAAATCTTAGCTCCAACAGCTGCAAATCCTGTTTTCCCAGCACGGGGACCTTGAGTTCTATAAGATAAAGCCATAAACATGTTTGTCTGAGTCTTCTATCAAAAGTTACAGCTATTTATATGAAGTTGTACAAAAACGCTTTCTTTCGCCAAGTCAGTGTGGTTCTCACTGTTACATGCATTTGAATGGGGAACTCGACCGAAACAAAGTATAGGTTTTCATTATGTGTATAACTTGAAAATCTTAGCTCCAACAGCTGCAAATCCTGTTTTCCCAGCACGGGGACCTTGAGTTCTATAAGATAAAGCCATAAACATGTTTGTCTGAGTCTTCTATCAAAAGTTACAGCTATTTATATGAAGTTGTACAAAAACGCTTTCTTTCGCCAAGACAGTGCGTTTCTCACTGTTACATGCATTTGAATGGGGAACTCGACCGAAACAAAGTATAGGTTTTCATTATGTGTATAACTTGGAAATCTTAGCTCAAACAGCTGCAAAACCTGTTTTCCCAGCACCGGGACCTTGAGTTCTATAAGATAAAGCCATAAACATGTTTGTCTGAGTCTTCTATCAAAAGTTACAGCTATTTATATGAAGTTGTACAAAAACGCTTTCTTTCGCCAAGACAGTGCGTTTCTCACTGTTACATGCATTTGAATGGGGAACTCGACCGAAACAAAGTATAGGTTTTCATTATGTGTATAACTTGAAAATCTTAGCTCCAACAGCTGCAAATCCTGTTTTCCCAGCACGGGGACCTTGAGTTCTATAAGATAAAGCCATAAACATGTTTGTCTGAGTCTTCTATCAAAAGTTACAGCTATTTATATGAAGTTGTACAAAAACGCTTTCTTTCGCCAAGACAGTGCGTTTCTCACTGTTACATGCATTTGAATGGGGAACTCGACCGAAACAAAGTATAGGTTTTCATTATGTGTATAACTTGGAAATCTTAGCTCAAACAGCTGCAAAACCTGTTTTCCCAGCACCGGGACCTTGAGTTCTATAAGATAAAGCCATAAACATGTTTGTCTGAGTCTTCTATCAAAAGTTACAGCTATTTATATGAAGTTGTACAAAAACGCTTTCTTTCGCCAAGACAGTGCGTTTCTCACTGTTACATGCATTTGAATGGGGAACTCGACTGAAACAAAGTATAGGTTTTCATTATGTGTATAACTTGGAAATCTTAGCTCAAACAGCTGCAAAACCTGTTTTCCCAGCACGGGGACCTGGAGTTCTATAAGATAAAGCCATAAACATGTTTGTCTGAGTCTTCTATCAAAAGTTACAGCTATTTATATGAAGTTGTACAAAAACGCTTTCTTTCGCCAAGACAGTGCGTTTCTCACTGTTACATGCATTTGAATGGGGAACTCGACCGAAACAAAGTATAGGTTTTCATTATGTGTATAACTTGGAAATCTTAGCTCAAACAGCTGCAAAACCTGTTTTCCCAGCACGGGGACCTTGAGTTCTATAAGATAAAGCCATAAACATGTTTGTCTGAGTCTTCTATCAAAAGTTACAGCTATTTATATGAAGTTGTACAAAAACGCTTTCTTTCGCCAAGACAGTGCGTTTCTCACTGTTACATGCATTTGAATGGGGAACTCGACCGAAACAAAGTATAGGTTTTCATTATGTGTATAACTTGGAAATCTTAGCTCAAACAGCTGCAAAACCTGTTTTCCCAGCACGGGGACCTTGAGTTCTATAAGATAAAGCCATAAACATGTTTGTCTGAGTCTTCTATCAAAAGTTACAGCTATTTATATGAAGTTGTACAAAAACGCTTTCTTTCGCCAAGACAGTGCGTTTCTCACTGTTACATGCATTTGAATGGGAAACTCGCCTGAGACAAAGTATAGGTTTTCATTATGTGAATAATTTAAAAATCTTAGCTCAAACGGCTGCAAAACCTGTTTTCCCAGCACGGGGACCTTGAGTTCTATAAGATAAAGCCATAAACATGTTTGTCTGAGTCTTCTATCAAAAGTTACAGCTATTTATATGAAGTTGTACAAAAACGCTTTCTTTCGCCAAGACAGTGCGTTTCTCACTGTTACATGCATTTGAATGGGGAACTCGACCGAAACAAAGTATAGGTTTTCATTATGTGTATAACTTGGAAATCTTAGCTCAAACAGCTGCAAAACCTGTTTTCCCAGCACGGGGACCTTGAGTTCTATAAGATAAAGCCATAAACATGTTTGTCTGAGTCTTCTATCAAAAGTTACAGCTATTTATATGAAGTTGTACAAAAACGCTTTCTTTCGCCAAGACAGTGCGTTTCTCACTGTTACATGCATTTGAATGGGGAACTCGACCGAAACAAAGTATAGGTTTTCATTATGTGTATAACTTGAAAATCTTAGCTCCAACAGCTGCAAATCCTGTTTTCCCAGCACGGGGACCTTGAGTTCTATAAGATAAAGCCATAAACATGTTTGTCTGAGTCTTCTATCAAAAGTTACAGCTATTTATATGAAGTTGTACAAAAACGCTTTATTTCGCCAAGACAGTGTGTTTCTCACTGTTACATGCATTTGAATGGGGAACTCGACCGAAACAAAGTATAGGTTTTCATTATGTGTATAACTTGAAAATCTTAGCTCCAACAGCTGCAAATCCTGTTTTCCCAGCACGGGGACCTTGGGTTCTATAAGATAAAGCCATAAACATGTGTATCCGAGTCTTCTATCAAAAGTTACAGCTATTTATATGAAGTTGTACAAAAACGCTTTATTTCGCCAAGACAGTGCGTTTCTCACTGTTACATGCATTTGAATGGGAAACTCGCCTGAGACAAAGTATAGGTTTTCATTATGTGAATAATTTAAAAATCTTAGCTCAAACGGCTGCAAAACCTGTTTGCCCAGCACGGGGACCTTGAGTTCTATAAGATAAAGCCATAAACATGTTTGTCTGAGTCTTCTATCAAAAGTTACAGCTATTTATATGAAGTTGTACAAAAACGCTTTCTTTCGCCAAGACAGTGCGTTTCTCACTGTTACATGCATTTGAATGGGGAACTCGACCGAAAAAAAGTATAGGTTTTCATTATGTGTATAACTTGAAAATCTTAGCTCCAACAGCTGCAAATCCTGTTTTCCCAGCACGGGGACCTTGAGTTCTATAAGATAAAGCCATAAACATGTTTGTCTGAGTCTTCTATCAAAAGTTACAGCTATTTATATGAAGTTGTACAAAAACGCTTTCTTTCGCCAAGTCAGTGTGGTTCTCACTGTTACATGCATTTGAATGGGGAACTCGACCGAAACAAAGTATAGGTTTTCATTATGTGTATAACTTGAAAATCTTAGCTCCAACAGCTGCAAATCCTGTTTTCCCAGCACGGGGACCTTGAGTTCTATAAGATAAAGCCATAAACATGTTTGTCTGAGTCTTCTATCAAAAGTTACAGCTATTTATATGAAGTTGTACAAAAACGCTTTCTTTCGCCAAGACAGTGCGTTTCTCACTGTTACATGCATTTGAATGGGGAACTCGACCGAAACAAAGTATAGGTTTTCATTATGTGTATAACTTGGAAATCTTAGCTCAAACAGCTGCAAAACCTGTTTTCCCAGCACCGGGACCTTGAGTTCTATAAGATAAAGCCATAAACATGTTTGTCTGAGTCTTCTATCAAAAGTTACAGCTATTTATATGAAGTTGTACAAAAACGCTTTCTTTCGCCAAGACAGTGCGTTTCTCACTGTTACATGCATTTGAATGGGGAACTCGACCGAAACAAAGTATAGGTTTTCATTATGTGTATAACTTGGAAATCTTAGCTCAAACAGCTGCAAAACCTGTTTTCCCAGCACGGGGACCTTGAGTTCTATAAGATAAAGCCATAAACATGTTTGTCTGAGTCTTCTATCAAAAGTTACAGCTATTTATATGAAGTTGTACAAAAACGCTTTCTTTCGCCAAGACAGTGCGTTTCTCACTGTTACATGCATTTGAATGGGGAACTCGACCGAAAAAAAGTATAGGTTTTCATTATGTGTATAACTTGAAAATCTTAGCTCCAACAGCTGCAAATCCTGTTTTCCCAGCACGGGGACCTTGAGTTCTATAAGATAAAGCCATAAACATGTTTGTCTGAGTCTTCTATCAAAAGTTACAGCTATTTATATGAAGTTGTACAAAAACGCTTTCTTTCGCCAAGTCAGTGTGGTTCTCACTGTTACATGCATTTGAATGGGGAACTCGACCGAAACAAAGTATAGGTTTTCATTATGTGTATAACTTGAAAATCTTAGCTCCAACAGCTGCAAATCCTGTTTTCCCAGCACGGGGACCTTGAGTTCTATAAGATAAAGCCATAAACATGTTTGTCTGAGTCTTCTATCAAAAGTTACAGCTATTTATATGAAGTTGTACAAAAACGCTTTCTTTCGCCAAGACAGTGCGTTTCTCACTGTTACATGCATTTGAATGGGGAACTCGACCGAAACAAAGTATAGGTTTTCATTATGTGTATAACTTGGAAATCTTAGCTCAAACAGCTGCAAAACCTGTTTTCCCAGCACCGGGACCTTGAGTTCTATAAGATAAAGCCATAAACATGTTTGTCTGAGTCTTCTATCAAAAGTTACAGCTATTTATATGAAGTTGTACAAAAACGCTTTCTTTCGCCAAGACAGTGCGTTTCTCACTGTTACATGCATTTGAATGGGGAACTCGACCGAAACAAAGTATAGGTTTTCATTATGTGTATAACTTGAAAATCTTAGCTCCAACAGCTGCAAATCCTGTTTTCCCAGCACGGGGACCTTGAGTTCTATAAGATAAAGCCATAAACATGTTTGTCTGAGTCTTCTATCAAAAGTTACAGCTATTTATATGAAGTTGTACAAAAACGCTTTCTTTCGCCAAGACAGTGCGTTTCTCACTGTTACATGCATTTGAATGGGGAACTCGACCGAAACAAAGTATAGGTTTTCATTATGTGTATAACTTGGAAATCTTAGCTCAAACAGCTGCAAAACCTGTTTTCCCAGCACCGGGACCTTGAGTTCTATAAGATAAAGCCATAAACATGTTTGTCTGAGTCTTCTATCAAAAGTTACAGCTATTTATATGAAGTTGTACAAAAACGCTTTCTTTCGCCAAGACAGTGCGTTTCTCACTGTTACATGCATTTGAATGGGGAACTCGACTGAAACAAAGTATAGGTTTTCATTATGTGTATAACTTGGAAATCTTAGCTCAAACAGCTGCAAAACCTGTTTTCCCAGCACGGGGACCTGGAGTTCTATAAGATAAAGCCATAAACATGTTTGTCTGAGTCTTCTATCAAAAGTTACAGCTATTTATATGAAGTTGTACAAAAACGCTTTCTTTCGCCAAGACAGTGCGTTTCTCACTGTTACATGCATTTGAATGGGGAACTCGACCGAAACAAAGTATAGGTTTTCATTATGTGTATAACTTGGAAATCTTAGCTCAAACAGCTGCAAAACCTGTTTTCCCAGCACGGGGACCTTGAGTTCTATAAGATAAAGCCATAAACATGTTTGTCTGAGTCTTCTATCAAAAGTTACAGCTATTTATATGAAGTTGTACAAAAACGCTTTCTTTCGCCAAGACAGTGCGTTTCTCACTGTTACATGCATTTGAATGGGGAACTCGACCGAAACAAAGTATAGGTTTTCATTATGTGTATAACTTGGAAATCTTAGCTCAAACAGCTGCAAAACCTGTTTTCCCAGCACGGGGACCTTGAGTTCTATAAGATAAAGCCATAAACATGTTTGTCTGAGTCTTCTATCAAAAGTTACAGCTATTTATATGAAGTTGTACAAAAACGCTTTCTTTCGCCAAGACAGTGCGTTTCTCACTGTTACATGCATTTGAATGGGAAACTCGCCTGAGACAAAGTATAGGTTTTCATTATGTGAATAATTTAAAAATCTTAGCTCAAACGGCTGCAAAACCTGTTTTCCCAGCACGGGGACCTTGAGTTCTATAAGATAAAGCCATAAACATGTTTGTCTGAGTCTTCTATCAAAAGTTACAGCTATTTATATGAAGTTGTACAAAAACGCTTTCTTTCGCCAAGACAGTGCGTTTCTCACTGTTACATGCATTTGAATGGGGAACTCGACCGAAACAAAGTATAGGTTTTCATTATGTGTATAACTTGGAAATCTTAGCTCAAACAGCTGCAAAACCTGTTTTCCCAGCACGGGGACCTTGAGTTCTATAAGATAAAGCCATAAACATGTTTGTCTGAGTCTTCTATCAAAAGTTACAGCTATTTATATGAAGTTGTACAAAAACGCTTTCTTTCGCCAAGACAGTGCGTTTCTCACTGTTACATGCATTTGAATGGGGAACTCGACCGAAACAAAGTATAGGTTTTCATTATGTGTATAACTTGAAAATCTTAGCTCCAACAGCTGCAAATCCTGTTTTCCCAGCACGGGGACCTTGAGTTCTATAAGATAAAGCCATAAACATGTTTGTCTGAGTCTTCTATCAAAAGTTACAGCTATTTATATGAAGTTGTACAAAAACGCTTTATTTCGCCAAGACAGTGTGTTTCTCACTGTTACATGCATTTGAATGGGGAACTCGACCGAAACAAAGTATAGGTTTTCATTATGTGTATAACTTGAAAATCTTAGCTCCAACAGCTGCAAATCCTGTTTTCCCAGCACGGGGACCTTGGGTTCTATAAGATAAAGCCATAAACATGTTTGTCTGAGTCTTCTATCAAAAGTTACAGCTATTTATATGAAGTTGTACAAAAACGCTTTCTTTCGCCAAGACAGTGCGTTTCTCACTGTTACATGCATTTGAATGGGGAACTCGACCGAAACAAAGTATAGGTTTTCATTATGTGTATAACTTGGAAATCTTAGCTCAAACAGCTGCAAAACCTGTTTTCCCAGCACGGGGATATTGAGTTCTATAAGATAAAGCCATAAACATGTGTATCCGAGTCTTCTATCAAAAGTTACAGCTATTTATATGAAGTTGTACAAAAACGCTTTATTTCGCCAAGACAGTGCGTTTCTCACTGTTACATGCATTTGAATGGGAAACTCGCCTGAGACAAAGTATAGGTTTTCATTATGTGAATAATTTAAAAATCTTAGCTCAAACGGCTGCAAAACCTGTTTGCCCAGCACGGGGACCTTGAGTTCTATAAGATAAAGCCATAAACATGTTTGTCTGAGTCTTCTATCAAAAGTTACAGCTATTTATATGAAGTTGTACAAAAACGCTTTCTTTCGCCAAGACAGTGCGTTTCTCACTGTTACATGCATTTGAATGGGGAACTCGACCGAAACAAAGTATAGGTTTTCATTATGTGTATAACTTGGAAATCTTAGCTCAAACAGCTGCAAAACCTGTTTTCCCAGCACGGGGACCTTGAGTTCTATAAGATAAAGCCATAAACATGTTTGTCTGAGTCTTCTATCAAAAGTTACAGCTATTTATATGAAGTTGTACAAAAACGCTTTCTTTCGCCAAGACAGTGCGTTTCTCACTGTTACATGCATTTGAATGGGGAACTCGACCGAAACAAAGTATAGGTTTTCATTATGTGTATAACTTGAAAATCTTAGCTCCAACAGCTGCAAATCCTGTTTTCCCAGCACGGGGACCTTGGGTTCTATAAGATAAAGCCATAAACATGTTTGTCTGAGTCTTCTATCAAAAGTTACAGCTATTTATATGAAGTTGTACAAAAACGCTTTCTTTCGCCAAGACAGTGCGTTTCTCACTGTTACATGCATTTGAATGGGGAACTCGACCGAAACAAAGTATAGGTTTTCATTATGTGTATAACTTTGAAATCTTAGCTCAAACAGCTGCAAATCCTGTTTTCCCAGCACGGGGACCTTGAGTTCTATAAGATAAAGCCATAAACATGTTTGTCTGAGTCTTCTATCAAAAGTTACAGCTATTTATATGAAGTTGTACAAAAACGCTTTCTTTCGCCAAGACAGTGCGTTTCTCACTGTTACATGCATTTGAATGGGGAACTCGACCGAAACAAAGTATAGGTTTTCATTATGTGTATAACTTGGAAATCTTAGCTCAAACAGCTGCAAAACCTGTTTGCCCAGCACGGGGACCTTATGTTCTATAAGATAAAGCCATAAACATGTGTATCCGAGTCTTCTATCAAAAGTTACAGCTATTTATATGAAGTTGTACAAAAACGCTTTATTTCGCCAAGACAGTGCGTTTCTCACTGTTACATGCATTTGAATGGGAAACTCGCCTGAGACAAAGTATAGGTTTTCATTATGTGAATAATTTAAAAATCTTAGCTCAAACGGCTGCAAAACCTGTTTGCCCAGCACGGGGACCTTGAGTTCTATAAGATAAAGCCATAAACATGTTTGTCTGAGTCTTCTATCAAAAGTTACAGCTATTTATATGAAGTTGTACAAAAACGCTTTCTTTCGCCAAGACAGTGCGTTTCTCACTGTTACATGCATTTGAATGGGAAACTCGCCTGAGACAAAGTATAGGTTTTCATTATGTGAATAATTTAAAAATCTTAGCTCAAACGGCTGCAAATCCTGTTTGCCCAGCACGGGGACCTTGAGTTCTATAAGATAAAGCCATAAACATGTTTGTCTGAGTCTTCTATCAAAAGTTACAGCTATTTATATGAAGTTGTACAAAAACGCTTTCTTTCGCCAAGACAGTGCGTTTCTCACTGTTACATGCATTTGAATGGGGAACTCGACCGAAACAAAGTATAGGTTTTCATTATGTGTATAACTTGGAAATCTTAGCTCAAACAGCTGCAAAACCTGTTTTCCCAGCACGGGGACCTTGAGTTCTATAAGATAAAGCCATAAACATGTTTGTCTGAGTCTTCTATCAAAAGTTACAGCTATTTATATGAAGTTGTACAAAAACGCTTTCTTTCGCCAAGACAGTGCGTTTCTCACTGTTACATGCATTTGAATGGGGAACTCGACCGAAACAAAGTATAGGTTTTCATTATGTGTATAACTTGAAAATCTTAGCTCCAACAGCTGCAAATCCTGTTTTCCCAGCACGGGGACCTTGGGTTCTATAAGATAAAGCCATAAACATGTTTGTCTGAGTCTTCTATCAAAAGTTACAGCTATTTATATGAAGTTGTACAAAAACGCTTTCTTTCGCCAAGACAGTGCGTTTCTCACTGTTACATGCATTTGAATGGGGAACTCGACCGAAACAAAGTATAGGTTTTCATTATGTGTATAACTTTGAAATCTTAGCTCAAACAGCTGCAAATCCTGTTTTCCCAGCACGGGGACCTTGAGTTCTATAAGATAAAGCCATAAACATGTTTGTCTGAGTCTTCTATCAAAAGTTACAGCTATTTATATGAAGTTGTACAAAAACGCTTTCTTTCGCCAAGACAGTGCGTTTCTCACTGTTACATGCATTTGAATGGGGAACTCGACCGAAACAAAGTATAGGTTTTCATTATGTGTATAACTTGGAAATCTTAGCTCAAACAGCTGCAAAACCTGTTTGCCCAGCACGGGGACCTTATGTTCTATAAGATAAAGCCATAAACATGTGTATCCGAGTCTTCTATCAAAAGTTACAGCTATTTATATGAAGTTGTACAAAAACGCTTTATTTCGCCAAGACAGTGCGTTTCTCACTGTTACATGCATTTGAATGGGAAACTCGCCTGAAACAAAGTATAGGTTTTCATTATGTGAATAATTTTAAAATCTTAGCTCAAACGGCTGCAAAACCTGTTTGCCCAGCACGGGGACCTTGAGTTCTATAAGATAAAGCCATAAACATGTTTGTCTGAGTCTTCTATCAAAAGTTACAGCTATTTATATGAAGTTGTACAAAAACGCTTTCTTTCGCCAAGACAGTGCGTTTCTCACTGTTACATGCATTTGAATGGGAAACTCGCCTGAGACAAAGTATAGGTTTTCATTATGTGAATAATTTAAAAATCTTAGCTCAAACGGCTGCAAAACCTGTTTGCCCAGCACGGGGACCTTGAGTTCTATAAGATAAAGCCATAAACATGTTTGTCTGAGTCTTCTATCAAAAGTTACAGCTATTTATATGAAGTTGTACAAAAACGCTTTCTTTCGCCAAGACAGTGCGTTTCTCACTGTTACATGCATTTGAATGGGGAACTCGACCGAAACAAAGTATAGGTTTTCATTATGTGTATAACTTGAAAATCTTAGCTCCAACAGCTGCAAATCCTGTTTTCCCAGCACGGGGACCTTGGGTTCTATAAGATAAAGCCATAAACATGTTTGTCTGAGTCTTCTATCAAAAGTTACAGCTATTTATATGAAGTTGCACAAAAACGCTTTCTTTCGCCAAGACAGTGCGTTTCTCACTGTTACATGCATTTGAATGGGGAACTCGACCGAAACAAAGTATAGGTTTTCATTATGTGTATAACTTGAAAATCTTAGCTCCAACAGCTGCAAATCCTGTTTTCCCAGCACGGGGACCTTGGGTTCTATAAGATAAAGCCATAAACATGTTTGTCTGAGTCTTCTATCAAAAGTTACAGCTATTTATATGAAGTTGCACAAAAACGCTTTCTTTCGCCAAGACAGTGCGTTTCTCACTGTTACATGCATTTGAATGGGGAACTCGACCGAAACAAAGTATAGGTTTTCATTATGTGTATAACTTTGAAATCTTAGCTCAAACAGCTGCAAATCCTGTTTTCCCAGCACGGGGACCTTGAGTTCTATAAGATAAAGCCATAAACATGTTTGTCTGAGTCTTCTATCAAAAGTTACAGCTATTTATATGAAGTTGTACAAAAACGCTTTCTTTCGCCAAGACAGTGCGTTTCTCACTGTTACATGCATTTGAATGGGGAACTCGACCGAAACAAAGTATAGGTTTTCATTATGTGTATAACTTGAAAATCTTAGCTCCAACAGCTGCAAATCCTGTTTTCCCAGCACGGGGACCTTGGGTTCTATAAGATAAAGCCATAAACATGTTTGTCTGAGTCTTCTATCAAAAGTTACAGCTATTTATATGAAGTTGCACAAAAACGCTTTCTTTCGCCAAGACAGTGCGTTTCTCACTGTTACATGCATTTGAATGGGGAACTCGACCGAAACAAAGTATAGGTTTTCATTATGTGTATAACTTGGAAATCTTAGCTCAAACAGCTGCAAAACCTGTTTTCCCAGCACGGGGACCTTGAGTTCTATAAGATAAAGCCATAAACATGTGTATCCGAGTCTTCTATCAAAAGTTACAGCTATTTATATGAAGTTGTACAAAAACGCTTTATTTCGCCAAGACAGTGCGTTTCTCACTGTTACATGCATTTGAATGGGGAACTCGACCGAAACAAAGTATAGGTTTTCATTATGTGTATAACTTGGAAATCTTAGCTCAAACAGCTGCAAATCCTGTTTTCCCAGCACGGGGACCTTGAGTTCTATAAGATAAAGCCATAAACATGTTTGTCTGAGTCTTCTATCAAAAGTTACAGCTATTTATATGAAGTTGTACAAAAACGCTTTCTTTCGCCAAGACAGTGCGTTTCTCACTGTTACATGCATTTGAATGGGGAACTCGACCGAAACAAAGTATAGGTTTTCATTATGTGTATAACTTGGAAATCTTAGCTCAAACAGCTGCAAAACCTGTTTGCCCAGCACGGGGACCTTATGTTCTATAAGATAAAGCCATAAACATGTGTATCCGAGTCTTCTATCAAAAGTTACAGCTATTTATATGAAGTTGTACAAAAACGCTTTATTTCGCCAAGACAGTGTGTTTCTCACTGTTACATGCATTTGAATGGGGAACTCGACCGAAACAAAGTATAGGTTTTCATTATGTGTATAACTTGAAAATCTTAGCTCCAACAGCTGCAAATCCTGTTTTCCCAGCACGGGGACCTTGGGTTCTATAAGATAAAGCCATAAACATGTTTGTCTGAGTCTTCTATCAAAAGTTACAGCTATTTATATGAAGTTGTACAAAAACGCTTTCTTTCGCCAAGACAGTGCGTTTCTCACTGTTACATGCATTTGAATGGGGAACTCGACCGAAACAAAGTATAGGTTTTCATTATGTGTATAACTTGGAAATCTTAGCTCAAACAGCTGCAAAACCTGTTTTCCCAGCACGGGGATATTGAGTTCTATAAGATAAAGCCATAAACATGTGTATCCGAGTCTTCTATCAAAAGTTACAGCTATTTATATGAAGTTGTACAAAAACGCTTTATTTCGCCAAGACAGTGCGTTTCTCACTGTTACATGCATTTGAATGGGAAACTCGCCTGAGACAAAGTATAGGTTTTCATTATGTGAATAATTTAAAAATCTTAGCTCAAACGGCTGCAAAACCTGTTTGCCCAGCACGGGGACCTTGAGTTCTATAAGATAAAGCCATAAACATGTTTGTCTGAGTCTTCTATCAAAAGTTACAGCTATTTATATGAAGTTGTACAAAAACGCTTTCTTTCGCCAAGACAGTGCGTTTCTCACTGTTACATGCATTTGAATGGGGAACTCGACCGAAACAAAGTATAGGTTTTCATTATGTGTATAACTTGGAAATCTTAGCTCAAACAGCTGCAAAACCTGTTTTCCCAGCACGGGGACCTTGAGTTCTATAAGATAAAGCCATAAACATGTTTGTCTGAGTCTTCTATCAAAAGTTACAGCTATTTATATGAAGTTGTACAAAAACGCTTTCTTTCGCCAAGACAGTGCGTTTCTCACTGTTACATGCATTTGAATGGGGAACTCGACCGAAACAAAGTATAGGTTTTCATTATGTGTATAACTTGAAAATCTTAGCTCCAACAGCTGCAAATCCTGTTTTCCCAGCACGGGGACCTTGGGTTCTATAAGATAAAGCCATAAACATGTTTGTCTGAGTCTTCTATCAAAAGTTACAGCTATTTATATGAAGTTGTACAAAAACGCTTTCTTTCGCCAAGACAGTGCGTTTCTCACTGTTACATGCATTTGAATGGGGAACTCGACCGAAACAAAGTATAGGTTTTCATTATGTGTATAACTTTGAAATCTTAGCTCAAACAGCTGCAAATCCTGTTTTCCCAGCACGGGGACCTTGAGTTCTATAAGATAAAGCCATAAACATGTTTGTCTGAGTCTTCTATCAAAAGTTACAGCTATTTATATGAAGTTGTACAAAAACGCTTTCTTTCGCCAAGACAGTGCGTTTCTCACTGTTACATGCATTTGAATGGGGAACTCGACCGAAACAAAGTATAGGTTTTCATTATGTGTATAACTTGAAAATCTTAGCTCCAACAGCTGCAAATCCTGTTTTCCCAGCACGGGGACCTTGGGTTCTATAAGATAAAGCCATAAACATGTTTGTCTGAGTCTTCTATCAAAAGTTACAGCTATTTATATGAAGTTGTACAAAAACGCTTTCTTTCGCCAAGACAGTGCGTTTCTCACTGTTACATGCATTTGAATGGGAAACTCGCCTGAGACAAAGTATAGGTTTTCATTATGTGAATAATTTAAAAATCTTAGCTCAAACGGCTGCAAATCCTGTTTGCCCAGCACGGGGACCTTGAGTTCTATAAGATAAAGCCATAAACATGTTTGTCTGAGTCTTCTATCAAAAGTTACAGCTATTTATATGAAGTTGTACAAAAACGCTTTCTTTCGCCAAGACAGTGCGTTTCTCACTGTTACATGCATTTGAATGGGGAACTCGACCGAAACAAAGTATAGGTTTTCATTATGTGTATAACTTGGAAATCTTAGCTCAAACAGCTGCAAAACCTGTTTTCCCAGCACGGGGACCTTGAGTTCTATAAGATAAAGCCATAAACATGTTTGTCTGAGTCTTCTATCAAAAGTTACAGCTATTTATATGAAGTTGTACAAAAACGCTTTCTTTCGCCAAGACAGTGCGTTTCTCACTGTTACATGCATTTGAATGGGGAACTCGACCGAAACAAAGTATAGGTTTTCATTATGTGTATAACTTGAAAATCTTAGCTCCAACAGCTGCAAATCCTGTTTTCCCAGCACGGGGACCTTGGGTTCTATAAGATAAAGCCATAAACATGTTTGTCTGAGTCTTCTATCAAAAGTTACAGCTATTTATATGAAGTTGTACAAAAACGCTTTCTTTCGCCAAGACAGTGCGTTTCTCACTGTTACATGCATTTGAATGGGGAACTCGACCGAAACAAAGTATAGGTTTTCATTATGTGTATAACTTTGAAATCTTAGCTCAAACAGCTGCAAATCCTGTTTTCCCAGCACGGGGACCTTGAGTTCTATAAGATAAAGCCATAAACATGTTTGTCTGAGTCTTCTATCAAAAGTTACAGCTATTTATATGAAGTTGTACAAAAACGCTTTCTTTCGCCAAGACAGTGCGTTTCTCACTGTTACATGCATTTGAATGGGGAACTCGACCGAAACAAAGTATAGGTTTTCATTATGTGTATAACTTGGAAATCTTAGCTCAAACAGCTGCAAAACCTGTTTGCCCAGCACGGGGACCTTATGTTCTATAAGATAAAGCCATAAACATGTGTATCCGAGTCTTCTATCAAAAGTTACAGCTATTTATATGAAGTTGTACAAAAACGCTTTATTTCGCCAAGACAGTGCGTTTCTCACTGTTACATGCATTTGAATGGGAAACTCGCCTGAGACAAAGTATAGGTTTTCATTATGTGAATAATTTAAAAATCTTAGCTCAAACGGCTGCAAAACCTGTTTGCCCAGCACGGGGACCTTGAGTTCTATAAGATAAAGCCATAAACATGTTTGTCTGAGTCTTCTATCAAAAGTTACAGCTATTTATATGAAGTTGTACAAAAACGCTTTCTTTCGCCAAGACAGTGCGTTTCTCACTGTTACATGCATTTGAATGGGAAACTCGCCTGAGACAAAGTATAGGTTTTCATTATGTGAATAATTTAAAAATCTTAGCTCAAACGGCTGCAAAACCTGTTTGCCCAGCACGGGGACCTTGAGTTCTATAAGATAAAGCCATAAACATGTTTGTCTGAGTCTTCTATCAAAAGTTACAGCTATTTATATGAAGTTGTACAAAAACGCTTTCTTTCGCCAAGACAGTGCGTTTCTCACTGTTACATGCATTTGAATGGGGAACTCGACCGAAACAAAGTATAGGTTTTCATTATGTGTATAACTTGGAAATCTTAGCTCAAACAGCTGCAAAACCTGTTTTCCCAGCACGGGGACCTTGAGTTCTATAAGATAAAGCCATAAACATGTTTGTCTGAGTCTTCTATCAAAAGTTACAGCTATTTATATGAAGTTGTACAAAAACGCTTTCTTTCGCCAAGACAGTGCGTTTCTCACTGTTACATGCATTTGAATGGGGAACTCGACCGAAACAAAGTATAGGTTTTCATTATGTGTATAACTTGAAAATCTTAGCTCCAACAGCTGCAAATCCTGTTTTCCCAGCACGGGGACCTTGGGTTCTATAAGATAAAGCCATAAACATGTTTGTCTGAGTCTTCTATCAAAAGTTACAGCTATTTATATGAAGTTGCACAAAAACGCTTTCTTTCGCCAAGACAGTGCGTTTCTCACTGTTACATGCATTTGAATGGGGAACTCGACCGAAACAAAGTATAGGTTTTCATTATGTGTATAACTTTGAAATCTTAGCTCAAACAGCTGCAAATCCTGTTTTCCCAGCACGGGGACCTTGAGTTCTATAAGATAAAGCCATAAACATGTTTGTCTGAGTCTTCTATCAAAAGTTACAGCTATTTATATGAAGTTGTACAAAAACGCTTTCTTTCGCCAAGACAGTGCGTTTCTCACTGTTACATGCATTTGAATGGGGAACTCGACCGAAACAAAGTATAGGTTTTCATTATGTGTATAACTTGAAAATCTTAGCTCCAACAGCTGCAAATCCTGTTTTCCCAGCACGGGGACCTTGGGTTCTATAAGATAAAGCCATAAACATGTTTGTCTGAGTCTTCTATCAAAAGTTACAGCTATTTATATGAAGTTGCACAAAAACGCTTTCTTTCGCCAAGACAGTGCGTTTCTCACTGTTACATGCATTTGAATGGGGAACTCGACCGAAACAAAGTATAGGTTTTCATTATGTGTATAACTTGGAAATCTTAGCTCAAACAGCTGCAAAACCTGTTTTCCCAGCACGGGGACCTTGAGTTCTATAAGATAAAGCCATAAACATGTGTATCCGAGTCTTCTATCAAAAGTTACAGCTATTTATATGAAGTTGTACAAAAACGCTTTATTTCGCCAAGACAGTGCGTTTCTCACTGTTACATGCATTTGAATGGGGAACTCGACCGAAACAAAGTATAGGTTTTCATTATGTGTATAACTTGGAAATCTTAGCTCAAACAGCTGCAAAACCTGTTTTCCCAGCACCGGGACCTTGAGTTCTATAAGATAAAGCCATAAACATGTTTGTCTGAGTCTTCTATCAAAAGTTACAGCTATTTATATGAAGTTGTACAAAAACGCTTTCTTTCGCCAAGACAGTGCGTTTCTCACTGTTACATGCATTTGAATGGGGAACTCGACCGAAACAAAGTATAGGTTTTCATTATGTGTATAACTTGGAAATCTTAGCTCAAACAGCTGCAAAACCTGTTTTCCCAGCACCGGGACCTTGAGTTCTATAAGATAAAGCCATAAACATGTTTGTCTGAGTCTTCTATCAAAAGTTACAGCTATTTATATGAAGTTGTACAAAAACGCTTTCTTTCGCCAAGACAGTGCGTTTCTCACTGTTACATGCATTTGAATGGGGAACTCGACTGAAACAAAGTATAGGTTTTCATTATGTGTATAACTTGGAAATCTTAGCTCAAACAGCTGCAAAACCTGTTTTCCCAGCACGGGGACCTGGAGTTCTATAAGATAAAGCCATAAACATGTTTGTCTGAGTCTTCTATCAAAAGTTACAGCTATTTATATGAAGTTGTACAAAAACGCTTTCTTTCGCCAAGACAGTGCGTTTCTCACTGTTACATGCATTTGAATGGGGAACTCGACCGAAACAAAGTATAGGTTTTCATTATGTGTATAACTTGGAAATCTTAGCTCAAACAGCTGCAAAACCTGTTTTCCCAGCACGGGGACCTTGAGTTCTATAAGATAAAGCCATAAACATGTTTGTCTGAGTCTTCTATCAAAAGTTACAGCTATTTATATGAAGTTGTACAAAAACGCTTTCTTTCGCCAAGACAGTGCGTTTCTCACTGTTACATGCATTTGAATGGGAAACTCGCCTGAGACAAAGTATAGGTTTTCATTATGTGAATAATTTAAAAATCTTAGCTCAAACGGCTGCAAAACCTGTTTTCCCAGCACGGGGACCTTGAGTTCTATAAGATAAAGCCATAAACATGTTTGTCTGAGTCTTCTATCAAAAGTTACAGCTATTTATATGAAGTTGTACAAAAACGCTTTCTTTCGCCAAGACAGTGCGTTTCTCACTGTTACATGCATTTGAATGGGGAACTCGACCGAAACAAAGTATAGGTTTTCATTATGTGTATAACTTGGAAATCTTAGCTCAAACAGCTGCAAAACCTGTTTTCCCAGCACGGGGACCTTGAGTTCTATAAGATAAAGCCATAAACATGTTTGTCTGAGTCTTCTATCAAAAGTTACAGCTATTTATATGAAGTTGTACAAAAACGCTTTCTTTCGCCAAGACAGTGCGTTTCTCACTGTTACATGCATTTGAATGGGGAACTCGACCGAAACAAAGTATAGGTTTTCATTATGTGTATAACTTGAAAATCTTAGCTCCAACAGCTGCAAATCCTGTTTTCCCAGCACGGGGACCTTGAGTTCTATAAGATAAAGCCATAAACATGTTTGTCTGAGTCTTCTATCAAAAGTTACAGCTATTTATATGAAGTTGTACAAAAACGCTTTATTTCGCCAAGACAGTGTGTTTCTCACTGTTACATGCATTTGAATGGGGAACTCGACCGAAACAAAGTATAGGTTTTCATTATGTGTATAACTTGAAAATCTTAGCTCCAACAGCTGCAAATCCTGTTTTCCCAGCACGGGGACCTTGGGTTCTATAAGATAAAGCCATAAACATGTTTGTCTGAGTCTTCTATCAAAAGTTACAGCTATTTATATGAAGTTGTACAAAAACGCTTTCTTTCGCCAAGACAGTGCGTTTCTCACTGTTACATGCATTTGAATGGGGAACTCGACCGAAACAAAGTATAGGTTTTCATTATGTGTATAACTTGGAAATCTTAGCTCAAACAGCTGCAAAACCTGTTTTCCCAGCACGGGGATATTGAGTTCTATAAGATAAAGCCATAAACATGTGTATCCGAGTCTTCTATCAAAAGTTACAGCTATTTATATGAAGTTGTACAAAAACGCTTTCTTTCGCCAAGACAGTGCGTTTCTCACTGTTACATGCATTTGAATGGGGAACTCGACCGAAACAAAGTATAGGTTTTCATTATGTGTATAACTTGGAAATCTTAGCTCAAACAGCTGCAAAACCTGTTTGCCCAGCACGGGGACCTTATGTTCTATAAGATAAAGCCATAAACATGTGTATCCGAGTCTTCTATCAAAAGTTACAGCTATTTATATGAAGTTGTACAAAAACGCTTTCTTTCGCCAAGACAGTGCGTTTCTCACTGTTACATGCATTTGAATGGGAAACTCGCCTGAGACAAAGTATAGGTTTTCATTATGTGAATAATTTAAAAATCTTAGCTCAAACGGCTGCAAAACCTGTTTGCCCAGCACGGGGACCTTGAGTTCTATAAGATAAAGCCATAAACATGTTTGTCTGAGTCTTCTATCAAAAGTTACAGCTATTTATATGAAGTTGTACAAAAACGCTTTCTTTCGCCAAGACAGTGCGTTTCTCACTGTTACATGCATTTGAATGGGGAACTCGACCGAAACAAAGTATAGGTTTTCATTATGTGTATAACTTGGAAATCTTAGCTCAAACAGCTGCAAAACCTGTTTTCCCAGCACGGGGACCTTGAGTTCTATAAGATAAAGCCATAAACATGTTTGTCTGAGTCTTCTATCAAAAGTTACAGCTATTTATATGAAGTTGTACAAAAACGCTTTCTTTCGCCAAGACAGTGCGTTTCTCACTGTTACATGCATTTGAATGGGGAACTCGACCGAAACAAAGTATAGGTTTTCATTATGTGTATAACTTGAAAATCTTAGCTCCAACAGCTGCAAATCCTGTTTTCCCAGCACGGGGACCTTGGGTTCTATAAGATAAAGCCATAAACATGTTTGTCTGAGTCTTCTATCAAAAGTTACAGCTATTTATATGAAGTTGTACAAAAACGCTTTCTTTCGCCAAGACAGTGCGTTTCTCACTGTTACATGCATTTGAATGGGGAACTCGACCGAAACAAAGTATAGGTTTTCATTATGTGTATAACTTTGAAATCTTAGCTCAAACAGCTGCAAATCCTGTTTTCCCAGCACGGGGACCTTGAGTTCTATAAGATAAAGCCATAAACATGTTTGTCTGAGTCTTCTATCAAAAGTTACAGCTATTTATATGAAGTTGTACAAAAACGCTTTCTTTCGCCAAGACAGTGCGTTTCTCACTGTTACATGCATTTGAATGGGGAACTCGACCGAAACAAAGTATAGGTTTTCATTATGTGTATAACTTGGAAATCTTAGCTCAAACAGCTGCAAAACCTGTTTGCCCAGCACGGGGACCTTATGTTCTATAAGATAAAGCCATAAACATGTGTATCCGAGTCTTCTATCAAAAGTTACAGCTATTTATATGAAGTTGTACAAAAACGCTTTATTTCGCCAAGACAGTGCGTTTCTCACTGTTACATGCATTTGAATGGGAAACTCGCCTGAGACAAAGTATAGGTTTTCATTATGTGAATAATTTAAAAATCTTAGCTCAAACGGCTGCAAAACCTGTTTGCCCAGCACGGGGACCTTGAGTTCTATAAGATAAAGCCATAAACATGTTTGTCTGAGTCTTCTATCAAAAGTTACAGCTATTTATATGAAGTTGTACAAAAACGCTTTCTTTCGCCAAGACAGT
Organism: Aulonocara stuartgranti; assembly: GCF_965226115.1. Classification (NCBI taxonomy): domain Eukaryota; kingdom Metazoa; phylum Chordata; class Actinopteri; order Cichliformes; family Cichlidae; genus Aulonocara; species Aulonocara stuartgranti. Next base: position 12,447,700 of record NC_138945.1, on the reverse strand, counting down.
GCGTTTCTCACTGTTACATGCATTTGAATGGGAAACTCGCCTGAGACAAAGTATAGGTTTTCATTATGTGAATAATTTAAAAATCTTAGCTCAAACGGCTGCAAAACCTGTTTGCCCAGCACGGGGACCTTGAGTTCTATAAGATAAAGCCATAAACATGTTTGTCTGAGTCTTCTATCAAAAGTTACAGCTATTTATATGAAGTTGTACAAAAACGCTTTCTTTCGCCAAGACAGTGCGTTTCTCACTGTTACATGCATTTGAATGGGGAACTCGACCGAAACAAAGTATAGGTTTTCATTATGTGTATAACTTGGAAATCTTAGCTCAAACAGCTGCAAAACCTGTTTTCCCAGCACGGGGACCTTGAGTTCTATAAGATAAAGCCATAAACATGTTTGTCTGAGTCTTCTATCAAAAGTTACAGCTATTTATATGAAGTTGTACAAAAACGCTTTCTTTCGCCAAGACAGTGCGTTTCTCACTGTTACATGCATTTGAATGGGGAACTCGACCGAAACAAAGTATAGGTTTTCATTATGTGTATAACTTGAAAATCTTAGCTCCAACAGCTGCAAATCCTGTTTTCCCAGCACGGGGACCTTGGGTTCTATAAGATAAAGCCATAAACATGTTTGTCTGAGTCTTCTATCAAAAGTTACAGCTATTTATATGAAGTTGCACAAAAACGCTTTCTTTCGCCAAGACAGTGCGTTTCTCACTGTTACATGCATTTGAATGGGGAACTCGACCGAAACAAAGTATAGGTTTTCATTATGTGTATAACTTTGAAATCTTAGCTCAAACAGCTGCAAATCCTGTTTTCCCAGCACGGGGACCTTGAGTTCTATAAGATAAAGCCATAAACATGTTTGTCTGAGTCTTCTATCAAAAGTTACAGCTATTTATATGAAGTTGTACAAAAACGCTTTCTTTCGCCAAGACAGTGCGTTTCTCACTGTTACATGCATTTGAATGGGGAACTCGACCGAAACAAAGTATAGGTTTTCATTATGTGTATAACTTGAAAATCTTAGCTCCAACAGCTGCAAATCCTGTTTTCCCAGCACGGGGACCTTGGGTTCTATAAGATAAAGCCATAAACATGTTTGTCTGAGTCTTCTATCAAAAGTTACAGCTATTTATATGAAGTTGCACAAAAACGCTTTCTTTCGCCAAGACAGTGCGTTTCTCACTGTTACATGCATTTGAATGGGGAACTCGACCGAAACAAAGTATAGGTTTTCATTATGTGTATAACTTGGAAATCTTAGCTCAAACAGCTGCAAAACCTGTTTTCCCAGCACGGGGACCTTGAGTTCTATAAGATAAAGCCATAAACATGTGTATCCGAGTCTTCTATCAAAAGTTACAGCTATTTATATGAAGTTGTACAAAAACGCTTTATTTCGCCAAGACAGTGCGTTTCTCACTGTTACATGCATTTGAATGGGAAACTCGCCTGAGACAAAGTATAGGTTTTCATTATGTGAATAATTTAAAAATCTTAGCTCAAACGGCTGCAAAACCTGTTTGCCCAGCACGGGGACCTTGAGTTCTATAAGATAAAGCCATAAACATGTTTGTCTGAGTCTTCTATCAAAAGTTACAGCTATTTATATGAAGTTGTACAAAAACGCTTTCTTTCGCCAAGACAGTGCGTTTCTCACTGTTACATGCATTTGAATGGGGAACTCGACCGAAACAAAGTATAGGTTTTCATTATGTGTATAACTTGGAAATCTTAGCTCAAACAGCTGCAAAACCTGTTTTCCCAGCACGGGGACCTTGAGTTCTATAAGATAAAGCCATAAACATGTTTGTCTGAGTCTTCTATCAAAAGTTACAGCTATTTATATGAAGTTGTACAAAAACGCTTTCTTTCGCCAAGACAGTGCGTTTCTCACTGTTACATGCATTTGAATGGGGAACTCGACCGAAACAAAGTATAGGTTTTCATTATGTGTATAACTTGGAAATCTTAGCTTAAACAGCTGCAAAACCTGTTTTCCCAGCACGGGGACCTTGAGTTCTATAAGATAAAGCCATAAACATGTTTGTCTGAGTCTTCTATCAAAAGCTACAGCTATTTATATGAAGTTGTACAAAAACGCTTTCTTTCGCCAAGACAGTGCGTTTCTCACTGTTACATGCATTTGAATGGGGAACTCGACCGAAAAAAAGTATAGGTTTTCATTATGTGTATAACTTTGAAATCTTAGCTCCAACAGCTGCAAATCCTGTTTTCCCAGCACGGGGACCTTGAGTTCTATAAGATAAAGCCATAAACATGTTTGTCTGAGTCTTCTATCAAAAGTTACAGCTATTTATATGAAGTTGTACAAAAACGCTTTCTTTCGCCAAGACAGTGCGTTTCTCACTGTTACATGCATTTGAATGGGGAACTCGACCGAAACAAAGTATAGGTTTTCATTATGTGTATAACTTGGAAATCTTAGCTCAAACAGCTGCAAAACCTGTTTGCCCAGCACGGGGACCTTATGTTCTATAAGATAAAGCCATAAACATGTGTATCCGAGTCTTCTATCAAAAGTTACAGCTATTTATATGAAGTTGTACAAAAACGCTTTATTTCGCCAAGACAGTGCGTTTCTCACTGTTACATGCATTTGAATGGGAAACTCGCCTGAGACAAAGTATAGGTTTTCATTATGTGAATAATTTAAAAATCTTAGCTCAAACGGCTGCAAAACCTGTTTGCCCAGCACGGGGACCTTGAGTTCTATAAGATAAAGCCATAAACATGTTTGTCTGAGTCTTCTATCAAAAGTTACAGCTATTTATATGAAGTTGTACAAAAACGCTTTCTTTCGCCAAGACAGTGCGTTTCTCACTGTTACATGCATTTGAATGGGAAACTCGCCTGAGACAAAGTATAGGTTTTCATTATGTGAATAATTTAAAAATCTTAGCTCAAACGGCTGCAAAACCTGTTTGCCCAGCACGGGGACCTTGAGTTCTATAAGATAAAGCCATAAACATGTTTGTCTGAGTCTTCTATCAAAAGTTACAGCTATTTATATGAAGTTGTACAAAAACGCTTTCTTTCGCCAAGACAGTGCGTTTCTCACTGTTACATGCATTTGAATGGGGAACTCGACCGAAACAAAGTATAGGTTTTCATTATGTGTATAACTTGGAAATCTTAGCTCAAACAGCTGCAAAACCTGTTTTCCCAGCACGGGGACCTTGAGTTCTATAAGATAAAGCCATAAACATGTTTGTCTGAGTCTTCTATCAAAAGTTACAGCTATTTATATGAAGTTGTACAAAAACGCTTTCTTTCGCCAAGACAGTGCGTTTCTCACTGTTACATGCATTTGAATGGGGAACTCGACCGAAACAAAGTATAGGTTTTCATTATGTGTATAACTTGAAAATCTTAGCTCCAACAGCTGCAAATCCTGTTTTCCCAGCACGGGGACCTTGGGTTCTATAAGATAAAGCCATAAACATGTTTGTCTGAGTCTTCTATCAAAAGTTACAGCTATTTATATGAAGTTGCACAAAAACGCTTTCTTTCGCCAAGACAGTGCGTTTCTCACTGTTACATGCATTTGAATGGGGAACTCGACCGAAACAAAGTATAGGTTTTCATTATGTGTATAACTTTGAAATCTTAGCTCAAACAGCTGCAAATCCTGTTTTCCCAGCACGGGGACCTTGAGTTCTATAAGATAAAGCCATAAACATGTTTGTCTGAGTCTTCTATCAAAAGTTACAGCTATTTATATGAAGTTGTACAAAAACGCTTTCTTTCGCCAAGACAGTGCGTTTCTCACTGTTACATGCATTTGAATGGGGAACTCGACCGAAACAAAGTATAGGTTTTCATTATGTGTATAACTTGAAAATCTTAGCTCCAACAGCTGCAAATCCTGTTTTCCCAGCACGGGGACCTTGGGTTCTATAAGATAAAGCCATAAACATGTTTGTCTGAGTCTTCTATCAAAAGTTACAGCTATTTATATGAAGTTGCACAAAAACGCTTTCTTTCGCCAAGACAGTGCGTTTCTCACTGTTACATGCATTTGAATGGGGAACTCGACCGAAACAAAGTATAGGTTTTCATTATGTGTATAACTTGGAAATCTTAGCTCAAACAGCTGCAAAACCTGTTTTCCCAGCACGGGGACCTTGAGTTCTATAAGATAAAGCCATAAACATGTGTATCCGAGTCTTCTATCAAAAGTTACAGCTATTTATATGAAGTTGTACAAAAACGCTTTATTTCGCCAAGACAGTGCGTTTCTCACTGTTACATGCATTTGAATGGGAAACTCGCCTGAGACAAAGTATAGGTTTTCATTATGTGAATAATTTAAAAATCTTAGCTCAAACGGCTGCAAAACCTGTTTGCCCAGCACGGGGACCTTGAGTTCTATAAGATAAAGCCATAAACATGTTTGTCTGAGTCTTCTATCAAAAGTTACAGCTATTTATATGAAGTTGTACAAAAACGCTTTCTTTCGCCAAGACAGTGCGTTTCTCACTGTTACATGCATTTGAATGGGGAACTCGACCGAAACAAAGTATAGGTTTTCATTATGTGTATAACTTGGAAATCTTAGCTCAAACAGCTGCAAAACCTGTTTTCCCAGCACGGGGACCTTGAGTTCTATAAGATAAAGCCATAAACATGTTTGTCTGAGTCTTCTATCAAAAGTTACAGCTATTTATATGAAGTTGTACAAAAACGCTTTCTTTCGCCAAGACAGTGCGTTTCTCACTGTTACATGCATTTGAATGGGGAACTCGACCGAAACAAAGTATAGGTTTTCATTATGTGTATAACTTGGAAATCTTAGCTCAAACAGCTGCAAAACCTGTTTTCCCAGCACGGGGACCTTGAGTTCTATAAGATAAAGCCATAAACATGTTTGTCTGAGTCTTCTATCAAAAGCTACAGCTATTTATATGAAGTTGTACAAAAACGCTTTCTTTCGCCAAGACAGTGCGTTTCTCACTGTTACATGCATTTGAATGGGGAACTCGACCGAAAAAAAGTATAGGTTTTCATTATGTGTATAACTTGAAAATCTTAGCTCCAACAGCTGCAAATCCTGTTTTCCCAGCACGGGGACCTTGAGTTCTATAAGATAAAGCCATAAACATGTTTGTCTGAGTCTTCTATCAAAAGTTACAGCTATTTATATGAAGTTGTACAAAAACGCTTTCTTTCGCCAAGTCAGTGTGGTTCTCACTGTTACATGCATTTGAATGGGGAACTCGACCGAAACAAAGTATAGGTTTTCATTATGTGTATAACTTGAAAATCTTAGCTCCAACAGCTGCAAATCCTGTTTTCCCAGCACGGGGACCTTGAGTTCTATAAGATAAAGCCATAAACATGTTTGTCTGAGTCTTCTATCAAAAGTTACAGCTATTTATATGAAGTTGTACAAAAATGCTTTCTTTCGCCAAGACAGTGCGTTTCTCACTGTTACATGCATTTGAATGGGGAACTCGACCGAAACAAAGTATAGGTTTTCATTATGTGTATAACTTGGAAATCTTAGCTCAAACAGCTGCAAAACCTGTTTTCCCAGCACGGGGACCTTGAGTTCTATAAGATAAAGCCATAAACATGTTTGTCTGAGTCTTCTATCAAAAGTTACAGCTATTTATATGAAGTTGTACAAAAACGCTTTCTTTCGCCAAGACAGTGCGTTTCTCACTGTTACATGCATTTGAATGGGGAACTCGACCGAAACAAAGTATAGGTTTTCATTATGTGTATAACTTGGAAATCTTAGCTCCAACAGCTGCAAATCCTGTTTTCCCAGCACGGGGACCTTGAGTTCTATAAGATAAAGCCATAAACATGTTTGTCTGAGTCTTCTATCAAAAGTTACAGCTATTTATATGAAGTTGTACAAAAACGCTTTCTTTCGCCAAGACAGTGCGTTTCTCACTGTTACATGCATTTGAATGGGGAACTCGACCGAAACAAAGTATAGGTTTTCATTATGTGTATAACTTGAAAATCTTAGCTCCAACAGCTGCAAATCCTGTTTTCCCAGCACGGGGACCTTGAGTTCTATAAGATAAAGCCATAAACATGTTTGTCTGAGTCTTCTATCAAAAGTTACAGCTATTTATATGAAGTTGTACAAAAACGCTTTCTTTCGCCAAGACAGTGCGTTTCTCACTGTTACATGCATTTGAATGGGGAACTCGACCGAAACAAAGTATAGGTTTTCATTATGTGTATAACTTGGAAATCTTAGCTCAAACAGCTGCAAAACCTGTTTTCCCAGCACCGGGACCTTGAGTTCTATAAGATAAAGCCATAAACATGTTTGTCTGAGTCTTCTATCAAAAGTTACAGCTATTTATATGAAGTTGTACAAAAACGCTTTCTTTCGCCAAGACAGTGCGTTTCTCACTGTTACATGCATTTGAATGGGGAACTCGACTGAAACAAAGTATAGGTTTTCATTATGTGTATAACTTGGAAATCTTAGCTCAAACAGCTGCAAAACCTGTTTTCCCAGCACGGGGACCTGGAGTTCTATAAGATAAAGCCATAAACATGTTTGTCTGAGTCTTCTATCAAAAGTTACAGCTATTTATATGAAGTTGTACAAAAACGCTTTCTTTCGCCAAGACAGTGCGTTTCTCACTGTTACATGCATTTGAATGGGGAACTCGACCGAAACAAAGTATAGGTTTTCATTATGTGTATAACTTGGAAATCTTAGCTCAAACAGCTGCAAAACCTGTTTTCCCAGCACGGGGACCTTGAGTTCTATAAGATAAAGCCATAAACATGTTTGTCTGAGTCTTCTATCAAAAGTTACAGCTATTTATATGAAGTTGTACAAAAACGCTTTCTTTCGCCAAGACAGTGCGTTTCTCACTGTTACATGCATTTGAATGGGAAACTCGCCTGAGACAAAGTATAGGTTTTCATTATGTGAATAATTTAAAAATCTTAGCTCAAACGGCTGCAAAACCTGTTTTCCCAGCACGGGGACCTTGAGTTCTATAAGATAAAGCCATAAACATGTTTGTCTGAGTCTTCTATCAAAAGTTACAGCTATTTATATGAAGTTGTACAAAAACGCTTTCTTTCGCCAAGACAGTGCGTTTCTCACTGTTACATGCATTTGAATGGGGAACTCGACCGAAACAAAGTATAGGTTTTCATTATGTGTATAACTTGGAAATCTTAGCTCAAACAGCTGCAAAACCTGTTTTCCCAGCACGGGGACCTTGAGTTCTATAAGATAAAGCCATAAACATGTTTGTCTGAGTCTTCTATCAAAAGTTACAGCTATTTATATGAAGTTGTACAAAAACGCTTTCTTTCGCCAAGACAGTGCGTTTCTCACTGTTACATGCATTTGAATGGGAAACTCGCCTGAGACAAAGTATAGGTTTTCATTATGTGAATAATTTAAAAATCTTAGCTCAAACGGCTGCAAAACCTGTTTTCCCAGCACGGGGACCTTGAGTTCTATAAGATAAAGCCATAAACATGTTTGTCTGAGTCTTCTATCAAAAGTTACAGCTATTTATATGAAGTTGTACAAAAACGCTTTCTTTCGCCAAGACAGTGCGTTTCTCACTGTTACATGCATTTGAATGGGGAACTCGACCGAAACAAAGTATAGGTTTTCATTATGTGTATAACTTGGAAATCTTAGCTCAAACAGCTGCAAAACCTGTTTTCCCAGCACGGGGATATTGAGTTCTATAAGATAAAGCCATAAACATGTGTATCCGAGTCTTCTATCAAAAGTTACAGCTATTTATATGAAGTTGTACAAAAACGCTTTATTTCGCCAAGACAGTGCGTTTCTCACTGTTACATGCATTTGAATGGGAAACTCGCCTGAGACAAAGTATAGGTTTTCATTATGTGAATAATTTAAAAATCTTAGCTCAAACGGCTGCAAAACCTGTTTGCCCAGCACGGGGACCTTGAGTTCTATAAGATAAAGCCATAAACATGTTTGTCTGAGTCTTCTATCAAAAGTTACAGCTATTTATATGAAGTTGTACAAAAACGCTTTCTTTCGCCAAGACAGTGCGTTTCTCACTGTTACATGCATTTGAATGGGGAACTCGACCGAAACAAAGTATAGGTTTTCATTATGTGTATAACTTGAAAATCTTAGCTCCAACAGCTGCAAATCCTGTTTTCCCAGCACGGGGACCTTGGGTTCTATAAGATAAAGCCATAAACATGTTTGTCTGAGTCTTCTATCAAAAGTTACAGCTATTTATATGAAGTTGTACAAAAACGCTTTCTTTCGCCAAGACAGTGCGTTTCTCACTGTTACATGCATTTGAATGGGGAACTCGACCGAAACAAAGTATAGGTTTTCATTATGTGTATAACTTGGAAATCTTAGCTCAAACAGCTGCAAAACCTGTTTTCCCAGCACGGGGACCTTGAGTTCTATAAGATAAAGCCATAAACATGTTTGTCTGAGTCTTCTATCAAAAGTTACAGCTATTTATATGAAGTTGTACAAAAACGCTTTCTTTCGCCAAGACAGTGCGTTTCTCACTGTTACATGCATTTGAATGGGGAACTCGACCGAAACAAAGTATAGGTTTTCATTATGTGTATAACTTGGAAATCTTAGCTCAAACAGCTGCAAAACCTGTTTTCCCAGCACGGGGACCTTGAGTTCTATAAGATAAAGCCATAAACATGTTTGTCTGAGTCTTCTATCAAAAGTTACAGCTATTTATATGAAGTTGTACAAAAACGCTTTCTTTCGCCAAGACAGTGCGTTTCTCACTGTTACATGCATTTGAATGGGGAACTCGACCGAAACAAAGTATAGGTTTTCATTATGTGTATAACTTGAAAATCTTAGCTCCAACAGCTGCAAATCCTGTTTTCCCAGCACGGGGACCTTGGGTTCTATAAGATAAAGCCATAAACATGTTTGTCTGAGTCTTCTATCAAAAGTTACAGCTATTTATATGAAGTTGTACAAAAACGCTTTCTTTCGCCAAGACAGTGCGTTTCTCACTGTTACATGCATTTGAATGGGAAACTCGCCTGAGACAAAGTATAGGTTTTCATTATGTGAATAATTTAAAAATCTTAGCTCAAACGGCTGCAAAACCTGTTTGCCCAGCACGGGGACCTTGAGTTCTATAAGATAAAGCCATAAACATGTTTGTCTGAGTCTTCTATCAAAAGTTACAGCTATTTATATGAAGTTGTACAAAAACGCTTTCTTTCGCCAAGACAGTGCGTTTCTCACTGTTACATGCATTTGAATGGGGAACTCGACCGAAACAAAGTATAGGTTTTCATTATGTGTATAACTTGGAAATCTTAGCTCAAACAGCTGCAAAACCTGTTTTCCCAGCCCGGGGACCTTGAGTTCTATAAGATAAAGCCATAAACATGTTTGTCTGAGTCTTCTATCAAAAGTTACAGCTATTTATATGAAGTTGTACAAAAACGCTTTCTTTCGCCAAGACAGTGTGGTTCTCACTGTTACATGCATTTGAATGGGGAACTCGACCGAAACAAAGTATAGGTTTTCATTATGTGTATAACTTGGAAATCTTAGCTCCAACAGCTGCAAATCCTGTTTTCCCAGCACGGGGACCTTGAGTTCTATAAGATAAAGCCATAAACATGTTTGTCTGAGTCTTCTATCAAAAGTTACAGCTATTTATATGAAGTTGTACAAAAACGCTTTCTTTCGCCAAGACAGTGCGTTTCTCACTGTTACATGCATTTGAATGGGGAACTCGACTGAAACAAAGTATAGGTTTTCATTATGTGTATAACTTGGAAATCTTAGCTCAAACAGCTGCAAAACCTGTTTTCCCAGCACGGGGACCTTGAGTTCTATAAGATAAAGCCATAAACATGTTTGTCTGAGTCTTCTATCAAAAGTTACAGCTATTTATATGAAGTTGTACAAAAACGCTTTCTTTCGCCAAGACAGTGCGTTTCTCACTGTTACATGCATTTGAATGGGGAACTCGACCGAAACAAAGTATAGGTTTTCATTATGTGTATAACTTGGAAATCTTAGCTCAAACAGCTGCAAAACCTGTTTTCCCAGCACAGGGACCTTGAGTTCTATAAGATAAAGCCATAAACATGTTTGTCTGAGTCTTCTATCAAAAGTTACAGCTATTTATATGAAGTTGTACAAAAACGCTTTCTTTCGCCAAGACAGTGCGTTTCTCACTGTTACATGCATTTGAATGGGGAACTCGACCGAAACAAAGTATAGGTTTTCATTATGTGTATAACTTGGAAATCTTAGCTCAAACAGCTGCAAAACCTGTTTTCCCAGCACGGGGACCTTGAGTTCTATAAGATAAAGCCATAAACATGTTTGTCTGAGTCTTCTATCAAAAGTTACAGCTATTTATATGAAGTTGTACAAAAACGCTTTCTTTCGCCAAGACAGTGCGTTTCTCACTGTTACATGCATTTGAATGGGGAACTCGACCGAAACAAAGTATAGGTTTTCATTATGTGTATAACTTGGAAATCTTAGCTCAAACAGCTGCAAAACCTGTTTTCCCAGCACGGGGACCTTGAGTTCTATAAGATAAAGCCATAAACATGTTTGTCTGAGTCTTCTATCAAAAGTTACAGCTATTTATATGAAGTTGTACAAAAACGCTTTCTTTCGCCAAGACAGTGCGTTTCTCACTGTTACATGCATTTGAATGGGGAACTCGACCGAAACAAAGTATAGGTTTTCATTATGTGTATAACTTGGAAATCTTAGCTCAAACAGCTGCAAAACCTGTTTTCCCAGCACGGGGACCTTAAGTTCTATAAGATAAAGCCATAAACATGTGTATCCGAGTCTTCTATCAAAAGTTACAGCTATTTATATGAAGTTGTACAAAAACGCTTTATTTCGCCAAGACAGTGCGTTTCTCACTGTTACATGCATTTGAATGGGAAACTCGCCTGAGACAAAGTATAGGTTTTCATTATGTGAATAATTTAAAAATCTTAGCTCAAACGGCTGCAAAACCTGTTTGCCCAGCACGGGGACCTTGAGTTCTATAAGATAAAGCCATAAACATGTTTGTCTGAGTCTTCTATCAAAAGTTACAGCTATTTATATGAAGTTGTACAAAAACGCTTTCTTTCGCCAAGACAGTGCGTTTCTCACTGTTACATGCATTTGAATGGGGAACTCGACCGAAACAAAGTATAGGTTTTCATTATGTGTATAACTTGGAAATCTTAGCTCAAACAGCTGCAAAACCTGTTTTCCCAGCCCGGGGACCTTGAGTTCTATAAGATAAAGCCATAAACATGTTTGTCTGAGTCTTCTATCAAAAGTTACAGCTATTTATATGAAGTTGTACAAAAACGCTTTCTTTCGCCAAGTCAGTGTGGTTCTCACTGTTACATGCATTTGAATGGGGAACTCGACCGAAACAAAGTATAGGTTTTCATTATGTGAATAATTTAAAAATCTTAGCTCAAACGGCTGCAAAACCTGTTTGCCCAGCACGGGGACCTTGAGTTCTATAAGATAAAGCCATAAACATGTTTGTCTGAGTCTTCTATCAAAAGTTACAGCTATTTATATGAAGTTGTACAAAAACGCTTTCTTTCGCCAAGACAGTGCGTTTCTCACTGTTACATGCATTTGAATGGGGAACTCGACCGAAACAAAGTATAGGTTTTCATTATGTGTATAACTTGGAAATCTTAGCTCAAACAGCTGCAAAACCTGTTTTCCCAGCACGGGGACCTTGAGTTCTATAAGATAAAGCCATAAACATGTGTATCCGAGTCTTCTATCAAAAGTTACAGCTATTTATATGAAGTTGTACAAAAACGCTTTCTTTCGCCAAGACAGTGCGTTTCTCACTGTTACATGCATTTGAATCGGGAACTCACCGAAACAAAGTATAGGTTTTCATTATGTGTATAACTTGAAAATCTTAGCTCAAACAGCTGCAAAACCTGTTTTCCCAGCACGGGGACCTTGAGTTCTATAAGATAAAGCCATAAACATGTTTGTCTGAGTCTTCTATCAAAAGTTACAGCTATTTATATGAAGTTGTACAAAAACGCTTTCTTTCGCCAAGACAGTGCGTTTCTCACTGTTACATGCATTTGAATGGGGAACTCGCCTGAAACAAAGTATAGGTTTTCATTATGTGTATAACTTGGAAATCTTAGCTCAAACAGCTGCAAAACCTGTTTTCCCAGCACGGGGACCTTGAGTTCTATAAGATAAAGCCATAAACATGTTTGTCTGAGTCTTCTATCAAAAGTTACAGCTATTTATATGAAGTTGTACAAAAACGCTTTCTTTCGCCAAGACAGTGCGTTTCTCACTGTTACATGCATTTGAATGGGGAACTCGACCGAAACAAAGTATAGGTTTTCATTATGTGTATAACTTGGAAATCTTAGCTCAAACAGCTGCAAAACCTGTTTTCCCAGCACGGGGACCTTGAGTTCTATAAGATAAAGCCATAAACATGTTTGTCTGAGTCTTCTATCAAAAGTTACAGCTATTTATATGAAGTTGTTCAAAAACGCTTTCTTCCGCCAAGACAGTGCGTTTCTCACTGTTACATGCATTTGAATGGGGAACTCGCCCGAAACAAAGTATAGGTTTTCATTATGTGAATAATTTTAAAATCTTAGCTCAAACGGCTGCAAAACCTGTTCTTTTTTCCCAGCACGGGGACCTTGAGTTCTATAAGATAAAGCCATAAACATGTGTATCCCAGTATTCTATCAAAAGTTACAGCTATTTATATGAAGTTGTACAAAAACGCTTTCTTCCGCCAAGACAGTGCGTTTCTCACTGTTACATGCATTTGAATGGGGAACTCGCCCGAAACAAAGTATAGGTTTTCATTATGTGAATAATTTTAAAATCTTAGCTCAAACGGCTGCAAAACCTGTTCTTTTTTCCCAGCACGGGGACCTTGAGTTCTATAAGATAAAGCCATAAACATGTGTATCCGAGTCTTCTATCAAAAGTTACAGCTATTTATATGAAGTTGTACAAAAACGCTTTCTTTCGCCAAGACAGTGTGTTTCTCACTGTTGCATGCATTTGAATGGGGAAACTCGCCCGAAACAAAGTATAGGTTTTCATTATGTGAATAATTTTAAAATCTTAGCTCAAACAGCTGCAAAACCTGTTCTTTTTTCCCAGCACGGGGACCTTGAGTTCTATAAGATAAAGCCATAAACATGTTTGTCTGAGTCTTCTATCAAAAGTTACAGCGATTTATATGACGTTGAACAAAAAAGCTTTATTTCGCCAAGACAGTGCGTTTCTCACTGTTACATGCATTTGAATGGGGAACTCGCCCGAAACAAAGTATAGGTTTTCATTATCTGTATAACTTGGAAATCTTAGCTCAAACAGCTGCAAAACCTGTTTTCCCAGCACGGGGACCTTAAGTTCTATAAGATAAAGCCATAAACATGTGTATCCGAGTCTTCTATCAAAAGTTACAGCGATTTATATGAAGTTGTTCAAAAACGCTTTCTTTCGCCAAGACAGTGCGTTTCTCACTGTTACATGCATTTGAATGGGGAACTCGAACGAAACAAAGTATAGGTTTTCATTATGTGTATAACTCTGAAATCTAAGCTCCAACAGCTGCAAATCCTGTTTTCCCAGCACGGGGACCTTGAGTTCTATAAGATAAAGCCATAAACATGTGTATCCGAGTCTTCTATCAAAAGTTACAGCTATTTATATGAAGTTGTACAAAAACGCTTTCTTTCGCCAAGACAGTGCGTTTCTCACTGTTGCATGCATTTGAATGGGGAACTCGCCCGAAACAAAGTATAGGTTTTCATTATGTGAATAATTTTAAAATCTTAGCTCAAACGGCTGCAAAACCTGTTCTTTTTTCCCAGCACGGGGACCTTGAGTTCTATAAGATAAAGCCATAAACATGTGTATCCCAGTCTTCTATCAAAAGTTACAGCTATTTATATGAAGTTGTACAAAAACGCTTTCTTTTGCCAAGACAGTGCGTTTTTCACTGTTGCATGCATTTGAATGGGGAACTCGCCCGAAACAAAGTATAGGTTTTCATTATGTGAATAATTTTAAAATCTTAGCTCAAACGCTGCAAAACCTGTTCTTTTTTCCCAGCACGGGGACCTTGAGTTCTATAAGATAAATCCATAAACATGTGTATCCGAGTCTTCTATCAAAAGTTACAGCTATTTATATGAAGTTGTACAAAAACGCTTTATTTCGCCAAGACAGTGCGTTTCTCACTGTTACATGCATTTGAATGGGGAACTCGCCCGAAACAAAGTATAGGTTTTCATTATGTGTATAACTTGGAAATCTTAGCTCAAACAGCTGCAAAACCTTTTTCCCAGCACGGGGACCTTGAGTTCTATAAGATAAAGCCATAAACATGTTTGTCTGAGTCTTCTATCAAAAGTTACAGCTATTTATATGAAGTTGTACAAAAACGCTTTCTTTCGCCAAGACAGTGCGTTTCTCACTGTTACATGCATTTGAATGGGGAACTCGACCGAAACAAAGTATAGGTTTTCATTATGTGTATAACTTGAAAATCTTAGCTCAAACAGCTGCAAAACCTTTTTTCCCAGCACGGGGACCTTGAGTTCTATAAGATAAAGCCATAAACATGTTTGTCTGAGTCTTCTATCAAAAGTTACAGCTATTTATATGAAGTTGTACAAAAATGCTTTCTTTCGCCAAGACAGTGCGTTTCTCACTGTTACATGCATTTGAATGGGGAACTCGCCCGAAACAAAGTATAGGTTTTCATTATGTGTATAACTTGAAAATCTTAGCTCCAACAGCTGCAAAACCTTTTTTCCCAGCACGGGGACCTTGAGTTCTATAAGATAAAGCCATAAACATGTTTGTCTGAGTCTTCTATCAAAAGTTACAGCTATTTATATGAAGTTGTACAAAAACGCTTTCTTTCGCCAAGACAGTGCGTTTCTCACTGTTACATGCATTTGAATGGGGAACTCGACCGAAACAAAGTATAGGTTTTCATTATGTGTATAACTTGGAAATCTTAGCTCAAACAGCTGCAAAACCTGTTTTCCCAGCACGGGGACCTTAAGTTCTATAAGATAAAGCCATAAACATGTGTATCCGAGTCTTCTATCAAAAGTTACAGCTATTTATATGAAGTTGTACAAAAACGCTTTCTTCCGCCAAGACAGTGCGTTTCTCACTGTTACATGCATTTGAATGGGGAACTCGAACGAAACAAAGTATAGGTTTTCATTATGTGTATAACTTGGAAATCTAAGCTCAAACAGCTGCAAATCCTGTTTTCCCAGCACGGGGACCTTGAGTTCTATAAGATAAAGCCATAAACATGTGTATCCCAGTCTTCTATCAAAAGTTACAGCTATTTATATGAAGTTGTACAAAAACGCTTTCTTCCGCCAAGACAGTGCGTTTCTCACTGTTACATGCATTTGAATGGGGAACTCGCCCGAAACAAAGTATAGGTTTTCATTATGTGAATAATTTTAAAATCTTAGCTCAAACGGCTGCAAAACCTGTTCTTTTTTCCCAGCACGGGGACCTTGAGTTCTATAAGATAAAGCCATGAACATGTGTATCTGAGTCTTCTATCAAAAGTTACAGCTATTTATATGAAGTTGTTCAAAAACGCTTTCTTTCGCCAAGACAGTGTGTTTCTCACTGTTGCATGCATTTGAATGGGGAACTCGAACGAAACAAAGTATAGGTTTTCATTATGTGTATAACTCTGAAATCTAAGCTCCAACAGCTGCAAATCCTGTTTTCCCAGCACGGGGACCTTGAGTTCTATAAGATAAAGCCATAAACATGTGTATCTGAGTCTTCTATCAAAAGTTACAGCGATTTATATGACGTTGAACAAAAAAGCTTTATTTCGCCAAGACAGTGCGTTTCTCACTGTTACATGCATTTGAATGGGGAACTCGAACGAAACAAAGTATAGGTTTTCATTATGTGTATAACTCTGAAATCTAAGCTCCAACAGCTGCAAATCCTGTTTTCCCAGCACGGGGACCTTGAGTTCTATAAGATAAAGCCATAAACATGTGTATCCGAGTCTTCTATCAAAAGTTACAGCTATTTATATGAAGTTGTACAAAAACGCTTTATTTCGCCAAGACAGTGCGTTTCTCACTGTTGTATGCATTTGAATGGGGAACTCGCCCGAAACAAAGTATAGGTTTTCATTATGTGAATAATTTTAAAATCTTAGCTCAAACGGCTGCAAAACCTGTTCTTTTTTCCCAGCACGGGGACCTTGAGTTCTATAAGATAAAGCCATAAACATGTGTATCCCAGTCTTCTATCAAAAGTTACAGCTATTTATATGAAGTTGTACAAAAACGCTTTCTTTTGCCAAGACAGTGCGTTTCTCACTGTTGCATGCATTTGAATGGGGAACTCGCCCGAAACAAAGTATAGGTTTTCATTATGTGAATAATTTTAAAATCTTAGCTCAAACGCTGCAAAACCTGTTCTTTTTTCCCAGCACGGGGACCTTGAGTTCTATAAGATAAATCCATAAACATGTGTATCCGAGTCTTCTATCAAAAGTTACAGCTATTTATATGAAGTTGTACAAAAACGCTTTATTTCGCCAAGACAGTGCGTTTCTCACTGTTACATGCATTTGAATGGGAAACTCGCCTGAGACAAAGTATAGGTTTTCATTATGTGAATAATTTAAAAATCTTAGCTCAAACGGCTGCAAAACCTGTTTGCCCAGCACGGGGATATTGAGTTCTATAAGATAAAGCCATAAACATGTTTGTCTGAGTCTTCTATCAAAAGTTACAGCTATTTATATGAAGTTGTACAAAAACGCTTTCTTTCGCCAAGACAGTGCGTTTCTCACTGTTGCATGCATTTGAATGGGGAACTCGCCCGAAACAAAGTATAGGTTTTCATTATGTGAATAATTTTAAAATCTTAGCTCAAACGGCTGCAAAACCTGTTCTTTTTTCCCAGCACGGGGACCTTGAGTTCTATAAGATAAAGCCATAAACATGTTTGTCTGAGTCTTCTATCAAAAGTTACAGCGATTTATATGACGTTGAACAAAAAAGCTTTATTTCGCCAAGACAGTGCGTTTCTCACTGTTACATGCATTTGAATGGGGAACTCGCCCGAAACAAAGTATAGGTTTTCATTATCTGTATAACTTGGAAATCTTAGCTCAAACAGCTGCAAAACCTGTTTTCCCAGCACGGGGACCTTAAGTTCTATAAGATAAAGCCATAAACATGTGTATCCGAGTCTTCTATCAAAAGTTACAGCTATTTATATGAAGTTGTACAAAAACGCTTTCTTTCGCCAAGACAGTGCGTTTCTCACTGTTACATGCATTTGAATGGGGAACTCGAACGAAACAAAGTATAGGTTTTCATTATGTGTATAACTCTGAAATCTAAGCTCCAACAGCTGCAATTCCTGTTTTCCCAGCACGGGGACCTTGAGTTCTATAAGATAAAGCCATAAACATGTGTATCCGAGTCTTCTATCAAAAGTTACAGCTATTTATATGAAGTTGTACAAAAACGCTTTCTTTCGCCAAGACAGTGCGTTTCTCACTGTTGCATGCATTTGAATGGGGAACTCGCCCGAAACAAAGTATAGGTTTTCATTATGTGAATAATTTTAAAATCTTAGCTCAAACGCTGCAAAACCTGTTCTTTTTTCCCAGCACGGGGACCTTGAGTTCTATAAGATAAATCCATAAACATGTGTATCCGAGTCTTCTATCAAAAGTTACAGCTATTTATATGAAGTTGTACAAAAACGCTTTATTTCGCCAAGACAGTGCGTTTCTCACTGTTACATGCATTTGAATGGGGAACTCGCCCGAAACAAAGTATAGGTTTTCATTATGTGTATAACTTGAAAATCTTAGCTCAAACAGCTGCAAAACCTTTTTTCCCAGCACGGGGACCTTGAGTTCTATAAGATAAAGCCATAAACATGTGTATCCGAGTCTTCTATCAAAAGTTACAGCTATTTATATGAAGTTGTACAAAAACGCTTTATTTCGCCAAGACAGTGCGTTTCTCACTGTTGTATGCATTTGAATGGGGAACTCGCCCGAAACAAAGTATAGGTTTTCATTATGTGAATAATTTTAAAATCTTAGCTCAAACGGCTGCAAAACCTGTTCTTTTTTCCCAGCACGGGGACCTTGAGTTCTATAAGATAAAGCCATAAACATGTGTATCCCAGTCTTCTATCAAAAGTTACAGCTATTTATATGAAGTTGTACAAAAACGCTTTCTTTTGCCAAGACAGTGCGTTTCTCACTGTTGCATGCATTTGAATGGGGAACTCGCCCGAAACAAAGTATAGGTTTTCATTATGTGAATAATTTTAAAATCTTAGCTCAAACGCTGCAAAACCTGTTCTTTTTTCCCAGCACGGGGACCTTGAGTTCTATAAGATAAATCCATAAACATGTGTATCCGAGTCTTCTATCAAAAGTTACAGCTATTTATATGAAGTTGTACAAAAACGCTTTATTTCGCCAAGACAGTGCGTTTCTCACTGTTACATGCATTTGAATGGGAAACTCGCCTGAGACAAAGTATAGGTTTTCATTATGTGAATAATTTAAAAATCTTAGCTCAAACGGCTGCAAAACCTGTTTGCCCAGCACGGGGATATTGAGTTCTATAAGATAAAGCCATAAACATGTTTGTCTGAGTCTTCTATCAAAAGTTACAGCTATTTATATGAAGTTGTACAAAAACGCTTTCTTTCGCCAAGACAGTGCGTTTCTCACTGTTGCATGCATTTGAATGGGGAACTCGCCCGAAACAAAGTATAGGTTTTCATTATGTGAATAATTTTAAAATCTTAGCTCAAACGGCTGCAAAACCTGTTCTTTTTTCCCAGCACGGGGACCTTGAGTTCTATAAGATAAAGCCATAAACATGTTTGTCTGAGTCTTCTATCAAAAGTTACAGCGATTTATATGACGTTGAACAAAAAAGCTTTATTTCGCCAAGACAGTGCGTTTCTCACTGTTACATGCATTTGAATGGGGAACTCGCCCGAAACAAAGTATAGGTTTTCATTATCTGTATAACTTGGAAATCTTAGCTCAAACAGCTGCAAAACCTGTTTTCCCAGCACGGGGACCTTAAGTTCTATAAGATAAAGCCATAAACATGTGTATCCGAGTCTTCTATCAAAAGTTACAGCTATTTATATGAAGTTGTACAAAAACGCTTTCTTTCGCCAAGACAGTGCGTTTCTCACTGTTACATGCATTTGAATGGGGAACTCGAACGAAACAAAGTATAGGTTTTCATTATGTGTATAACTCTGAAATCTAAGCTCCAACAGCTGCAATTCCTGTTTTCCCAGCACGGGGACCTTGAGTTCTATAAGATAAAGCCATAAACATGTGTATCCGAGTCTTCTATCAAAAGTTACAGCTATTTATATGAAGTTGTACAAAAACGCTTTCTTTCGCCAAGACAGTGCGTTTCTCACTGTTGCATGCATTTGAATGGGGAACTCGCCCGAAACAAAGTATAGGTTTTCATTATGTGAATAATTTTAAAATCTTAGCTCAAACGCTGCAAAACCTGTTCTTTTTTCCCAGCACGGGGACCTTGAGTTCTATAAGATAAATCCATAAACATGTGTATCCGAGTCTTCTATCAAAAGTTACAGCTATTTATATGAAGTTGTACAAAAACGCTTTATTTCGCCAAGACAGTGCGTTTCTCACTGTTACATGCATTTGAATGGGGAACTCGCCCGAAACAAAGTATAGGTTTTCATTATGTGTATAACTTGAAAATCTTAGCTCAAACAGCTGCAAAACCTTTTTTCCCAGCACGGGGACCTTGAGTTCTATAAGATAAAGCCATAAACATGTTTGTCTGAGTCTTCTATCAAAAGTTACAGCTATTTATATGAAGTTGTACAAAAACGCTTTCTTTCGCCAAGACAGTGCGTTTCTCACTGTTACATGCATTTGAATGGGGAACTCGACCGAAACAAAGTATAGGTTTTCATTATGTGTATAACTTGAAAATCTTAGCTCAAACAGCTGCAAAACCTTTTTTCCCAGCACGGGGACCTTGAGTTCTATAAGATAAAGCCATAAACATGTTTGTCTGAGTCTTCTATCAAAAGTTACAGCTATTTATATGAAGTTGTACAAAAATGCTTTCTTTCGCCAAGACAGTGCGTTTCTCACTGTTACATGCATTTGAATGGGGAACTCGCCCGAAACAAAGTATAGGTTTTCATTATGTGTATAACTTGAAAATCTTAGCTCCAACAGCTGCAAAACCTTTTTTCCCAGCACGGGGACCTTGAGTTCTATAAGATAAAGCCATAAACATGTTTGTCTGAGTCTTCTATCAAAAGTTACAGCTATTTATATGAAGTTGTACAAAAACGCTTTCTTTCGCCAAGACAGTGCGTTTCTCACTGTTACATGCATTTGAATGGGGAACTCGACCGAAACAAAGTATAGGTTTTCATTATGTGTATAACTTGGAAATCTTAGCTCAAACAGCTGCAAAACCTGTTTTCCCAGCACGGGGACCTTAAGTTCTATAAGATAAAGCCATAAACATGTGTATCCGAGTCTTCTATCAAAAGTTACAGCTATTTATATGAAGTTGTACAAAAACGCTTTCTTCCGCCAAGACAGTGCGTTTCTCACTGTTACATGCATTTGAATGGGGAACTCGCCCGAAACAAAGTATAGGTTTTCATTATGTGAATAATTTTAAAATCTTAGCTCAAACGGCTGCAAAACCTGTTCTTTTTTCCCAGCACGGGGACCTTGAGTTCTATAAGATAAAGCCATGAACATGTGTATCTGAGTCTTCTATCAAAAGTTACAGCTATTTATATGAAGTTGTTCAAAAACGCTTTCTTTCGCCAAGACAGTGCGTTTCTCACTGTTGCATGCATTTGAATGGGGAACTCGCCCGAAACAAAGTATAGGTTTTCATTATGTGAATAATTTTAAAATCTTAGCTCAAACGGCTGCAAAACCTGTTCTTTTTTCCCAGCACGGGGACCTTGAGTTCTATAAGATAAAGCCATAAACATGTGTATCCGAGTCTTCTATCAAAAGTTACAGCTATTTATATGAAGTTGTACAAAAACGCTTTCTTTCGCCAAGACAGTGTGTTTCTCACTGTTGCATGCATTTGAATGGGGAAACTCGCCCGAAACAAAGTATAGGTTTTCATTATGTGAATAATTTTAAAATCTTAGCTCAAACGGCTGCAAAACCTGTTCTTTTTTCCCAGCACGGGGACCTTGAGTTCTATAAGATAAAGCCATAAACATGTTTGTCTGAGTCTTCTATCAAAAGTTACAGCGATTTATATGACGTTGAACAAAAAAGCTTTATTTCGCCAAGACAGTGCGTTTCTCACTGTTACATGCATTTGAATGGGGAACTCGCCCGAAACAAAGTATAGGTTTTCATTATCTGTATAACTTGGAAATCTTAGCTCAAACAGCTGCAAAACCTGTTTTACCAGCACGGGGACCTTAAGTTCTATAAGATAAAGCCATAAACATGTGTATCCGAGTCTTCTATCAAAAGTTACAGCTATTTATATGAAGTTGTACAAAAACGCTTTCTTTCGCCAAGACAGTGCGTTTCTCACTGTTACATGCATTTGAATGGGGAACTCGAACGAAACAAAGTATAGGTTTTCATTATGTGTATAACTCTGAAATCTAATCTCCAACAGCTGCAAATCCTGTTTTCCCAGCACGGGGACCTTGAGTTCTATAAGATAAAGCCATAAACATGTGTATCCGAGTCTTCTATCAAAAGTTACAGCTATTTATATGAAGTTGTACAAAAACGCTTTCTTTCGCCAAGACAGTGCGTTTCTCACTGTTGTATGCATTTGAATGGGGAACTCGCCCGAAACAAAGTATAGGTTTTCATTATGTGAATAATTTTAAAATCTTAGCTCAAACGGCTGCAAAACCTGTTCTTTTTTCCCAGCACGGGGACCTTGAGTTCTATAAGATAAAGCCATAAACATGTGTATCCCAGTCTTCTATCAAAAGTTACAGCTATTTATATGAAGTTGTACAAAAACGCTTTCTTTTGCCAAGACAGTGCGTTTCTCACTGTTGCATGCATTTGAATGGGGAACTCGCCCGAAACAAAGTATAGGTTTTCATTATGTGAATAATTTTAAAATCTTAGCTCAAACGCTGCAAAACCTGTTCTTTTTTCCCAGCACGGGGACCTTGAGTTCTATAAGATAAATCCATAAACATGTGTATCCGAGTCTTCTATCAAAAGTTACAGCTATTTATATGAAGTTGTACAAAAACGCTTTCTTTCGCCAAGACAGTGCGTTTCTCACTGTTACATGCATTTGAATGGGAAACTCGCCTGAGACAAAGTATAGGTTTTCATTATGTGAATAATTTAAAAATCTTAGCTCAAACGGCTGCAAAACCTGTTTGCCCAGCACGGGGACCTTGAGTTCTATAAGATAAAGCCATAAACATGTTTGTCTGAGTCTTCTATCAAAAGTTACAGCTATTTATATGAAGTTGTACAAAAACGCTTTATTTCGCCAAGACAGTGCGTTTCTCACTGTTACATGCATTTGAATGGGGAACTCGCCCGAAACAAAGTATAGGTTTTCATTATGTGTATAACTTGAAAATCTTAGCTCAAACAGCTGCAAAACCTGTTTTCCCAGCACGGGGACCTTGAGTTCTATAAGATAAAGCCATAAACATGTTTGTCTGAGTCTTCTATCAAAAGTTACAGCTATTTATATGAAGTTGTTCAAAAACGCTTTATTTCGCCAAGACAGTGCGTTTCTCACTGTTGCATGCATTTGAATGGGGAACTCGCCCGAAACAAAGTATAGGTTTTCATTATGTGTATAACTTGGAAATCTTGGCTCAAACAGCTGCAAAACCTGTTCTTTTTTCCCAGCACGGGGACCTTGAGTTCTATAAGATAAAGCCATAAACATGTGTATCCGAGTCTTCTGTCAAAAGTTACAGCTATTTATATGAAGTTGTACAAAAACGCTTTCTTTCGCCAAGACAGTGCGTTTCTCACTGTTACATGTATTTGAATGGGGAACTCACCGAAACAAAGTATAGGTTTTCATTATGTGTATAACTTGAAAATCTTAGCTCAAACAGCTGCAAAACCTGTTTTGTTTTCCCAGCACGGGGACCTTGAGTTCTATAAGATAAAGCCATAAACATGTGTATCCGAGTCTTCTATCAAAAGTTACAGCTATTTATATGAAGTTGTACAAAAACGCTTTATTTCGCCAAGACAGTGCGTTTCTCACTGTTGCATGCATTTGAATGGGGAACTCGCCCGAAACAAAGTATAGGTTTTCATTATGTGAATAATTTTAAAATCTTAGCTCAAACGGCTGCAAAACCTGTTCTTTTTTCCCAGCACGGGGACCTTGAGTTCTATAAGATAAAGCCATAAACATGTGTATCCGAGTCTTCTATCAAAAGTTACAGCTATTTATATGAAGTTGTACAAAAACGCTTTCTTTCGCCAAGACAGTGCGTTTCTCACTGTTACATGCATTTGAATGGGGAACTCACCGAAACAAAGTATAGGTTTTCATTATGTGTATAACTTGAAAATCTTAGCTCAAACAGCTGCAAAACCTGTTTTGTTTGCCCAGCATGGGGACCTTGAGTTCTATAAGATAAAGCCATAAACATGTGTATCCGAGTCTTCTATCAAAAGTTACAGCTATTTATATGAAGTTGTACAAAAACGCTTTCTTTCGCCAAGACAGTGCGTTTCTCACTGTTACATGCATTTGAATGGGGAACTCGACCGAAACAAAGTATAGATTTTCATTATGTGTATAACTTGGAAATCTTAGCTCACACAGCTGCAAAATCTGTTTTCCCAGCACGGGGATATTGAATTCTATAAGATAAAACCATAAATACATCAATCTGAGCCTTCTATCAAAAGTTACAGCTGTCTTCATGAAGCTGTACAAAAACACTTTATTTCGCCGAGACAGTGCGTTTCTGACTATTACATGCATTTGAATGCAGTTCTCGCACGAAACAAAGTATAGGTTTTCATTATGTGAATAACTCGAAAATCTTAGCTCAAACCTGTTTGCTCAACACGGGGATACTGAATATTATAAGATAAAGCCATAACTACGTAAATCTGAATCTTCTATCAAAAGTTACAGCTAACTTCATGAAGTTGTACAAAAAGGCTTTATTTTGCAAAGATAGTGCGTTTCTGACTATTACATGCGAGACGTGTCTCTTTACTGTGTTTAAGACACTTTACAGGTCCCTCCCCTAATGAAGAGTAGTGAGCAGCTGATTGGACCATGGAACAGGTGACCACGTTCAAAAAGCCGCTCTGACAGCTCCAGAGGGGAGAGAGGGAGAGAGTGTGTGCAACGAGCGAGTAGCCTGACAGCCCTCGCGGTCCTGACCATGGTTTTCCCAGCCTGTGCTTATCTTGTGTATTTGTGTGAGGGTGAATTGTAAAAGCCGCTCCTAGTGCATTAGCTGAGAGCTTAGGCACTCGTGGGCTGAAGCGGAAGGGGTGAGCTGCCTTTTCTTTTGGAATCGTTTTCTCCTGTTTTCTTGGTCAGGGAGCGAGGGATAGCTCTGTCATTTGTTTGTTCTTTTTCTTTCCTAGGGTTTAGTTAGTCTTTGCTGGTGGGTCTTAGTTGGTTTTGTTTATTATTTTGGCTTGGGCTCACCCTGGAGCTATGCTTCTTGTCCTTAAATAAAACCACCTTTTTTTTACTCACAACTGGTTTGGATGTTTGGCTTGGGAACCAGGGCGGGGATTTGTATCTCTCTCCTCCAACCTTATGTGCGTCCCTACACGCCTAGATTAGGGGCGTAACATAAATGGAGTTCTCACACGAAACAAAGTATAGCTTTTTATTTTGTGAATAACTTAAAAATCTTAGCTCACATAGCTTTAAAACTGTTTGCTCAACGGGGATATTGAATTCTATAAGATAAAGCCATAAATACGTATATCTGAGTTTCCTATCAAAAGTTACAGCTGTCTTCATGAAGTTGTAAACCCTTTATTTCGCCGAGACAGTGCGTTTCTGACTTTTACATGCATTTGAATGGAGTTCTCGCACGAAACAAAGTATAGGCTTTCATTTTTTCAATAACTGGAAGCTCTTGGCTCAAACAGCTGCAAAACCTGTTTCCCCAGCACGGAGATGCTGAATTGTATAAGGCAAAGCCATATTGATGTGTGTCTGAGCCTTCTATCAAAAGTTACAGGTAACTTCAAGCTGTACAAAAACACTTTATTTCGCCGAGACCGTGCGTTTCTGACTATTACATGCATTTGAATGGAGTTCTCGCACGAAACAAAGTATAGGTTTTCATCTTGTGAATAACTTGAAAATCTTAGCTCAAATAGCTTTAAAACTGTTTGCTCAACACGGGGATATTGAATTCGATCAGATAAAGCCATAAATACGCATATCTGAGTCTCCTATCAAAAGTTAGAGCTGTCTTCATGAAGTTGTAAACGCTTTATTTCGCCAAGACAGTGCGTTTCTGACTATTACATGCATTTGAATGGAGTTGTCGCACGAAACAAAGTATAGGTATTCATTTTGTGAATAACTTGAAAATCTTAGATCAAACAGCTGCAAAACCTGTTTTCTCAACACGGGGATATCGAACTTTAAAAGATAAAGCCATAAATATGTTTATATGCGTCTTCTATCAAAAGTTACAGCTGTCTTGAATGAAAGCATTATAGCAGCTTACCTCGATCATGTGGTAGAACAGACACATGGGCCACCTACGTGTCCTTCTACGGCAGGAGTAGTTGCCACAAACCTGCAAAACAAAAAGAAATGATCAGGTGACATGAACAGATTTATACAGCCATAAGCAAGAGATTCTTCCTGCCTGTGGGCGTCAAACTGGACCCCCCCCCCCCCCCCCCCCTCCTTACTGTAACTATCAAAACTATCATAGTCTAAAACTATCATCTCATATCAAAACTATTATAATCACATTATCTGACTTTATTAGTTATAACAATGGTTTCTCATTGTTATAACTAATAAAGTCAGATAATGTGATTATAATAGTAAACAATTTGGCAAATAAATTACTTATAATTGTGCTTACCTGGTCCAAATGATCCACAGTCCCTTTGCATTTGTTATAATCCAGGATGATGTGGGGCTTTCTCTTCCCAGAGTCCTGGACTTGTAGCTCACGGTGCCTGGTGCTCAATAAGACAACCTTTTTTCTTTGCTTGGGGATGTAGGAAACCACAGCCTTGCCCCCCCCCCCCCCCCCCCCCCCCCCCATAGCGACCTGGACGGGAGAGACGATCATCGAATCTTACTGCCCGATTAATTTGCTCAAATCATTTTTTTTTGACATGGTAGCATGAAACAGAAGAGCCCTGTCTCCCCATTTCACAGGCTTGTTGTCGTTTCATGTTGAGACCTGTACAGGCCAGCCAGCATCACAAGCCCCATGTAAGCCTGCAACTCCTCATCTATGTCCTTCCAGTCTTTTACTGACCTGTTGCCCCTGCAGGTTGGTGAAATGCAGGATTAGCTGCATAATGTCCTCTGCAAAAAAAAGATGGAAAGTGCTCACAGGGCTGCTGATCCTATACGAATTGCATAATGGGTTGGTCCTGGGGTTAAAATGGGGGGAGGAAAAAATGGCAGGACCTCTTCGTGTGTGGGTTGCCACATGATTTCTCCATTTTTAGATCTCCACTGGCCATCCTCCAGTCTTGTCTCTTCCTCCTGCTCTTCTTCCTCCTTCTCCTTCTCCTCCTCCGCACATGAGCTGCAAAGCTCCTCGGTGCCTGGCAAAAATTCTTCTTCGCTGTCAGAAGTATCTCCACTGCTTGTGGAGAGTGCAAAACTGCAGCAACAGCCTCCTCTAAACTGAGTGCACGCTTCATTGTGTCTGTGCAGAAATGACCACTCAGACCAGGCTGCAAAGTATTCTCATAGACTTCAAAGGTGCACCTGAATAAACATGCTATACCATACATCCAATAAGAGAGAGGAGGCACACTCTTGATCAAGAAAAAACATAAGCGCACGCCTTTGATCTCTCTCCCCCCCCCCCCCCCCCCCTCTCTCTCTCTCTCACACACACACACACACACATGCACATACATACATACACAATACCATTTTATGGTGGTTAGCTGTTTTATTGTCATGCATTTTACAAGGTAAGATAACCATGTCCTGCATTCAAAACCACTGAAAATGTCTATGGTGGTGCTGTGCCTAATATTGTGCTGGTGTATGCTGGGTAATCGCACAGCTAGCGACTGGGTGACTTTATTCACCCGCTTCGGCTGTTGTCAGTCCATATCCCCTAGATATGGACCATCTCCTGCTAGATTGTTCAGAAGGTTGTTATCATCCATCCAGATGGAGGATCACTAACAGGAGCGTGGGAAGACTCCAGAATCCACTCTGGCTGCAATCCGGTGGATACAGGAGTGTGTACAGGTAAGACCGTTTAAACGGACAGCATTTATAGAATGACTATTAAAAGTCAGACCAGCGAGTGTCAATAATGTTAATGTGGTTATGTTAGTAATACACCGAGTGCTAATATAACAGCTTTAAGATGCATTTGTAGATGTTATTACGTGTTTTACCGTCTTTATGGTGCTAGCTTAAAGTTACGGTGTAAACGTTAGCTTATATTGGAGTAAAGCTGTTACTGTTTAAACGATGTTAGCACAGAAATATTAGCTTCTGTCATGACTGACGAAGTTACTAGTTAATAAAGTTTCCAGTAAAGTGTTTAATCGCAGCCACAGACTGACAGCAAATATCTCGATTAGCTTCAGTGCATCTGTAATAAATATGTGCAAGTTTCAGTGCTTCGTTTAAACTGTATGATACTTATACTGACCCAGGGTCAGTGTAAAATACAATCCTAGCTGTGTGAACAAAGCCTGGCTCCTTTAATCCTGCATGAAAAACCTCAGGATGCAGGCTATTATTACTCTTTCCTGCTGGCACACCTGTCACACCTGAGAGTCAGCTAGAAACTTACAGTGACGTGGACATCATGCAAAGACTGCCAGACTCTGTAATACTGCAAATGATCAGTGACTCAAGTTAACACTAAACTTTAAACGGTACCTCTGTGTCTCTGTGTGCTGAACATTTAGGATTGAGTCAGGCTGCATCTGTGTTAGTCCTCTGACAGACTGGTGACCTGTCCAGGTGTGCTCTACCTATGACTACTGGGACAGGCTCTAGCTCCTGTAATAGAAATTTTATGTTATTCTCATTTAAAGCATTTAAGTGCTTATGCATATGCTTAGTTGTGACACTGTTATAGACTGTTCAATGAAGGTTTCTAAAACTAGATGAACTTACTTCAGCAGTTTGAGAAAACAACTCCCTTTACAGGTGCTGATAACGTCAAGGGCACAAAACAGCATAACCATTGATCCGTTAGGTTTCATAGCGAGACACGTGAAGTGGCAGAGCTGACATGACTGAACTGTGATGTTTGATGTGTGTTTGCTCTCCTGTGCACAGTAATAAATAGCATGATCACAGCTCTTTCTGTGTTGCAGACTTTATTAAAAAAATTCCATGACATCTACTATAACTGAACCAACCTGGTGCTCTTCATTTATGGAGGCTGTTGAGTCTGAATGTTGGATGTTGTGTATCTCGTGTTCTCTGGGCTTTGTTGTCCTCAGTCTTTTTGCAGGATCAGAAAACAAAACCGGGAGGCGCGTAAATGTTTCTTCTCCATGATGTTTCTTCAAATGTTTCTTCTGGATGATGATATGACCGTGACACGGGATGCCACCTTTGGTCTTGTGACGAAGCAAAGCTCAGGAAGAAGTGTGATTAAATGGTACCCACATGTTGAGAAGGATGTACAGGGCACCTGCAGCCAAATCCAAGCTTCAGCTTAGTTGTAGTTGCAGAATGCTATAGGACTGAGACATCTAAGGCATCAAATGTTTGATTAAACGGATGAAAAAGAGAAGTTTTTTCCCTATAATTATCACTTCTTAAAATCTGTAGCAACTTCAAGTCTGTCAGCATGCTGAGCATGCTCAGAATGTGACAATATATTTTTGTTCAATATTTAATTTCTTTCAGTTGCAATTGTTAAATGAAAAAATATATATTCTTATAATTTAGCAAACGAATTTATAAAAAAAAAAATACATATATCTGTATTAGTTTTAGTAAATTAATTTGACACCTGTATTGAAAATACCATATTGTATTCATACAGAATCAGTATGGTATCATTGTTTGTCTGTTCACTGATTGTTGAAGCTAAGAGCTACTTTGATCTGTTTAGATCTAAAGTATCCAAAGTTGAGTTCTAATGTTTCTTCACCCCTGTGTGTGTGATATGTGATTTCCTACATGCTGGCAGAGCAGAGCAGCAGTTTGTGCTCACAGATGGTGACGGTGTGGAGAGACGGTGGTATTTCCTCAGAAGAACCAGCAGAGTCACAAAGGACACCAGTCCATCTCACCACCTTGACTTGCTGACTGATGTTCGTCTACACTGCACAGAGGAAATCAACTGACCGAGGTTTGTCCAGTGACGTGTTATGAAATGTATATTTGTTTTATGCTTACAGATATGTTTTTCTTGACAGAGGCTCTGCAGAGGTTAGACAAAGCAGAGAAAACATGTGCTTTACATTTTACTGTGATTTATTGAGATATTTGTTGCCTGATGTTCAGCAGGAATGGAGAAATAGAATCAAAGGGAGATGTTTTTCCTGTTTTTGTAATGATGTAAGTAAATCTTCAATATTATTTATTTGCTTGGTTATATTAGGAGCGTTTCTGAGTGAGGGGGAGAGGAGTCATCATCCAGGTAAAGTGACGTGGATCAGTGGATACACTTGTCTCCCCTTTAAAGGAGACGATCCAAGTCATCCTTAAATGTTAGCGCTTTCAAATACACAAACATTTTTAAAGGACAAAAATGAACATCCAACTTTGACTGTAATACAAAATAAATCTTTGCATGTGTGTTTTCAAACTCTCAGATGGGCAGTATATCAGTCTTGGACTGTCTAACCTGCCGGAGCAGCACTGAATGACCACCGCACGAGCATGTTCCTGCAACATTCAGCATCTGATCCTTCATCTGTGTGCTTCTGCTTTTGGTAAGTAGAGTTACCCAACTCCAGTAACTCTAAACACATGCCATCCATTTCTAACGGCCTGGTTACTTCCTGTCAGTTACTTTAGAAACCATGTGGTCACCTGACCTAACACTGTTTCTTCTTCTTCTCCTTAATGTTGAAGTGTCAAATGTCAAACAGCTGGAGAGGAAACTACACCAGTGTACTGGGATGTTTCAGCAACACGTGCCAGATGCTGTTCCTTCATGGTGACATCACCAGAGACAGTCCCGCCAACCTCAGGACCCATTGATTATGATGATCTGATCCATCAAACCCCCAGCAGGTGAACTTTATTCATGACATAACACCGCAACAATGTAAAAAATTAAACAGCAACAGTCTAAATGTAAAGTGCATTCTAAAGTCCTCTTCAATAAATTGTATGCAAAGAGTCATTCAGGTCACTACAGAACCCAGAGTCTTCATCATTAAATCTCTGGTTGCTTCAATTTTTCTATCCTATATCAGATATTTTAAAGGTTAGCTTAGGTAAAGTTCCATTCTCATGGTGAGGCAAAGTGCTTTATGTGTGTGTGTGCCCGTGTCATGAACGGCTATAAAAGGCCTATAATTAAAGAACAAAGCGGGGTTTGAGTTCGAGTTGCGGCAGACTGTCACTACTTGTAAATGGAACGCAGCCTTCCTACGGCGGACAGCTAATAACAGGAATCGGACGCGGTCCAGCCAAGTCCACAGCAACCACCATAGCAACCGCCTAGCATGACCTTAAAAACATATTCTGTCTTCATAACTATCAAAATCGTGAAATGATTTGCAAAGTGTGAAAGTGTTACAGCTGCAGAGAGCTATGGCGGTATCTATGGAAGCTGTTTACATAGCTAATAATATACGATGTAACCATGGAGACAGTCAGTCACTTGAGCTAGCGGTGCATGTTTACTACAGTGAATAAGGTGATTGAGTGCACAGCGTCCACACTCTGCAGGGGGTAAAGACATTACTTCAATATTGTTTTATATTGATATATATTAGCCTTCTGTTGACCATCACCTCAGGTTCACCATTACAGTTTCAGATTACAGATGCACACTGTCTAAACACATTCAAAAACTCATGTCTCAGAAATAAGCACAGCTGTTCATGTTTGTCATTAGAGTTTTATTTGTAAGAAAATTATGAACTTCATATTGTGCATTAAATAAAAGAACATTTCACAACTCTGAGTCAACAGAAACAGGTAACAGAAATGTCTCTAATGTGTACAGTGTAGTGTAAGCATTAAAAGATCATAAAGGAAAAACTAACATTTATGTGAAACTAATTGTAATAAAAAATGAGCAGGTGCTTTATAGATTTAAAAGAAAGAATCTGAAAACAACACTTTTTTGGTCTAAGTGATCAAAGTAGAAAACAGAACTGATGTTCAAGAACAAACCGTAGCTGCACTAATATTACACATCTCGATCGTTGTACTGAACAGACATGTTGCTTTTAAAACCACATGCAGTGTGTGACCATGACTGTTCACTGAGACCATGAACGCCACTTCGCTGAAGCATTCTTCTTCTTCTTCTTGCCATTAAATTGGAAGCAGAAGCAGCACGAGCTGATTTGATCTACTGAAAGGAAAAAGCAGAACATCTGAGTTGAAACCAGTCAGCTGAAATCATTAAGACAGGAACAAATTCAATGCAGTGTCTCAAGTGGCTTAGCCTGTTACAACTGTTGATACAAGCTAAATACGGTTAACACACAGTGTCAGGGAGCTCCAGTGTGGGAACTAGTGGCTTTAGGTTTGTAGTCATTTAACTTTCATCCATTCATTCATTTAATTCAGGAGGAAGAAATGCCAGGTTGGTGCAGGCTGGTTACATGCATTTGGTCCCATGCTGTCTTTAATTAAATGACTTGGTTCATTTTATGGCTGGGCTGTATGTGGGGTTATATCATGTTATTTGGGCAGGAGTACCTGTCCCCTGTTAGACTTAGAAAGTTTCTCCATAAGTAGAGTTTCTAACTCTTCTAGCACATCTGTGGCTGACAGCTTTTTGGTGGCTCTTTTTACCCCACACTGGTTGTGAGTGTGTAAATAGCCCCACTAGTTATTTTGGGTTGCAGTTAACTAGGGAGGAAGGGGTGGGTATGCCATGATTAGGTGAATAACAATTATATGTGATACATAAATTTCACAATGCATGCATATATCTCTATCAATTAAACCTGGCCTGAGGGCTGCCATTTTTTACATTCAGTTATTTCTCTTAGAAATGTTGGAACTAAATAATGAATGTGTTACAGTTAAAGTGAAACACTGGTCAGTGTAAATGGCTCATTGGGACACAGAAACCTTTAAATTAAACCTGATATCTAGTGTCAAACAATATCAAAGCTGTAAAAGATGTTTACATTCAGAATTTATAAAACTATGATTGTAAATAAATTCAAACAAGTGAGCTTTTCTCTTTGTGCTGAATATCAACACTGTGGTTTCTTAGACTGTAAGCTGTACTTTAGTGCAACCAGTTGCAGAAGCTGCCACTCCAAATGTCTTTTGATAACAAGAAAAAAATACCTTTTCAGTACACGGCCTGAAGTTCTTCTCCGAAATCTTCTGCAATCGGCTTTGTCTGCTGGTTTGAAGACAATAAACCACAAAAAAGATGATTTAGTCACTTTGTCTGCGTCATGCAGCTCGAATGTGTCGTGTAACGATGTTGAATAGCCGTCGTTATCCCTCTGCTTTGAGCCTTTTATCAAAAGTTACAGCTAACTTCATGAAGTTGTACAAAAAGGCTTCATTTCGCCGAGACAGTGCGTTTCTGACTATTACATGCATTTGAATGGAGTTCTTGCACGAAACAAAGTATAAGTTTTCATTATGTGAATAACTTGTATTTTACACTGACCCTGGGTCAGTATCAACTTCATGAAGACAGCTGTAACTTTTGATAGAGGACTCACACACACACATATTTATGGCTTTGCCTTATAGAATTCAGCATTTGAGCTAAGATTTTCAAGTTATTCACAAATTGAAAACCTATACTTTGTGTCGGGCGAGAACTCCATTCAAATGCATGTAATAGCGAGAAACGCACTAACGTGGTGAAATAAAGCGTTTTTCCATAAACTTCATAAAGACAGCTGTAAATTTTGAGAGAAGACTCACACACACATTGGGGGGATATTGAAGTCTATAAGATAAAGCCATGAATATGTTTGTCTGAGTCTTCTATCAAAAGTTACAGCAAGCTCTATGAAGTTGATGAGAAACGCGTTTCTCACTGTTACATGCATTTGAATTTAGTTCTTGCCCGACACAAAGTATAGGTTTTAATTTGTGAATAACTTGAAAATCTTAGCTCAAACAGCTGCAAAACCTATTTCCTGAGCACTGAGATGCTGAATTCTATAAGGCAAAGCCATAAATATGTGTGTGTGATTCTTCTATCAACAGTTACAGCTGTCTTCTTGAAGTTGATACTGACCCAGGGTCAGTGTAAAATACAATCCTAGCTGTGTGAACAAAGCTTGGCTCCTTTAATCCTGCATGACAAACCTCAGGATGCAGGTTATTATTACTCTTTCCTGCTGGCACACCTGAGAGTCAGCTAGAAACTTACAGTGACGTGGACATCATGCAAAGACTGCCAGACTCTGTAATACTGTGAATGATCAGTGACTCAAGTTAACACTAAACTTTAAACAGTACCTCTGTGTCTCTGTGTGCTGAACATTTAGGATTGAGTCTGCATTGACTTTATTTATTGAGACTTTAATGTGCTAAAAGCAGGTTGAAGACAGCTCAGAAACATTTGAAGATTAAAATTTAGCATTATGGCTGCTGGTGGTTTGTAAAGCCTATACTCAGCTGTAGTTTTTGTTACTAATTTATGTTTGTTGTTGTTTAACACAGATTTCAGAAGAGCAAATATGCTTAATAGTTTAACTAGATTTCATTTGTCAGTGTGGGACTGCTGAGTCACCTGAAGAACTCATTTCATTCATTCTCCACATGATGTTCATATACAGAAATGTTTCACAGGAACTGGTTCCTCCCAAACTGTGAACTAGTGTGTTTCCATAGATTATCTCTGTATGAATGTACTTTTAAATGAAGGCAAGTGTTTGTCCTTTTTTGTTCCTCAGTTACAGTACGTGATATCTTGATATCAGGCGGTCAACACTGGGGGAAGACAAGAAGCAGACGTACTTCCAAGAGGGAGCTGCAGTGAGGACACAGCCAGGTCACTGAGGTCAGAGGTCAGAATCTGAAACAGCTCAGGTTTATATTTTAGGGGTTATAAAAAATCAAAATGTATTTATGAAGAAACCTTTAAATAATAGTCATAATTATGATTACTATAAGAAATATCAAACATTTAAGTGGATTTTCTGTTACACATGTTGTATTAGCCCTGCAATAAACTGGCAGCCTGTCTTTGTCCTGTATCAGCTGGGATAGGCTTCATCCTCCCGCAACCCTGAATTGTATTCCAATTATGTAATCTGATCATTTACAAACTCAAGGTATCTAATCAAAATGTAAGTAATAATTATAAAATGGGAAAGCAGAAATAAGTGTGACATAAATGTAAATGTGTTAGCTGACATAGAGGACAGCTACATGTAGTCTGAAAAACCTTTGTTGTCAAGTTTGCAGGTATATCAGCACGAGACATTCTTACATAGAAGAGTCTGTTAAAGTCTCTAACTCAGCGAAGCATTATTGGTCCCGTCTGTTTGGATAAATATAGTAAGTTGATGTTTGTCCATTTATTGACACATTTTCTTAAGTGCTTATCCAGTTCAGGATCACAGTGGAGCTGCAGCTGGATATGTTCATTAAATAAACCTTACAAAAGTTAACAATAAACCTGCATCCATGTACGTTGTTGTCCACAGGATAAGAAAATCAAACTGGAACACTGTGGAACATGTTAATAAATGTTTGTGTGTTTATGCCTGTGTCTTTCACAGGAGGCGCTGGAAGGTTTCCCTAATAGTTCCTGGTGAATCAAAGCAGAACCATAAAGGTTGCTGGATTGCATGATGGCCTTACCCCTGAGCAGTCATCCTGTTAAAGGAGGAACCAGTTAGAAGCTGTTTTCAAAGTAGCTGAGCAGATTTCATCTCAAGTAAGCGATTAACTGTTTGTTCATCTGTTCTGCCACTTAAAGAGCATTTAAGGACGTCTTTTGAGTGTCCAGCTGAATTAATTCTACTGGCTCTCATGGTCATTTGTTATTATAGACATATTTTTCATGTTCATCCAGCTATTTAGTAAATTCTATCTATTTAGTAATATCCGTCAGCTATAAAATGTAATATAAATATAAAAAATATCTAAATATCTCCTGCACTTTATATTTTAATGATGTAAGTCTGTTATCGTGTTACATTAGCATTCCTCACATATCAATGAGATGCTGTACAGTACAATCCTACTGACGCAGCAGAGGGATAACGACGGCTATTCAACATCGTTACACGACACATTCGAGCTGCATGACACAGACAAAGTGACTAAATCATCTTTTTTATGGTTTATTGTCTTCAAACCAGCAGACAAAGCCGATTGCAGAAGATTTCGGAGAAGAACTTCAGGCCGTGTACTGAAAAGGTATTTTTTGGGCTTTGCCTTATAGAATTCAGCATCTCAGTGCTCAGGAAATAGGTTTTGCAGCTGTTTGAGCTAAGATTTTCAAGTTATTCACAAATTAAAACCTATACTTTGTGTCGGGCAAGAACTAAATTCAAATGCATGTAACAGTGAGAAACGCGTTTCTCATCAACTTCATAGAGCTTGCTGTAACTTTTGATAGAAGACTCAGACAAACATATTCATGGCTTTATCTTATAGACTTCAATATCCCCCCAATGTGTGTGTGAGTCTTCTCTCAAAATTTACAGCTGTCTTTATGAAGTTTATGGAAAAACGCTTTATTTCACCACGTTAGTGCGTTTCTCGCTATTACATGCATTTGAATGGAGTTCTCGCCCGACACAAAGTATAGGTTTTCAATTTGTGAATAACTTGAAAATCTTAGCTCAAATGCTGAATTCTATAAGGCAAAGCCATAAATATGTGTGTGTGTGAGTCCTCTATCAAAAGTTACAGCTGTCTTCATGAAGTTGATACTGACCCAGGGTCAGTGTAAAATACAAGTTATTCACATAATGAAAACTTATACTTTGTTTCGTGCAAGAACTCCATTCAAATGCATGTAATAGTCAGAAACGCACTGTCTCGGCGAAATGAAGCCTTTTTGTACAACTTCATGAAGTTAGCTGTAACTTTTGATAAAAGGCTCAAAGCAGAGGGATAACGACGGCTATTCAACATCGTTACACGACACATTCGAGCTGCATGACGCAGACAAAGTGACTAAATCATCTTTTTTGTGGTTTATTGTCTTCAAACCAGCAGACAAAGCCGATTGCAGAAGATTTCGGAGAAGAACTTCAGGCCGTGTACTGAAAAGGTATTTTTTTCTTGTTATCAAAAGACATTTGGAGTGGCAGCTTCTGCAACTGGTTGCACTAAAGTACAGCTTACAGTCTAAGAAACCACAGTGTTGATATTCAGCACAAAGAGAAAAGCTCACTTGTTTGAATTTATTTACAATCATAGTTTTATAAATTCTGAATGTAAACATCTTTTACAGCTTTGATATTGTTTGACACTAGATATCAGGTTTAATTTAAAGGTTTCTGTGTCCCAATGAGCCATTTACACTGACCAGTGTTTCACTTTAACTGTAACACATTCATTATTTAGTTCCAACATTTCTAAGAGAAATAACTGAATGTAAAAAATGGCAGCCCTCAGGCCAGGTTTAATTGATAGAGATATATGCATGCATTGTGAAATTTATGTATCACATATAATTGTTATTCACCTAATCATGGCATACCCACCCCTTCCTCCCTAGTTAACTGCAACCCAAAATAACTAGTGGGGCTATTTACACACTCACAACCAGTGTGGGGTAAAAAGAGCCACCAAAAAGCTGTCAGCCACAGATGTGCTAGAAGAGTTAGAAACTCTACTTATGGAGAAACTTTCTAAGTCTAACAGGGGACAGGTACTCCTGCCCAAATAACATGATATAACCCCACATACAGCCCAGCCATAAAATGAACCAAGTCATTTAATTAAAGACAGCATGGGACCAAATGCATGTAACCAGCCTGCACCAACCTGGCATTTCTTCCTCCTGAATTAAATGAATGAATGGATGAAAGTTAAATGACTACAAACCTAAAGCCACTAGTTCCCACACTGGAGCTCCCTGACACTGTGTGTTAACCGTATTTAGCTTGTATCAACAGTTGTAACAGGCTAAGCCACTTGAGACACTGCATTGAATTTGTTCCTGTCTTAATGATTTCAGCTGACTGGTTTCAACTCAGATGTTCTGCTTTTTCCTTTCAGTAGATCAAATCAGCTCGTGCTGCTTCTGCTTCCAATTTAATGGCAAGAAGAAGAAGAAGAATGCTTCAGCGAAGTGGCGTTCATGGTCTCAGTGAACAGTCATGGTCACACACTGCATGTGGTTTTAAAAGCAACATGTCTGTTCAGTACAACGATCGAGATGTGTAATATTAGTGCAGCTACGGTTTGTTCTTGAACATCAGTTCTGTTTTCTACTTTGATCACTTAGACCAAAAAAGTGTTGTTTTCAGATTCTTTCTTTTAAATCTATAAAGCACCTGCTCATTTTTTATTACAATTAGTTTCACATAAATGTTAGTTTTTCCTTTATGATCTTTTAATGCTTACACTACACTGTACACATTAGAGACATTTCTGTTACCTGTTTCTGTTGACTCAGAGTTGTGAAATGTTCTTTTATTTAATGCACAATATGAAGTTCATAATTTTCTTACAAATAAAACTCTAATGACAAACATGAACAGCTGTGCTTATTTCTGAGACATGAGTTTTTGAATGTGTTTAGACAGTGTGCATCTGTAATCTGAAACTGTAATGGTGAACCTGAGGTGATGGTCAACAGAAGGCTAATATATATCAATATAAAACAATATTGAAGTAATGTCTTTACCCCCTGCAGAGTGTGGACGCTGTGCACTCAATCACCTTATTCACTGTAGTAAACATGCACCGCTAGCTCAAGTGACTGACTGTCTCCATGGTTACATCGTATATTATTAGCTATGTAAACAGCTTCCATAGATACCGCCATAGCTCTCTGCAGCTGTAACACTTTCACACTTTGCAAATCATTTCACGATTTTGATAGTTATGAAGACAGAATATGTTTTTAAGGTCATGCTAGGCGGTTGCTATGGTGGTTGCTGTGGACTTGGCTGGACCGCGTCCGATTCCTGTTATTAGCTGTCCGCCGTAGGAAGGCTGCGTTCCATTTACAAGTAGTGACAGTCTGCCGCAACTCGAACTCAAACCCCGCTTTGTTCTTTAATTATAGGCCTTTTATAGCCGTTCATGACACGGGCACACACACACATAAAGCACTTTGCCTCACCATGACAATGGAACTTTACCTAAGATAACCTTTAAAATATCTGATATAGGATAGAAAAATGAAGCAACCAGAGATTTAATGATGAAGACTCTAAAACCCACTGTCTTGACAAAATAAAGCGTTTTTGAACAACTTCATATAAATCGCTGTAACTTTTGATAGAAGACTCAGACAAACATGTTTATGGCTTTATCTTATAGAACTCAATATCCCCGTGCTGGGCAAACAGAACAGGTTTTGCAGCCGTTTGAGCTAAGATTTTAAAATGATTCACATAATGAAAACCTATACTTTGTTTCAGGCGAGTTTCCCATTCAAATGCATGTAACAGTGAGAAACGCATTGTCTTGGCGAAATAAAGCGTTTTTGAACAACTTCATATAAATCGCTGTAACTTTTGATAGAAGACTCAGACAAACATGTTTATGGCTTTATCTTATAGAACTCAATATCCCCGTGCTGGGCAAACAGGTTTTGCAGCCGTTTGAGCTAAGATTTTAAAATGATTCACATAATGAAAACCTATACTTTGTTTCAGGCGAGTTTCCCATTCAAATGCATGTAACAGTGAGAAACGCATTGTCTTGGCGAAATAAAGCGTTTTTGAACAACTTCATATAAATCGCTGTAACTTTTGATAGAAGACTCAGACAAACATGTTTATGGCTTTATCTTATAGAACTCAATATCCCCGTGCTGGGCAAACAGGTTTTGCAGCCGTTTGAGCTAAGATTTTAAAATTATTCACATAATGAAAACCTATACTTTGTTTCAGGCGAGTTTCCCATTCAAATGCATGTAACAGTGAGAAACGCATTGTCTTGGCGAAATAAAGCGTTTTTGAACAACTTCATATAAATCGCTGTAACTTTTGATAGAAGACTCAGACAAACATGTTTATGGCTTTATCTTATAGAACTCAATATCCCCGTGCTGGGCAAACAGGTTTTGCAGCCGTTTGAGCTAAGATTTTAAAATGATTCACATAATGAAAACCTATACTTTGTTTCAGGCGAGTTTCCCATTCAAATGCATGTAACAGTGAGAAACGCATTGTCTTGGCGAAATAAAGCGTTTTTGAACAACTTCATATAAATCGCTGTAACTTTTGATAGAAGACTCAGACAAACATGTTTATGGCTTTATCTTATAGAACTCAATATCCCCGTGCTGGGCAAACAGGTTTTGCAGCCGTTTGAGCTAAGATTTTAAAATTATTCACATAATGAAAACCTATACTTTGTTTCAGGCGAGTTTCCCATTCAAATGCATGTAACAGTGAGAAACACATTGTCTTGGCGAAATAAAGCGTTTTTGAACAACTTCATATAAATCGCTGTAACTTTTGATAGAAGACTCAGACAAACATGTTTATGGCTTTATCTTATAGAACTCAATATCCCCGTGCTGGGCAAACAGGTTTTGCAGCCGTTTGAGCTAAGATTTTAAAATTATTCACATAATGAAAACCTATACTTTGTCTCAGGCGAGTTTCCCATTCAAATGCATGTAACAGTGAGAAACGCATTGTCTTGGCGAAATAAAGTTTTTTTTGAACAACTTCATATAAATCGCTGTAACTTTTGATAGAAGACTCAGACAAACATGTTTATGGCTTTATCTTATAGAACTCAATATCCCCGTGCTGGGCAAACAGGTTTTGCAGCCGTTTGAGCTAAGATTTTAAAATGATTCACATAATGAAAACCTATACTTTGTTTCAGGCGAGTTTCCCATTCAAATGCATGTAACAGTGAGAAACGCATTGTCTTGGCGAAATAAAGCGTTTTTGAACAACTTCATATAAATCGCTGTAACTTTTGATAGAAGACTCAGACAAACATGTTTATGGCTTTATCTTATAGAACTCAATATCCCCGTGCTTGGTAAACAGGTTTTGCAGCCGTTTGAGCTAAGATTTTAAAATTATTCACATAATGAAAACCTATACTTTGTTTCAGGCGAGTTTCCCATTCAAATGCATGTAACAGTGAGAAACGCATTGTCTTGGCGAAATAAAGTTTTTTTGAACAACTTCATATAAATCGCTGTAACTTTTGATAGAAGACTCAGACAAACATGTTTATGGCTTTATCTTATAGAACTCAATATCCCCGTGCTTGGTAAACAGGTTTTGCAGCCGTTTGAGCTAAGATTTTAAAATGATTCACATAATGAAAACCTATACTTTGTTTCAGGCGAGTTTCCCATTCAAATGCATGTAACAGTGAGAAACGCATTGTCTTGGCGAAATAAAGCGTTTTTGAACAACTTCATATAAATCGCTGTAACTTTTGATAGAAGACTCAGACAAACATGTTTATGGCTTTATCTTATAGAACTCAATATCCCCGTGCTTGGTAAACAGGTTTTGCAGCCGTTTGAGCTAAGATTTTAAAATTATTCACATAATGAAAACCTATACTTTGTTTCAGGCGAGTTTCCCATTCAAATGCATGTAACAGTGAGAAACGCATTGTCTTGGCGAAATAAAGCGTTTTTCAACCACTTCATATAAATCGCTGTAACTTTTGATAGAAGACTCAGACAAACATGTTTATGGCTTTATCTTATAGAACTCAATATCCCCGTGCTGGGCAAACAGGTTTTGCAGCCGTTTGAGCTAAGATTTTAAAATTATTCACATAATGAAAACCTATACTTTGTTTCAGGCGAGTTTCCCATTCAAATGCATGTAACAGTGAGAAACGCATTGTCTTGGCGAAATAAAGCGTTTTTGAACAACTTCATATAAATCGCTGTAACTTTTGATAGAAGACTCAGACAAACATGTTTATGGCTTTATCTTATAGAACTCAATATCCCCGTGCTGGGCAAACAGGTTTTGTAGCCGTTTGAGCTAAGATTTTAAAATTATTCACATAATGAAAACCTATACTTTGTTTCAGGCGAGTTTCCCATTCAAATGCATGTAACAGTGAGAAACGCATTGTCTTGGCGAAATAAAGCGTTTTTGAACAACTTCATATAAATCGCTGTAACTTTTGATAGAAGACTCAGACAAACATGTTTATGGCTTTATCTTATAGAACTCAATATCCCCGTGCTGGGCAAACAGGTTTTGCAGCCGTTTGAGCTAAGATTTTAAAATGATTCACATAATGAAAACCTATACTTTGTTTCA
The DNA here is from genome assembly GCF_965226115.1 of Aulonocara stuartgranti. NCBI lineage: Eukaryota > Metazoa > Chordata > Actinopteri > Cichliformes > Cichlidae > Aulonocara > Aulonocara stuartgranti. The sequence continues at coordinate 12,405,871 of NC_138945.1, read as the reverse complement.
GGCGAGTTTCCCATTCAAATGCATGTAACAGTGAGAAACGCATTGTCTTGGCGAAATAAAGCGTTTTTGAACAACTTCATATAAATCGCTGTAACTTTTGATAGAAGACTCAGACAAACATGTTTATGGCTTTATCTTATAGAACTCAATATCCCCGTGCTGGGCAAACAGGTTTTGTAGCCGTTTGAGCTAAGATTTTAAAATGATTCACATAATGAAAACCTATACTTTGTTTCAGGCGAGTTTCCCATTCAAATGCATGTAACAGTGAGAAACGCATTGTCTTGGCGAAATAAAGCGTTTTTGAACAACTTCATATAAATCGCTGTAACTTTTGATAGAAGACTCAGACAAACATGTTTATGGCTTTATCTTATAGAACTCAATATCCCCGTGCTGGGCAAACAGGTTTTGCAGCCGTTTGAGCTAAGATTTTAAAATGATTCACATAATGAAAACCTATACTTTGTTTCAGGCGAGTTTCCCATTCAAATGCATGTAACAGTGAGAAACGCATTGTCTTGGCGAAATAAAGCGTTTTTGAACAACTTCATATAAATCGCTGTAACTTTTGATAGAAGACTCAGACAAACATGTTTATGGCTTTATCTTATAGAACTCAATATCCCCGTGCTGGGCAAACAGGTTTTGCAGCCGTTTGAGCTAAGATTTTAAAAGTATTCACATAATGAAAATCTATACTTTGTTTCAGGCGAGTTTCCCATTCAAATGCATGTAACAGTGAGAAACGCATTGTCTTGGCGAAATAAAGCGTTTTTGAACAACTTCATATAAATCGCTGTAACTTTTGATAGAAGACTCAGACAAACATGTTTATGGCTTTATCTTATAGAACTCAATATCCCCGTGCTGGGCAAACAGGTTTTGCAGCCGTTTGAGCTAAGATTTTAAAATTATTCACATAATGAAAACCTATACTTTGTTTCAGGCGAGTTTCCCATTCAAATGCATGTAACAGTGAGAAACGCATTGTCTTGGCGAAATAAAGCGTTTTTGAACAACTTCATATAAATCGCTGTAACTTTTGATAGAAGACTCAGACAAACATGTTTATGGCTTTATCTTATAGAACTCAATATCCCCGTGCTGGGCAAACAGGTTTTGTAGCCGTTTGAGCTAAGATTTTAAAATGATTCACATAATGAAAACCTATACTTTGTTTCAGGCGAGTTTCCCATTCAAATGCATGTAACAGTGAGAAACGCATTGTCTTGGCGAAATAAAGCGTTTTTGAACAACTTCATATAAATCGCTGTAACTTTTGATAGAAGACTCAGACAAACATGTTTATGGCTTTATCTTATAGAACTCAATATCCCCGTGCTGGGCAAACAGGTTTTGCAGCCGTTTGAGCTAAGATTTTAAAATTATTCACATAATGAAAACCTATACTTTGTTTCAGGCGAGTTTCCCATTCAAATGCATGTAACAGTGAGAAACGCATTGTCTTGGCGAAATAAAGCGTTTTTGAACAACTTCATATAAATCGCTGTAACTTTTGATAGAAGACTCAGACAAACATGTTTATGGCTTTATCTTATAGAACTCAATATCCCCGTGCTGGGCAAACAGGTTTTGCAGCCGTTTGAGCTAAGATTTTAAAAGTATTCACATAATGAAAATCTATACTTTGTTTCAGGCGAGTTTCCCATTCAAATGCATGTAACAGTGAGAAACGCATTGTCTTGGCGAAATAAAGCGTTTTTGAACAACTTCATATAAATCGCTGTAACTTTTGATAGAAGACTCAGACAAACATGTTTATGGCTTTATCTTATAGAACTCAATATCCCCGTGCTTGGTAAACAGGTTTTGCAGCCGTTTGAGCTAAGATTTTAAAATTATTCACATAATGAAAACCTATACTTTGTTTCAGGCGAGTTTCCCATTCAAATGCATGTAACAGTGAGAAACGCATTGTCTTGGCGAAATAAAGTTTTTTTGAACAACTTCATATAAATCGCTGTAACTTTTGATAGAAGACTCAGACAAACATGTTTATGGCTTTATCTTATAGAACTCAATATCCCCGTGCTTGGTAAACAGGTTTTGCAGCCGTTTGAGCTAAGATTTTAAAATGATTCACATAATGAAAACCTATACTTTGTTTCAGGCGAGTTTCCCATTCAAATGCATGTAACAGTGAGAAACGCATTGTCTTGGCGAAATAAAGCGTTTTTGAACAACTTCATATAAATCGCTGTAACTTTTGATAGAAGACTCAGACAAACATGTTTATGGCTTTATCTTATAGAACTCAATATCCCCGTGCTTGGTAAACAGGTTTTGCAGCCGTTTGAGCTAAGATTTTAAAATGATTCACATAATGAAAACCTATACTTTGTTTCAGGCGAGTTTCCCATTCAAATGCATGTAACAGTGAGAAACGCATTGTCTTGGCGAAATAAAGCGTTTTTGAACAACTTCATATAAATCGCTGTAACTTTTGATAGAAGACTCAGACAAACATGTTTATGGCTTTATCTTATAGAACTCAATATCCCCGTGCTGGGCAAACAGGTTTTGCAGCCGTTTGAGCTAAGATTTTAAAATGATTCACATAATGAAAACCTATACTTTGTTTCAGGCGAGTTTCCCATTCAAATGCATGTAACAGTGAGAAACGCATTGTCTTGGCGAAATAAAGCGTTTTTGAACAACTTCATATAAATCGCTGTAACTTTTGATAGAAGACTCAGACAAACATGTTTATGGCTTTATCTTATAGAACTCAATATCCCCGTGCTGGGCAAACAGGTTTTGCAGCCGTTTGAGCTAAGATTTTAAAATTATTCACATAATGAAAACCTATACTTTGTTTCAGGCGAGTTTCCCATTCAAATGCATGTAACAGTGAGAAACGCATTGTCTTGGCGAAATAAAGCGTTTTTGAACAACTTCATATAAATCGCTGTAACTTTTGATAGAAGACTCAGACAAACATGTTTATGGCTTTATCTTATAGAACTCAATATCCCCGTGCTGGGCAAACAGGTTTTGCAGCCGTTTGAGCTAAGATTTTAAAAGTATTCACATAATGAAAATCTATACTTTGTTTCAGGCGAGTTTCCCATTCAAATGCATGTAACAGTGAGAAACACACTGTCTTGGCGAAATAAAGCGTTTTTGAACAACTTCATATAAATCGCTGTAACTTTTGATAGAAGACTCAGACAAACATGTTTATGGCTTTATCTTATAGAACTCAATATCCCCGTGCTGGGCAAACAGGTTTTGCAGCCGTTTGAGCTAAGATTTTAAAATTATTCACATAATGAAAACCTATACTTTGTTTCAGGCGAGTTTCCCATTCAAATGCATGTAACAGTGAGAAACGCATTGTCTTGGCGAAATAAAGCGTTTTTGAACAACTTCATATAAATCGCTGTAACTTTTGATAGAAGACTCAGACAAACATGTTTATGGCTTTATCTTATAGAACTCAATATCCCCGTGCTGGGCAAACAGGTTTTGCAGCCGTTTGAGCTAAGATTTTAAAATGATTCACATAATGAAAACCTATACTTTGTTTCAGGCGAGTTTCCCATTCAAATGCATGTAACAGTGAGAAACGCATTGTCTTGGCGAAATAAAGCGTTTTTGAACAACTTCATATAAATCGCTGTAACTTTTGATAGAAGACTCAGACAAACATGTTTATGGCTTTATCTTATAGAACTCAATATCCCCGTGCTTGGTAAACAGGTTTTGCAGCCGTTTGAGCTAAGATTTTAAAATGATTCACATAATGAAAACCTATACTTTGTTTCAGGCGAGTTTCCCATTCAAATGCATGTAACAGTGAGAAACGCATTGTCTTGGCGAAATAAAGTTTTTTTGAACAACTTCATATAAATCGCTGTAACTTTTGATAGAAGACTCAGACAAACATGTTTATGGCTTTATCTTATAGAACTCAATATCCCCGTGCTTGGTAAACAGGTTTTGCAGCCGTTTGAGCTAAGATTTTAAAATTATTCACATAATGAAAACCTATACTTTGTTTCAGGCGAGTTTCCCATTCAAATGCATGTAACAGTGAGAAACGCATTGTCTTGGCGAAATAAAGCGTTTTTGAACAACTTCATATAAATCGCTGTAACTTTTGATAGAAGACTCAGACAAACATGTTTATGGCTTTATCTTATAGAACTCAATATCCCCGTGCTTGGTAAACAGGTTTTGCAGCCGTTTGAGCTAAGATTTTAAAATTATTCACATAATGAAAACCTATACTTTGTTTCAGGCGAGTTTCCCATTCAAATGCATGTAACAGTGAGAAACGCATTGTCTTGGCGAAATAAAGCGTTTTTGAACAACTTCATATAAATCGCTGTAACTTTTGATAGAAGACTCAGACAAACATGTTTATGGCTTTATCTTATAGAACTCAATATCCCCGTGCTGGGCAAACAGGTTTTGCAGCCGTTTGAGCTAAGATTTTAAAATTATTCACATAATGAAAACCTATACTTTGTTTCAGGCGAGTTTCCCATTCAAATGCATGTAACAGTGAGAAACGCATTGTCTTGGCGAAATAAAGCGTTTTTGAACAACTTCATATAAATCGCTGTAACTTTTGATAGAAGACTCAGACAAACATGTTTATGGCTTTATCTTATAGAACTCAATATCCCCGTGCTGGGCAAACAGGTTTTGCAGCCGTTTGAGCTAAGATTTTAAAATTATTCACATAATGAAAACCTATACTTTGTTTCAGGCGAGTTTCCCATTCAAATGCATGTAACAGTGAGAAACGCATTGTCTTGGCGAAATAAAGCGTTTTTGAACAACTTCATATAAATCGCTGTAACTTTTGATAGAAGACTCAGACAAACATGTTTATGGCTTTATCTTATAGAACTCAATATCCCCGTGCTGGGCAAACAGGTTTTGTAGCCGTTTGAGCTAAGATTTTAAAATTATTCACATAATGAAAACCTATACTTTGTTTCAGGCGAGTTTCCCATTCAAATGCATGTAACAGTGAGAAACGCATTGTCTTGGCGAAATAAAGCGTTTTTGAACAACTTCATATAAATCGCTGTAACTTTTGATAGAAGACTCAGACAAACATGTTTATGGCTTTATCTTATAGAACTCAATATCCCCGTGCTGGGCAAACAGGTTTTGCAGCCGTTTGAGCTAAGATTTTAAAATGATTCACATAATGAAAACCTATACTTTGTTTCAGGCGAGTTTCCCATTCAAATGCATGTAACAGTGAGAAACGCATTGTCTTGGCGAAATAAAGTTTTTTTTTGAACAACTTCATATAAATCGCTGTAACTTTTGATAGAAGACTCAGACAAACATGTTTATGGCTTTATCTTATAGAACTCAATATCCCCGTGCTTGGTAAACAGGTTTTGCAGCCGTTTGAGCTAAGATTTTAAAATTATTCACATAATGAAAACCTATACTTTGTTTCAGGCGAGTTTCCCATTCAAATGCATGTAACAGTGAGAAACGCATTGTCTTGGCGAAATAAAGCGTTTTTGAACAACTTCATATAAATCGCTGTAACTTTTGATAGAAGACTCAGACAAACATGTTTATGGCTTTATCTTATAGAACTCAATATCCCCGTGCTGGGCAAACAGGTTTTGCAGCCGTTTGAGCTAAGATTTTAAAAGTATTCACATAATGAAAATCTATACTTTGTTTCAGGCGAGTTTCCCATTCAAATGCATGTAACAGTGAGAAACGCATTGTCTTGGCGAAATAAAGCGTTTTTGAACAACTTCATATAAATCGCTGTAACTTTTGATAGAAGACTCAGACAAACATGTTTATGGCTTTATCTTATAGAACTCAATATCCCCGTGCTGGGCAAACAGGTTTTGCAGCCGTTTGAGCTAAGATTTTAAAAGTATTCACATAATGAAAATCTATACTTTGTTTCAGGCGAGTTTCCCATTCAAATGCATGTAACAGTGAGAAACGCATTGTCTTGGCGAAATAAAGCGTTTTTGAACAACTTCATATAAATCGCTGTAACTTTTGATAGAAGACTCAGACAAACATGTTTATGGCTTTATCTTATAGAACTCAATATCCCCGTGCTGGGCAAACAGGTTTTGCAGCCGTTTGAGCTAAGATTTTAAAATTATTCACATAATGAAAATCTATACTTTGTTTCAGGCGAGTTTCCCATTCAAATGCATGTAACAGTGAGAAACACACTGTCTTGGCGAAATAAAGCGTTTTTGAACAACTTCATATAAATCGCTGTAACTTTTGATAGAAGACTCAGACAAACATGTTTATGGCTTTATCTTATAGAACTCAATATCCCCGTGCTGGGCAAACAGGTTTTGTAGCCGTTTGAGCTAAGATTTTAAAATGATTCACATAATGAAAACCTATACTTTGTTTCAGGCGAGTTTCCCATTCAAATGCATGTAACAGTGAGAAACGCATTGTCTTGGCGAAATAAAGCGTTTTTGAACAACTTCATATAAATCGCTGTAACTTTTGATAGAAGACTCAGACAAACATGTTTATGGCTTTATCTTATAGAACTCAATATCCCCGTGCTGGGCAAACAGGTTTTGCAGCCGTTTGAGCTAAGATTTTAAAATGATTCACATAATGAAAACCTATACTTTGTTTCAGGCGAGTTTCCCATTCAAATGCATGTAACAGTGAGAAACGCATTGTCTTGGCGAAATAAAGCGTTTTTGAACAACTTCATATAAATCGCTGTAACTTTTGATAGAAGACTCAGACAAACATGTTTATGGCTTTATCTTATAGAACTCAATATCCCCGTGCTGGGCAAACAGGTTTTGCAGCCGTTTGAGCTAAGATTTTAAAATGATTCACATAATGAAAACCTATACTTTGTTTCAGGCGAGTTTCCCATTCAAATGCATGTAACAGTGAGAAACGCATTGTCTTGGCGAAATAAAGCGTTTTTGAACAACTTCATATAAATCGCTGTAACTTTTGATAGAAGACTCAGACAAACATGTTTATGGCTTTATCTTATAGAACTCAATATCCCCGTGCTGGGCAAACAGGTTTTGCAGCCGTTTGAGCTAAGATTTTAAAATTATTCACATAATGAAAACCTATACTTTGTTTCAGGCGAGTTTCCCATTCAAATGCATGTAACAGTGAGAAACGCATTGTCTTGGCGAAATAAAGCGTTTTTGAACAACTTCATATAAATCGCTGTAACTTTTGATAGAAGACTCAGACAAACATGTTTATGGCTTTATCTTATAGAACTCAATATCCCCGTGCTGGGCAAACAGGTTTTGCAGCCGTTTGAGCTAAGATTTTAAAATGATTCACATAATGAAAACCTATACTTTGTTTCAGGCGAGTTTCCCATTCAAATGCATGTAACAGTGAGAAACGCATTGTCTTGGCGAAATAAAGCGTTTTTGAACAACTTCATATAAATCGCTGTAACTTTTGATAGAAGACTCAGACAAACATGTTTATGGCTTTATCTTATAGAACTCAATATCCCCGTGCTTGGTAAACAGGTTTTGCAGCCGTTTGAGCTAAGATTTTAAAATGATTCACATAATGAAAACCTATACTTTGTTTCAGGCGAGTTTCCCATTCAAATGCATGTAACAGTGAGAAACGCATTGTCTTGGCGAAATAAAGTTTTTTTGAACAACTTCATATAAATCGCTGTAACTTTTGATAGAAGACTCAGACAAACATGTTTATGGCTTTATCTTATAGAACGCAATATCCCCGTGCTTGGTAAACAGGTTTTGCAGCCGTTTGAGCTAAGATTTTAAAATTATTCACATAATGAAAACCTATACTTTGTTTCAGGCGAGTTTCCCATTCAAATGCATGTAACAGTGAGAAACGCATTGTCTTGGCGAAATAAAGCGTTTTTGAACAACTTCATATAAATCGCTGTAACTTTTGATAGAAGACTCAGACAAACATGTTTATGGCTTTATCTTATAGAACTCAATATCCCCGTGCTTGGTAAACAGGTTTTGCAGCCGTTTGAGCTAAGATTTTAAAATTATTCACATAATGAAAACCTATACTTTGTTTCAGGCGAGTTTCCCATTCAAATGCATGTAACAGTGAGAAACGCATTGTCTTGGCGAAATAAAGCGTTTTTGAACAACTTCATATAAATCGCTGTAACTTTTGATAGAAGACTCAGACAAACATGTTTATGGCTTTATCTTATAGAACTCAATATCCCCGTGCTGGGCAAACAGGTTTTGCAGCCGTTTGAGCTAAGATTTTAAAATTATTCACATAATGAAAACCTATACTTTGTTTCAGGCGAGTTTCCCATTCAAATGCATGTAACAGTGAGAAACGCATTGTCTTGGCGAAATAAAGCGTTTTTGAACAACTTCATATAAATCGCTGTAACTTTTGATAGAAGACTCAGACAAACATGTTTATGGCTTTATCTTATAGAACTCAATATCCCCGTGCTGGGCAAACAGGTTTTGCAGCCGTTTGAGCTAAGATTTTAAAATTATTCACATAATGAAAACCTATACTTTGTTTCAGGCGAGTTTCCCATTCAAATGCATGTAACAGTGAGAAACGCATTGTCTTGGCGAAATAAAGCGTTTTTGAACAACTTCATATAAATCGCTGTAACTTTTGATAGAAGACTCAGACAAACATGTTTATGGCTTTATCTTATAGAACTCAATATCCCCGTGCTGGGCAAACAGGTTTTGTAGCCGTTTGAGCTAAGATTTTAAAATTATTCACATAATGAAAACCTATACTTTGTTTCAGGCGAGTTTCCCATTCAAATGCATGTAACAGTGAGAAACGCATTGTCTTGGCGAAATAAAGCGTTTTTGAACAACTTCATATAAATCGCTGTAACTTTTGATAGAAGACTCAGACAAACATGTTTATGGCTTTATCTTATAGAACTCAATATCCCCGTGCTGGGCAAACAGGTTTTGCAGCCGTTTGAGCTAAGATTTTAAAATGATTCACATAATGAAAACCTATACTTTGTTTCAGGCGAGTTTCCCATTCAAATGCATGTAACAGTGAGAAACGCATTGTCTTGGCGAAATAAAGTTTTTTTTTGAACAACTTCATATAAATCGCTGTAACTTTTGATAGAAGACTCAGACAAACATGTTTATGGCTTTATCTTATAGAACTCAATATCCCCGTGCTTGGTAAACAGGTTTTGCAGCCGTTTGAGCTAAGATTTTAAAATTATTCACATAATGAAAACCTATACTTTGTTTCAGGCGAGTTTCCCATTCAAATGCATGTAACAGTGAGAAACGCATTGTCTTGGCGAAATAAAGCGTTTTTGAACAACTTCATATAAATCGCTGTAACTTTTGATAGAAGACTCAGACAAACATGTTTATGGCTTTATCTTATAGAACTCAATATCCCCGTGCTGGGCAAACAGGTTTTGCAGCCGTTTGAGCTAAGATTTTAAAAGTATTCACATAATGAAAATCTATACTTTGTTTCAGGCGAGTTTCCCATTCAAATGCATGTAACAGTGAGAAACGCATTGTCTTGGCGAAATAAAGCGTTTTTGAACAACTTCATATAAATCGCTGTAACTTTTGATAGAAGACTCAGACAAACATGTTTATGGCTTTATCTTATAGAACTCAATATCCCCGTGCTGGGCAAACAGGTTTTGCAGCCGTTTGAGCTAAGATTTTAAAAGTATTCACATAATGAAAATCTATACTTTGTTTCAGGCGAGTTTCCCATTCAAATGCATGTAACAGTGAGAAACGCATTGTCTTGGCGAAATAAAGCGTTTTTGAACAACTTCATATAAATCGCTGTAACTTTTGATAGAAGACTCAGACAAACATGTTTATGGCTTTATCTTATAGAACTCAATATCCCCGTGCTGGGCAAACAGGTTTTGCAGCCGTTTGAGCTAAGATTTTAAAAGTATTCACATAATGAAAATCTATACTTTGTTTCAGGCGAGTTTCCCATTCAAATGCATGTAACAGTGAGAAACACACTGTCTTGGCGAAATAAAGCGTTTTTGAACAACTTCATATAAATCGCTGTAACTTTTGATAGAAGACTCAGACAAACATGTTTATGGCTTTATCTTATAGAACTCAATATCCCCGTGCTGGGCAAACAGGTTTTGTAGCCGTTTGAGCTAAGATTTTAAAATGATTCACATAATGAAAACCTATACTTTGTTTCAGGCGAGTTTCCCATTCAAATGCATGTAACAGTGAGAAACGCATTGTCTTGGCGAAATAAAGCGTTTTTGAACAACTTCATATAAATCGCTGTAACTTTTGATAGAAGACTCAGACAAACATGTTTATGGCTTTATCTTATAGAACTCAATATCCCCGTGCTGGGCAAACAGGTTTTGCAGCCGTTTGAGCTAAGATTTTAAAATGATTCACATAATGAAAACCTATACTTTGTTTCAGGCGAGTTTCCCATTCAAATGCATGTAACAGTGAGAAACGCATTGTCTTGGCGAAATAAAGCGTTTTTGAACAACTTCATATAAATCGCTGTAACTTTTGATAGAAGACTCAGACAAACATGTTTATGGCTTTATCTTATAGAACTCAATATCCCCGTGCTGGGCAAACAGGTTTTGCAGCCGTTTGAGCTAAGATTTTAAAATGATTCACATAATGAAAACCTATACTTTGTTTCAGGCGAGTTTCCCATTCAAATGCATGTAACAGTGAGAAACGCATTGTCTTGGCGAAATAAAGCGTTTTTGAACAACTTCATATAAATCGCTGTAACTTTTGATAGAAGACTCAGACAAACATGTTTATGGCTTTATCTTATAGAACTCAATATCCCCGTGCTGGGCAAACAGGTTTTGCAGCCGTTTGAGCTAAGATTTTAAAAGTATTCACATAATGAAAATCTATACTTTGTTTCAGGCGAGTTTCCCATTCAAATGCATGTAACAGTGAGAAACACACTGTCTTGGCGAAATAAAGCGTTTTTGAACAACTTCATATAAATCGCTGTAACTTTTGATAGAAGACTCAGACAAACATGTTTATGGCTTTATCTTATAGAACTCAATATCCCCGTGCTGGGCAAACAGGTTTTGCAGCCGTTTGAGCTAAGATTTTAAAATGATTCACATAATGAAAACCTATACTTTGTTTCAGGCGAGTTTCCCATTCAAATGCATGTAACAGTGAGAAACGCATTGTCTTGGCGAAATAAAGCGTTTTTGAACAACTTCATATAAATCGCTGTAACTTTTGATAGAAGACTCAGACAAACATGTTTATGGCTTTATCTTATAGAACTCAATATCCCCGTGCTGGGCAAACAGGTTTTGCAGCCGTTTGAGCTAAGATTTTAAAAGTATTCACATAATGAAAATCTATACTTTGTTTCAGGCGAGTTTCCCATTCAAATGCATGTAACAGTGAGAAACACACTGTCTTGGCGAAATAAAGCGTTTTTGAACAACTTCATATAAATCGCTGTAACTTTTGATAGAAGACTCAGACAAACATGTTTATTGGCTTTATCTTATAGAACTCAATATCCCTGTGCTGGGCAAACAGGTTTTGCAGCCGTTTGAGCTAAGATTTTAAAATTATTCACATAATGAAAACCTATACTTTGTTTCAGGCGAGTTTCCCATTCAAATGCATGTAACAGTGAGAAACGCATTGTCTTGGCGAAAGAAAGCGTTTTTGAACAACTTCATATAAATCGCTGTAACTTTTGATAGAAGACTCAGACAAACATGTTTATGGCTTTATCTTATAGAACTCAATATCCCCGTGCTGGGCAAACAGGTTTTGCAGCCGTTTGAGCTAAGATTTTAAAAGTATTCACATAATGAAAATCTATACTTTGTTTCAGGCGAGTTTCCCATTCAAATGCATGTAACAGTGAGAAACACACTGTCTTGGCGAAATAAAGCGTTTTTGAACAACTTCATATAAATCGCTGTAACTTTTGATAGAAGACTCAGACAAACATGTTTATTGGCTTTATCTTATAGAACTCAATATCCCTGTGCTGGGCAAACAGGTTTTGCAGCCGTTTGAGCTAAGATTTTAAAATTATTCACATAATGAAAACCTATACTTTGTTTCAGGCGAGTTTCCCATTCAAATGCATGTAACAGTGAGAAACGCATTGTCTTGGCGAAATAAAGCGTTTTTGAACAACTTCATATAAATCGCTGTAACTTTTGATAGAAGACTCAGACAAACATGTTTATGGCTTTATCTTATAGAACTCAATATCCCCGTGCTGGGCAAACAGGTTTTGCAGCCGTTTGAGCTAAGATTTTAAAAGTATTCACATAATGAAAATCTATACTTTGTTTCAGGCGAGTTTCCCATTCAAATGCATGTAACAGTGAGAAACACACTGTCTTGGCGAAATAAAGCGTTTTTGAACAACTTCATATAAATCGCTGTAACTTTTGATAGAAGACTCAGACAAACATGTTTATTGGCTTTATCTTATAGAACTCAATATCCCTGTGCTGGGCAAACAGGTTTTGCAGCCGTTTGAGCTAAGATTTTAAAATTATTCACATAATGAAAACCTATACTTTGTTTCAGGCGAGTTTCCCATTCAAATGCATGTAACAGTGAGAAACGCATTGTCTTGGCGAAAGAAAGCGTTTTTGAACAACTTCATATAAATCGCTGTAACTTTTGATAGAAGACTCAGACAAACATGTTTATGGCTTTATCTTATAGAACTCAATATCCCCGTGCTGGGCAAACAGGTTTTGCAGCCGTTTGAGCTAAGATTTTAAAATTATTCACATAATGAAAACCTATACTTTGTTTCAGGCGAGTTTCCCATTCAAATGCATGTAACAGTGAGAAACGCATTGTCTTGGCGAAATAAAGCGTTTTTGAACAACTTCATATAAATCGCTGTAACTTTTGATAGAAGACTCAGACAAACATGTTTATGGCTTTATCTTATAGAACTCAATATCCCCGTGCTGGGCAAACAGGTTTTGCAGCCGTTTGAGCTAAGATTTTAAAATTATTCACATAATGAAAATCTATACTTTGTTTCAGGCGAGTTTCCCATTCAAATGCATGTAACAGTGAGAAACACACTGTCTTGGCGAAATAAAGCGTTTTTGAACAACTTCATATAAATCGCTGTAACTTTTGATAGAAGACTCAGACAAACATGTTTATTGGCTTTATCTTATAGAACTCAATATCCCTGTGCTGGGCAAACAGGTTTTGCAGCCGTTTGAGCTAAGATTTTAAAAGTATTCACATAATGAAAATCTATACTTTGTTTCAGGCGAGTTTCCCATTCAAATGCATGTAACAGTGAGAAACACACTGTCTTGGCGAAATAAAGCGTTTTTGAACAACTTCATATAAATCGCTGTAACTTTTGATAGAAGACTCAGACAAACATGTTTATGGCTTTATCTTATAGAACTCAATATCCCCGTGCTGGGCAAACAGGTTTTGCAGCCGTTTGAGCTAAGATTTTAAAAGTATTCACATAATGAAAATCTATACTTTGTTTCAGGCGAGTTTCCCATTCAAATGCATGTAACAGTGAGAAACACACTGTCTTGGCGAAATAAAGCGTTTTTGAACAACTTCATATAAATCGCTGTAACTTTTGATAGAAGACTCAGACAAACATGTTTATGGCTTTATCTTATAGAACTCAATATCCCCGTGCTGGGCAAACAGGTTTTGTAGCCGTTTGAGCTAAGATTTTAAAATTATTCACATAATGAAAACCTATACTTTGTTTCAGGCGAGTTTCCCATTCAAATGCATGTAACAGTGAGAAACGCATTGTCTTGGCGAAAGAAAGCGTTTTTGAACAACTTCATATAAATCGCTGTAACTTTTGATAGAAGACTCAGACAAACATGTTTATGGCTTTATCTTATAGAACTCAATATCCCCGTGCTGGGCAAACAGGTTTTGCAGCCGTTTGAGCTAAGATTTTAAAATTATTCACATAATGAAAACCTATACTTTGTTTCAGGCGAGTTTCCCATTCAAATGCATGTAACAGTGAGAAACGCATTGTCTTGGCGAAATAAAGCGTTTTTGAACAACTTCATATAAATCGCTGTAACTTTTGATAGAAGACTCAGACAAACATGTTTATGGCTTTATCTTATAGAACTCAATATCCCCGTGCTGGGCAAACAGGTTTTGCAGCCGTTTGAGCTAAGATTTTAAAATTATTCACATAATGAAAATCTATACTTTGTTTCAGGCGAGTTTCCCATTCAAATGCATGTAACAGTGAGAAACACACTGTCTTGGCGAAATAAAGCGTTTTTGAACAACTTCATATAAATCGCTGTAACTTTTGATAGAAGACTCAGACAAACATGTTTATTGGCTTTATCTTATAGAACTCAATATCCCTGTGCTGGGCAAACAGGTTTTGCAGCCGTTTGAGCTAAGATTTTAAAAGTATTCACATAATGAAAATCTATACTTTGTTTCAGGCGAGTTTCCCATTCAAATGCATGTAACAGTGAGAAACACACTGTCTTGGCGAAATAAAGCGTTTTTGAACAACTTCATATAAATCGCTGTAACTTTTGATAGAAGACTCAGACAAACATGTTTATGGCTTTATCTTATAGAACTCAATATCCCCGTGCTGGGCAAACAGGTTTTGCAGCCGTTTGAGCTAAGATTTTAAAAGTATTCACATAATGAAAATCTATACTTTGTTTCAGGCGAGTTTCCCATTCAAATGCATGTAACAGTGAGAAACACACTGTCTTGGCGAAATAAAGCGTTTTTGAACAACTTCATATAAATCGCTGTAACTTTTGATAGAAGACTCAGACAAACATGTTTATGGCTTTATCTTATAGAACTCAATATCCCCGTGCTGGGCAAACAGGTTTTGCAGCCGTTTGAGCTAAGATTTTAAAAGTATTCACATAATGAAAATCTATACTTTGTTTCAGGCGAGTTTCCCATTCAAATGCATGTAACAGTGAGAAACACACTGTCTTGGCGAAATAAAGTGTTTTTGAACAACTTCATATAAATCGCTGTAACTTTTGATAGAAGACTCAGACAAACATGTTTATGGCTTTATCTTATAGAACTCAATATCCCCGTGCTGGGCAAACAGGTTTTGCAGCCGTTTGAGCTAAGATTTTAAAAGTATTCACATAATGAAAATCTATACTTTGTTTCAGGCGAGTTTCCCATTCAAATGCATGTAACAGTGAGAAACACACTGTCTTGGCGAAATAAAGCGTTTTTGAACAACTTCATATAAATCGCTGTAACTTTTGATAGAAGACTCAGACAAACATGTTTATGGCTTTATCTTATAGAACTCAATATCCCCGTGCTGGGCAAACAGGTTTTGTAGCCGTTTGAGCTAAGATTTTAAAATTATTCACATAATGAAAACCTATACTTTGTTTCAGGCGAGTTTCCCATTCAAATGCATGTAACAGTGAGAAACGCATTGTCTTGGCGAAATAAAGCGTTTTTGAACAACTTCATATAAATCGCTGTAACTTTTGATAGAAGACTCAGACAAACATGTTTATGGCTTTATCTTATAGAACTCAATATCCCCGTGCTGGGCAAACAGGTTTTGTAGCCGTTTGAGCTAAGATTTTAAAATTATTCACATAATGAAAACCTATACTTTGTTTCAGGCGAGTTTCCCATTCAAATGCATGTAACAGTGAGAAACGCATTGTCTTGGCGAAATAAAGCGTTTTTGAACAACTTCATATAAATCGCTGTAACTTTTGATAGAAGACTCAGACAAACATGTTTATGGCTTTATCTTATAGAACTCAATATCCCCGTGCTGGGCAAACAGGTTTTGCAGCCGTTTGAGCTAAGATTTTAAAATGATTCACATAATGAAAACCTATACTTTGTTTCAAGCGAGTTTCCCATTCAAATGCATGTAACAGTGAGAAACGCATTGTCTTGGCGAAATAAAGCGTTTTTGAACAACTTCATATAAATCGCTGTAACTTTTGATAGAAGACTCAGACAAACATGTTTATGGCTTTATCTTATAGAACTCAATATCCCCGTGCTGGGCAAACAGGTTTTGCAGCCGTTTGAGCTAAGATTTTAAAAGTATTCACATAATGAAAACGTATACTTTGTTTCAGGCGAGTTTCCCATTCAAATGCATGTAACAGTGAGAAACGCATTGTCTTGGCGAAAGAAAGCGTTTTTGAACAACTTCATATAAATCGCTGTAACTTTTGATAGAAGACTCAGACAAACATGTTTATGGCTTTATCTTATAGAACTCAATATCCCCGTGCTGGGCAAACAGGTTTTGCAGCCGTTTGAGCTAAGATTTTAAAATTATTCACATAATGAAAACCTATACTTTGTTTCAGGCGAGTTTCCCATTCAAATGCATGTAACAGTGAGAAACGCATTGTCTTGGCGAAATAAAGCGTTTTTGAACAACTTCATATAAATCGCTGTAACTTTTGATAGAAGACTCAGACAAACATGTTTATGGCTTTATCTTATAGAACTCAATATCCCTGTGCTGGGCAAACAGGTTTTGCAGCCGTTTGAGCTAAGATTTTAAAATGATTCACATAATGAAAACCTATACTTTGTTTCAGGCGAGTTTCCCATTCAAATGCATGTAACAGTGAGAAACACACTGTCTTGGCGAAATAAAGTGTTTTTGAACAACTTCATATAAATCGCTGTAACTTTTGATAGAAGACTCAGACAAACATGTTTATGGCTTTATCTTATAGAACTCAATATCCCCGTGCTGGGCAAACAGGTTTTGCAGCCGTTTGAGCTAAGATTTTAAAAGTATTCACATAATGAAAATCTATACTTTGTTTCAGGCGAGTTTCCCATTCAAATGCATGTAACAGTGAGAAACACACTGTCTTGGCGAAATAAAGCGTTTTTGAACAACTTCATATAAATCGCTGTAACTTTTGATAGAAGACTCAGACAAACATGTTTATGGCTTTATCTTATAGAACTCAATATCCCCGTGCTGGGCAAACAGGTTTTGTAGCCGTTTGAGCTAAGATTTTAAAATTATTCACATAATGAAAACCTATACTTTGTTTCAGGCGAGTTTCCCATTCAAATGCATGTAACAGTGAGAAACGCATTGTCTTGGCGAAATAAAGCGTTTTTGAACAACTTCATATAAATCGCTGTAACTTTTGATAGAAGACTCAGACAAACATGTTTATGGCTTTATCTTATAGAACTCAATATCCCCGTGCTGGGCAAACAGGTTTTGTAGCCGTTTGAGCTAAGATTTTAAAATTATTCACATAATGAAAACCTATACTTTGTTTCAGGCGAGTTTCCCATTCAAATGCATGTAACAGTGAGAAACGCATTGTCTTGGCGAAATAAAGCGTTTTTGAACAACTTCATATAAATCGCTGTAACTTTTGATAGAAGACTCAGACAAACATGTTTATGGCTTTATCTTATAGAACTCAATATCCCCGTGCTGGGCAAACAGGTTTTGCAGCCGTTTGAGCTAAGATTTTAAAATGATTCACATAATGAAAACCTATACTTTGTTTCAAGCGAGTTTCCCATTCAAATGCATGTAACAGTGAGAAACGCATTGTCTTGGCGAAATAAAGCGTTTTTGAACAACTTCATATAAATCGCTGTAACTTTTGATAGAAGACTCAGACAAACATGTTTATGGCTTTATCTTATAGAACTCAATATCCCCGTGCTGGGCAAACAGGTTTTGCAGCCGTTTGAGCTAAGATTTTAAAAGTATTCACATAATGAAAACGTATACTTTGTTTCAGGCGAGTTTCCCATTCAAATGCATGTAACAGTGAGAAACGCATTGTCTTGGCGAAAGAAAGCGTTTTTGAACAACTTCATATAAATCGCTGTAACTTTTGATAGAAGACTCAGACAAACATGTTTATGGCTTTATCTTATAGAACTCAATATCCCCGTGCTGGGCAAACAGGTTTTGCAGCCGTTTGAGCTAAGATTTTAAAATTATTCACATAATGAAAACCTATACTTTGTTTCAGGCGAGTTTCCCATTCAAATGCATGTAACAGTGAGAAACGCATTGTCTTGGCGAAATAAAGCGTTTTTGAACAACTTCATATAAATCGCTGTAACTTTTGATAGAAGACTCAGACAAACATGTTTATGGCTTTATCTTATAGAACTCAATATCCCTGTGCTGGGCAAACAGGTTTTGCAGCCGTTTGAGCTAAGATTTTAAAATGATTCACATAATGAAAACCTATACTTTGTTTCAGGCGAGTTTCCCATTCAAATGCATGTAACAGTGAGAAACGCATTGTCTTGGCGAAAGAAAGCGTTTTTGAACAACTTCATATAAATCGCTGTAACTTTTGATAGAAGACTCAGACAAACATGTTTATGGCTTTATCTTATAGAACTCAATATCCCCGTGCTGGGCAAACAGGTTTTGTAGCCGTTTGAGCTAAGATTTTAAAATTATTCACATAATGAAAACCTATACTTTGTTTCAGGCGAGTTTCCCATTCAAATGCATGTAACAGTGAGAAACGCATTGTCTTGGCGAAATAAAGCGTTTTTGAACAACTTCATATAAATCGCTGTAACTTTTGATAGAAGACTCAGACAAACATGTTTATGGCTTTATCTTATAGAACTCAATATCCCCGTGCTGGGCAAACAGGTTTTGCAGCCGTTTGAGCTAAGATTTTAAAATTATTCACATAATGAAAACCTATACTTTGTTTCAGGCGAGTTTCCCATTCAAATGCATGTAACAGTGAGAAACGCATTGTCTTGGCGAAATAAAGCGTTTTTGAACAACTTCATATAAATCGCTGTAACTTTTGATAGAAGACTCAGACAAACATGTTTATGGCTTTATCTTATAGAACTCAATATCCCCGTGCTGGGCAAACAGGTTTTGCAGCCGTTTGAGCTAAGATTTTAAAAGTATTCACATAATGAAAATCTATACTTTGTTTCAGGCGAGTTTCCCATTCAAATGCATGTAACAGTGAGAAACACACTGTCTTGGCGAAATAAAGCGTTTTTGAACAACTTCATATAAATCGCTGTAACTTTTGATAGAAGACTCAGACAAACATGTTTATTGGCTTTATCTTATAGAACTCAATATCCCTGTGCTGGGCAAACAGGTTTTGCAGCCGTTTGAGCTAAGATTTTAAAATTATTCACATAATGAAAACGTATACTTTGTTTCAGGCGAGTTTCCCATTCAAATGCATGTAACAGTGAGAAACGCATTGTCTTGGCGAAAGAAAGCGTTTTTGAACAACTTCATATAAATCGCTGTAACTTTTGATAGAAGACTCAGACAAACATGTTTATGGCTTTATCTTATAGAACTCAATATCCCCGTGCTGGGCAAACAGGTTTTGTAGCCGTTTGAGCTAAGATTTTAAAATTATTCACATAATGAAAACCTATACTTTGTTTCAGGCGAGTTTCCCATTCAAATGCATGTAACAGTGAGAAACGCATTGTCTTGGCGAAATAAAGCGTTTTTGAACAACTTCATATAAATCGCTGTAACTTTTGATAGAAGACTCAGACAAACATGTTTATGGCTTTATCTTATAGAACTCAATATCCCCGTGCTGGGCAAACAGGTTTTGCAGCCGTTTGAGCTAAGATTTTAAAATTATTCACATAATGAAAACCTATACTTTGTTTCAGGCGAGTTTCCCATTCAAATGCATGTAACAGTGAGAAACGCATTGTCTTGGCGAAATAAAGCGTTTTTGAACAACTTCATATAAATCGCTGTAACTTTTGATAGAAGACTCAGACAAACATGTTTATGGCTTTATCTTATAGAACTCAATATCCCCGTGCTGGGCAAACAGGTTTTGCAGCCGTTTGAGCTAAGATTTTACAATTATTCACATAATGAAAACCTATACTTTGTTTCAGGCGAGTTTCCCATTCAAATGCATGTAACAGTGAGAAACGCATTGTCTTGGCGAAATAAAGCGTTTTTGAACAACTTCATATAAATCGCTGTAACTTTTGATAGAAGACTCAGACAAACATGTTTATGGCTTTATCTTATAGAACTCAATATCCCCGTGCTGGGCAAACAGGTTTTGCAGCCGTTTGAGCTAAGATTTTAAAAGTATTCACATAATGAAAATCTATACTTTGTTTCAGGCGAGTTTCCCATTCAAATGCATGTAACAGTGAGAAACACACTGTCTTGGCGAAATAAAGCGTTTTTGAACAACTTCATATAAATCGCTGTAACTTTTGATAGAAGACTCAGACAAACATGTTTATTGGCTTTATCTTATAGAACTCAATATCCCTGTGCTGGGCAAACAGGTTTTGCAGCCGTTTGAGCTAAGATTTTAAAATTATTCACATAATGAAAACGTATACTTTGTTTCAGGCGAGTTTCCCATTCAAATGCATGTAACAGTGAGAAACGCATTGTCTTGGCGAAAGAAAGCGTTTTTGAACAACTTCATATAAATCGCTGTAACTTTTGATAGAAGACTCAGACAAACATGTTTATGGCTTTATCTTATAGAACTCAATATCCCCGTGCTGGGCAAACAGGTTTTGTAGCCGTTTGAGCTAAGATTTTAAAATTATTCACATAATGAAAACCTATACTTTGTTTCAGGCGAGTTTCCCATTCAAATGCATGTAACAGTGAGAAACGCATTGTCTTGGCGAAATAAAGCGTTTTTGAACAACTTCATATAAATCGCTGTAACTTTTGATAGAAGACTCAGACAAACATGTTTATGGCTTTATCTTATAGAACTCAATATCCCCGTGCTGGGCAAACAGGTTTTGCAGCCGTTTGAGCTAAGATTTTAAAATTATTCACATAATGAAAACCTATACTTTGTTTCAGGCGAGTTTCCCATTCAAATGCATGTAACAGTGAGAAACGCATTGTCTTGGCGAAATAAAGCGTTTTTGAACAACTTCATATAAATCGCTGTAACTTTTGATAGAAGACTCAGACAAACATGTTTATGGCTTTATCTTATAGAACTCAATATCCCCGTGCTGGGCAAACAGGTTTTGCAGCCGTTTGAGCTAAGATTTTAAAAGTATTCACATAATGAAAATCTATACTTTGTTTCAGGCGAGTTTCCCATTCAAATGCATGTAACAGTGAGAAACACACTGTCTTGGCGAAATAAAGCGTTTTTGAACAACTTCATATAAATCGCTGTAACTTTTGATAGAAGACTCAGACAAACATGTTTATTGGCTTTATCTTATAGAACTCAATATCCCTGTGCTGGGCAAACAGGTTTTGCAGCCGTTTGAGCTAAGATTTTAAAATTATTCACATAATGAAAATCTATACTTTGTTTCAGGCGAGTTTCCCATTCAAATGCATGTAACAGTGAGAAACACACTGTCTTGGCGAAATAAAGCGTTTTTGAACAACTTCATATAAATCGCTGTAACTTTTGATAGAAGACTCAGACAAACATGTTTATGGCTTTATCTTATAGAACTCAATATCCCCGTGCTGGGCAAACAGGTTTTGCAGCCGTTTGAGCTAAGATTTTACAATTATTCACATAATGAAAACCTATACTTTGTTTCAGGCGAGTTTCCCATTCAAATGCATGTAACAGTGAGAAACGCATTGTCTTGGCGAAATAAAGCGTTTTTGAACAACTTCATATAAATCGCTGTAACTTTTGATAGAAGACTCAGACAAACATGTTTATGGCTTTATCTTATAGAACTCAATATCCCCGTGCTGGGCAAACAGGTTTTGCAGCCGTTTGAGCTAAGATTTTAAAAGTATTCACATAATGAAAATCTATACTTTGTTTCAGGCGAGTTTCCCATTCAAATGCATGTAACAGTGAGAAACACACTGTCTTGGCGAAATAAAGCGTTTTTGAACAACTTCATATAAATCGCTGTAACTTTTGATAGAAGACTCAGACAAACATGTTTATTGGCTTTATCTTATAGAACTCAATATCCCTGTGCTGGGCAAACAGGTTTTGCAGCCGTTTGAGCTAAGATTTTAAAATTATTCACATAATGAAAACCTATACTTTGTTTCAGGCGAGTTTCCCATTCAAATGCATGTAACAGTGAGAAACGCATTGTCTTGGCGAAAGAAAGCGTTTTTGAACAACTTCATATAAATCGCTGTAACTTTTGATAGAAGACTCAGACAAACATGTTTATGGCTTTATCTTATAGAACTCAATATCCCCGTGCTGGGCAAACAGGTTTTGCAGCCGTTTGAGCTAAGATTTTAAAATTATTCACATAATGAAAACCTATACTTTGTTTCAGGCGAGTTTCCCATTCAAATGCATGTAACAGTGAGAAACGCATTGTCTTGGCGAAATAAAGCGTTTTTGAACAACTTCATATAAATCGCTGTAACTTTTGATAGAAGACTCAGACAAACATGTTTATGGCTTTATCTTATAGAACTCAATATCCCTGTGCTGGGCAAACAGGTTTTGCAGCCGTTTGAGCTAAGATTTTAAAATGATTCACATAATGAAAACCTATACTTTGTTTCAGGCGAGTTTCCCATTCAAATGCATGTAACAGTGAGAAACGCATTGTCTTGGCGAAAGAAAGCGTTTTTGAACAACTTCATATAAATCGCTGTAACTTTTGATAGAAGACTCAGACAAACATGTTTATGGCTTTATCTTATAGAACTCAATATCCCCGTGCTGGGCAAACAGGTTTTGTAGCCGTTTGAGCTAAGATTTTAAAATTATTCACATAATGAAAACCTATACTTTGTTTCAGGCGAGTTTCCCATTCAAATGCATGTAACAGTGAGAAACGCATTGTCTTGGCGAAATAAAGCGTTTTTGAACAACTTCATATAAATCGCTGTAACTTTTGATAGAAGACTCAGACAAACATGTTTATGGCTTTATCTTATAGAACTCAATATCCCCGTGCTGGGCAAACAGGTTTTGCAGCCGTTTGAGCTAAGATTTTAAAATTATTCACATAATGAAAACCTATACTTTGTTTCAGGCGAGTTTCCCATTCAAATGCATGTAACAGTGAGAAACGCATTGTCTTGGCGAAATAAAGCGTTTTTGAACAACTTCATATAAATCGCTGTAACTTTTGATAGAAGACTCAGACAAACATGTTTATGGCTTTATCTTATAGAACTCAATATCCCCGTGCTGGGCAAACAGGTTTTGCAGCCGTTTGAGCTAAGATTTTACAATTATTCACATAATGAAAACCTATACTTTGTTTCAGGCGAGTTTCCCATTCAAATGCATGTAACAGTGAGAAACGCATTGTCTTGGCGAAATAAAGCGTTTTTGAACAACTTCATATAAATCGCTGTAACTTTTGATAGAAGACTCAGACAAACATGTTTATGGCTTTATCTTATAGAACTCAATATCCCCGTGCTGGGCAAACAGGTTTTGCAGCCGTTTGAGCTAAGATTTTAAAAGTATTCACATAATGAAAATCTATACTTTGTTTCAGGCGAGTTTCCCATTCAAATGCATGTAACAGTGAGAAACACACTGTCTTGGCGAAATAAAGCGTTTTTGAACAACTTCATATAAATCGCTGTAACTTTTGATAGAAGACTCAGACAAACATGTTTATTGGCTTTATCTTATAGAACTCAATATCCCTGTGCTGGGCAAACAGGTTTTGCAGCCGTTTGAGCTAAGATTTTAACATTATTCACATAATGAAAACGTATACTTTGTTTCAGGCGAGTTTCCCATTCAAATGCATGTAACAGTGAGAAACGCATTGTCTTGGCGAAAGAAAGCGTTTTTGAACAACTTCATATAAATCGCTGTAACTTTTGATAGAAGACTCAGACAAACATGTTTATGGCTTTATCTTATAGAACTCAATATCCCCGTGCTGGGCAAACAGGTTTTGTAGCCGTTTGAGCTAAGATTTTAAAATTATTCACATAATGAAAACCTATACTTTGTTTCAGGCGAGTTTCCCATTCAAATGCATGTAACAGTGAGAAACGCATTGTCTTGGCGAAATAAAGCGTTTTTGAACAACTTCATATAAATCGCTGTAACTTTTGATAGAAGACTCAGACAAACATGTTTATGGCTTTATCTTATAGAACTCAATATCCCCGTGCTGGGCAAACAGGTTTTGTAGCCGTTTGAGCTAAGATTTTAAAATTATTCACATAATGAAAACCTATACTTTGTTTCAGGCGAGTTTCCCATTCAAATGCATGTAACAGTGAGAAACGCATTGTCTTGGCGAAATAAAGCGTTTTTGAACAACTTCATATAAATCGCTGTAACTTTTGATAGAAGACTCAGACAAACATGTTTATGGCTTTATCTTATAGAACTCAATATCCCCGTGCTGGGCAAACAGGTTTTGCAGCCGTTTGAGCTAAGATTTTAAAATGATTCACATAATGAAAACCTATACTTTGTTTCAAGCGAGTTTCCCATTCAAATGCATGTAACAGTGAGAAACGCATTGTCTTGGCGAAATAAAGCGTTTTTGAACAACTTCATATAAATCGCTGTAACTTTTGATAGAAGACTCAGACAAACATGTTTATGGCTTTATCTTATAGAACTCAATATCCCCGTGCTGGGCAAACAGGTTTTGCAGCCGTTTGAGCTAAGATTTTACAATTATTCACATAATGAAAACCTATACTTTGTTTCAGGCGAGTTTCCCATTCAAATGCATGTAACAGTGAGAAACGCATTGTCTTGGCGAAATAAAGCGTTTTTGAACAACTTCATATAAATCGCTGTAACTTTTGATAGAAGACTCAGACAAACATGTTTATGGCTTTATCTTATAGAACTCAATATCCCCGTGCTGGGCAAACAGGTTTTGCAGCCGTTTGAGCTAAGATTTTAAAAGTATTCACATAATGAAAATCTATACTTTGTTTCAGGCGAGTTTCCCATTCAAATGCATGTAACAGTGAGAAACACACTGTCTTGGCGAAATAAAGCGTTTTTGAACAACTTCATATAAATCGCTGTAACTTTTGATAGAAGACTCAGACAAACATGTTTATTGGCTTTATCTTATAGAACTCAATATCCCTGTGCTGGGCAAACAGGTTTTGCAGCCGTTTGAGCTAAGATTTTAAAATTATTCACATAATGAAAACGTATACTTTGTTTCAGGCGAGTTTCCCATTCAAATGCATGTAACAGTGAGAAACGCATTGTCTTGGCGAAAGAAAGCGTTTTTGAACAACTTCATATAAATCGCTGTAACTTTTGATAGAAGACTCAGACAAACATGTTTATGGCTTTATCTTATAGAACTCAATATCCCCGTGCTGGGCAAACAGGTTTTGCAGCCGTTTGAGCTAAGATTTTAAAATTATTCACATAATGAAAACCTATACTTTGTTTCAGGCGAGTTTCCCATTCAAATGCATGTAACAGTGAGAAACGCATTGTCTTGGCGAAATAAAGCGTTTTTGAACAACTTCATATAAATCGCTGTAACCTTTGATAGAAGACTCAGACAAACATGTTTATGGCTTTATCTTATAGAACTCAATATCCCTGTGCTGGGCAAACAGGTTTTGCAGCCGTTTGAGCTAAGATTTTAAAATGATTCACATAATGAAAACCTATACTTTGTTTCAGGCGAGTTTCCCATTCAAATGCATGTAACAGTGAGAAACGCATTGTCTTGGCGAAAGAAAGCGTTTTTGAACAACTTCATATAAATCGCTGTAACTTTTGATAGAAGACTCAGACAAACATGTTTATGGCTTTATCTTATAGAACTCAATATCCCCGTGCTGGGCAAACAGGTTTTGTAGCCGTTTGAGCTAAGATTTTAAAATTATTCACATAATGAAAACCTATACTTTGTTTCAGGCGAGTTTCCCATTCAAATGCATGTAACAGTGAGAAACGCATTGTCTTGGCGAAATAAAGCGTTTTTGAACAACTTCATATAAATCGCTGTAACTTTTGATAGAAGACTCAGACAAACATGTTTATGGCTTTATCTTATAGAACTCAATATCCCCGTGCTGGGCAAACAGGTTTTGCAGCCGTTTGAGCTAAGATTTTACAATTATTCACATAATGAAAACCTATACTTTGTTTCAGGCGAGTTTCCCATTCAAATGCATGTAACAGTGAGAAACGCATTGTCTTGGCGAAATAAAGCGTTTTTGAACAACTTCATATAAATCGCTGTAACTTTTGATAGAAGACTCAGACAAACATGTTTATGGCTTTATCTTATAGAACTCAATATCCCCGTGCTGGGCAAACAGGTTTTGCAGCCGTTTGAGCTAAGATTTTAAAAGTATTCACATAATGAAAATCTATACTTTGTTTCAGGCGAGTTTCCCATTCAAATGCATGTAACAGTGAGAAACACACTGTCTTGGCGAAATAAAGCGTTTTTGAACAACTTCATATAAATCGCTGTAACTTTTGATAGAAGACTCAGACAAACATGTTTATTGGCTTTATCTTATAGAACTCAATATCCCTGTGCTGGGCAAACAGGTTTTGCAGCCGTTTGAGCTAAGATTTTAAAATTATTCACATAATGAAAACGTATACTTTGTTTCAGGCGAGTTTCCCATTCAAATGCATGTAACAGTGAGAAACGCATTGTCTTGGCGAAAGAAAGCGTTTTTGAACAACTTCATATAAATCGCTGTAACTTTTGATAGAAGACTCAGACAAACATGTTTATGGCTTTATCTTATAGAACTCAATATCCCCGTGCTGGGCAAACAGGTTTTGTAGCCGTTTGAGCTAAGATTTTAAAATTATTCACATAATGAAAACCTATACTTTGTTTCAGGCGAGTTTCCCATTCAAATGCATGTAACAGTGAGAAACGCATTGTCTTGGCGAAATAAAGCGTTTTTGAACAACTTCATATAAATCGCTGTAACTTTTGATAGAAGACTCAGACAAACATGTTTATGGCTTTATCTTATAGAACTCAATATCCCCGTGCTGGGCAAACAGGTTTTGCAGCCGTTTGAGCTAAGATTTTAAAATTATTCACATAATGAAAACCTATACTTTGTTTCAGGCGAGTTTCCCATTCAAATGCATGTAACAGTGAGAAACGCATTGTCTTGGCGAAATAAAGCGTTTTTGAACAACTTCATATAAATCGCTGTAACTTTTGATAGAAGACTCAGACAAACATGTTTATGGCTTTATCTTATAGAACTCAATATCCCCGTGCTGGGCAAACAGGTTTTGCAGCCGTTTGAGCTAAGATTTTAAAAGTATTCACATAATGAAAATCTATACTTTGTTTCAGGCGAGTTTCCCATTCAAATGCATGTAACAGTGAGAAACACACTGTCTTGGCGAAATAAAGCGTTTTTGAACAACTTCATATAAATCGCTGTAACTTTTGATAGAAGACTCAGACAAACATGTTTATTGGCTTTATCTTATAGAACTCAATATCCCTGTGCTGGGCAAACAGGTTTTGCAGCCGTTTGAGCTAAGATTTTAAAATTATTCACATAATGAAAATCTATACTTTGTTTCAGGCGAGTTTCCCATTCAAATGCATGTAACAGTGAGAAACACACTGTCTTGGCGAAATAAAGCGTTTTTGAACAACTTCATATAAATCGCTGTAACTTTTGATAGAAGACTCAGACAAACATGTTTATGGCTTTATCTTATAGAACTCAATATCCCCGTGCTGGGCAAACAGGTTTTGCAGCCGTTTGAGCTAAGATTTTACAATTATTCACATAATGAAAACCTATACTTTGTTTCAGGCGAGTTTCCCATTCAAATGCATGTAACAGTGAGAAACGCATTGTCTTGGCGAAATAAAGCGTTTTTGAACAACTTCATATAAATCGCTGTAACTTTTGATAGAAGACTCAGACAAACATGTTTATGGCTTTATCTTATAGAACTCAATATCCCCGTGCTGGGCAAACAGGTTTTGCAGCCGTTTGAGCTAAGATTTTAAAAGTATTCACATAATGAAAATCTATACTTTGTTTCAGGCGAGTTTCCCATTCAAATGCATGTAACAGTGAGAAACACACTGTCTTGGCGAAATAAAGCGTTTTTGAACAACTTCATATAAATCGCTGTAACTTTTGATAGAAGACTCAGACAAACATGTTTATTGGCTTTATCTTATAGAACTCAATATCCCTGTGCTGGGCAAACAGGTTTTGCAGCCGTTTGAGCTAAGATTTTAAAATTATTCACATAATGAAAACCTATACTTTGTTTCAGGCGAGTTTCCCATTCAAATGCATGTAACAGTGAGAAACGCATTGTCTTGGCGAAAGAAAGCGTTTTTGAACAACTTCATATAAATCGCTGTAACTTTTGATAGAAGACTCAGACAAACATGTTTATGGCTTTATCTTATAGAACTCAATATCCCCGTGCTGGGCAAACAGGTTTTGCAGCCGTTTGAGCTAAGATTTTAAAATTATTCACATAATGAAAACCTATACTTTGTTTCAGGCGAGTTTCCCATTCAAATGCATGTAACAGTGAGAAACGCATTGTCTTGGCGAAATAAAGCGTTTTTGAACAACTTCATATAAATCGCTGTAACTTTTGATAGAAGACTCAGACAAACATGTTTATGGCTTTATCTTATAGAACTCAATATCCCTGTGCTGGGCAAACAGGTTTTGCAGCCGTTTGAGCTAAGATTTTAAAATGATTCACATAATGAAAACCTATACTTTGTTTCAGGCGAGTTTCCCATTCAAATGCATGTAACAGTGAGAAACGCATTGTCTTGGCGAAAGAAAGCGTTTTTGAACAACTTCATATAAATCGCTGTAACTTTTGATAGAAGACTCAGACAAACATGTTTATGGCTTTATCTTATAGAACTCAATATCCCCGTGCTGGGCAAACAGGTTTTGTAGCCGTTTGAGCTAAGATTTTAAAATGATTCACATAATGAAAACCTATACTTTGTTTCAGGCGAGTTTCCCATTCAAATGCATGTAACAGTGAGAAACGCATTGTCTTGGCGAAATAAAGCGTTTTTGAACAACTTCATATAAATCGCTGTAACTTTTGATAGAAGACTCAGACAAACATGTTTATGGCTTTATCTTATAGAACTCAATATCCCCGTGCTGGGCAAACAGGTTTTGCAGCCGTTTGAGCTAAGATTTTAAAATTATTCACATAATGAAAACCTATACTTTGTTTCAGGCGAGTTTCCCATTCAAATGCATGTAACAGTGAGAAACGCATTGTCTTGGCGAAATAAAGCGTTTTTGAACAACTTCATATAAATCGCTGTAACTTTTGATAGAAGACTCAGACAAACATGTTTATGGCTTTATCTTATAGAACTCAATATCCCCGTGCTGGGCAAACAGGTTTTGCAGCCGTTTGAGCTAAGATTTTACAATTATTCACATAATGAAAACCTATACTTTGTTTCAGGCGAGTTTCCCATTCAAATGCATGTAACAGTGAGAAACGCATTGTCTTGGCGAAATAAAGCGTTTTTGAACAACTTCATATAAATCGCTGTAACTTTTGATAGAAGACTCAGACAAACATGTTTATGGCTTTATCTTATAGAACTCAATATCCCCGTGCTGGGCAAACAGGTTTTGCAGCCGTTTGAGCTAAGATTTTAAAAGTATTCACATAATGAAAATCTATACTTTGTTTCAGGCGAGTTTCCCATTCAAATGCATGTAACAGTGAGAAACACACTGTCTTGGCGAAATAAAGCGTTTTTGAACAACTTCATATAAATCGCTGTAACTTTTGATAGAAGACTCAGACAAACATGTTTATTGGCTTTATCTTATAGAACTCAATATCCCTGTGCTGGGCAAACAGGTTTTGCAGCCGTTTGAGCTAAGATTTTAACATTATTCACATAATGAAAACGTATACTTTGTTTCAGGCGAGTTTCCCATTCAAATGCATGTAACAGTGAGAAACGCATTGTCTTGGCGAAAGAAAGCGTTTTTGAACAACTTCATATAAATCGCTGTAACTTTTGATAGAAGACTCAGACAAACATGTTTATGGCTTTATCTTATAGAACTCAATATCCCCGTGCTGGGCAAACAGGTTTTGTAGCCGTTTGAGCTAAGATTTTAAAATTATTCACATAATGAAAACCTATACTTTGTTTCAGGCGAGTTTCCCATTCAAATGCATGTAACAGTGAGAAACGCATTGTCTTGGCGAAATAAAGCGTTTTTGAACAACTTCATATAAATCGCTGTAACTTTTGATAGAAGACTCAGACAAACATGTTTATGGCTTTATCTTATAGAACTCAATATCCCCGTGCTGGGCAAACAGGTTTTGCAGCCGTTTGAGCTAAGATTTTAAAATTATTCACATAATGAAAACCTATACTTTGTTTCAGGCGAGTTTCCCATTCAAATGCATGTAACAGTGAGAAACGCATTGTCTTGGCGAAATAAAGCGTTTTTGAACAACTTCATATAAATCGCTGTAACTTTTGATAGAAGACTCAGACAAACATGTTTATGGCTTTATCTTATAGAACTCAATATCCCCGTGCTGGGCAAACAGGTTTTGCAGCCGTTTGAGCTAAGATTTTAAAAGTATTCACATAATGAAAATCTATACTTTGTTTCAGGCGAGTTTCCCATTCAAATGCATGTAACAGTGAGAAACACACTGTCTTGGCGAAATAAAGCGTTTTTGAACAACTTCATATAAATCGCTGTAACTTTTGATAGAAGACTCAGACAAACATGTTTATTGGCTTTATCTTATAGAACTCAATATCCCTGTGCTGGGCAAACAGGTTTTGCAGCCGTTTGAGCTAAGATTTTAAAATTATTCACATAATGAAAACGTATACTTTGTTTCAGGCGAGTTTCCCATTCAAATGCATGTAACAGTGAGAAACGCATTGTCTTGGCGAAAGAAAGCGTTTTTGAACAACTTCATATAAATCGCTGTAACTTTTGATAGAAGACTCAGACAAACATGTTTATGGCTTTATCTTATAGAACTCAATATCCCCGTGCTGGGCAAACAGGTTTTGCAGCCGTTTGAGCTAAGATTTTAAAAGTATTCACATAATGAAAATCTATACTTTGTTTCAGGCGAGTTTCCCATTCAAATGCATGTAACAGTGAGAAACACACTGTCTTGGCGAAATAAAGCGTTTTTGAACAACTTCATATAAATCGCTGTAACTTTTGATAGAAGACTCAGACAAACATGTTTATTGGCTTTATCTTATAGAACTCAATATCCCTGTGCTGGGCAAACAGGTTTTGCAGCCGTTTGAGCTAAGATTTTAAAATTATTCACATAATGAAAACCTATACTTTGTTTCAGGCGAGTTTCCCATTCAAATGCATGTAACAGTGAGAAACGCATTGTCTTGGCGAAAGAAAGCGTTTTTGAACAACTTCATATAAATCGCTGTAACTTTTGATAGAAGACTCAGACAAACATGTTTATGGCTTTATCTTATAGAACTCAATATCCCCGTGCTGGGCAAACAGGTTTTGTAGCCGTTTGAGCTAAGATTTTAAAATTATTCACATAATGAAAACCTATACTTTGTTTCAGGCGAGTTTCCCATTCAAATGCATGTAACAGTGAGAAACGCATTGTCTTGGCGAAATAAAGCGTTTTTGAACAACTTCATATAAATCGCTGTAACTTTTGATAGAAGACTCAGACAAACATGTTTATGGCTTTATCTTATAGAACTCAATATCCCCGTGCTGGGCAAACAGGTTTTGCAGCCGTTTGAGCTAAGATTTTAAAATTATTCACATAATGAAAACCTATACTTTGTTTCAGGCGAGTTTCCCATTCAAATGCATGTAACAGTGAGAAACGCATTGTCTTGGCGAAATAAAGCGTTTTTGAACAACTTCATATAAATCGCTGTAACTTTTGATAGAAGACTCAGACAAACATGTTTATGGCTTTATCTTATAGAACTCAATATCCCCGTGCTGGGCAAACAGGTTTTGCAGCCGTTTGAGCTAAGATTTTAAAAGTATTCACATAATGAAAATCTATACTTTGTTTCAGGCGAGTTTCCCATTCAAATGCATGTAACAGTGAGAAACACACTGTCTTGGCGAAATAAAGCGTTTTTGAACAACTTCATATAAATCGCTGTAACTTTTGATAGAAGACTCAGACAAACATGTTTATGGCTTTATCTTATAGAACTCAATATCCCCGTGCTGGGCAAACAGGTTTTGCAGCCGTTTGAGCTAAGATTTTAAAATTATTCACATAATGAAAACCTATACTTTGTTTCAGGCGAGTTTCCCATTCAAATGCATGTAACAGTGAGAAACGCATTGTCTTGGCGAAATAAAGCGTTTTTGAACAACTTCATATAAATCGCTGTAACTTTTGATAGAAGACTCAGACAAACATGTTTATGGCTTTATCTTATAGAACTCAATATCCCCGTGCTGGGCAAACAGGTTTTGCAGCCGTTTGAGCTAAGATTTTAAAATTATTCACATAATGAAAATCTATACTTTGTTTCAGGCGAGTTTCCCATTCAAATGCATGTAACAGTGAGAAACACACTGTCTTGGCGAAATAAAGCGTTTTTGAACAACTTCATATAAATCGCTGTAACTTTTGATAGAAGACTCAGACAAACATGTTTATGGCTTTATCTTATAGAACTCAATATCCCCGTGCTGGACAAACAGGTTTTGTAGCCGTTTGAGCTAAGATTTTA
Organism: Aulonocara stuartgranti; assembly: GCF_965226115.1. Classification (NCBI taxonomy): domain Eukaryota; kingdom Metazoa; phylum Chordata; class Actinopteri; order Cichliformes; family Cichlidae; genus Aulonocara; species Aulonocara stuartgranti. Next base: position 12,373,181 of record NC_138945.1, on the reverse strand, counting down.
AAATTATTCACATAATGAAAACCTATACTTTGTTTCAGGCGAGTTTCCCATTCAAATGCATGTAACAGTGAGAAACGCATTGTCTTGGCGAAATAAAGCGTTTTTCAACCACTTCATATAAATCGCTGTAACTTTTGATAGAAGACTCAGACAAACATGTTTATGGCTTTATCTTATAGAACTCAATATCCCCGTGCTGGGCAAACAGGTTTTGCAGCCGTTTGAGCTAAGATTTTAAAATTATTCACATAATGAAAACCTATACTTTGTTTCAGGCGAGTTTCCCATTCAAATGCATGTAACAGTGAGAAACGCATTGTCTTGGCGAAATAAAGCGTTTTTGAACAACTTCATATAAATCGCTGTAACTTTTGATAGAAGACTCAGACAAACATGTTTATGGCTTTATCTTATAGAACTCAATATCCCCGTGCTGGGCAAACAGGTTTTGCAGCCGTTTGAGCTAAGATTTTAAAAGTATTCACATAATGAAAATCTATACTTTGTTTCAGGCGAGTTTCCCATTCAAATGCATGTAACAGTGAGAAACACACTGTCTTGGCGAAATAAAGCGTTTTTGAACAACTTCATATAAATCGCTGTAACTTTTGATAGAAGACTCAGACAAACATGTTTATTGGCTTTATCTTATAGAACTCAATATCCCTGTGCTGGGCAAACAGGTTTTGCAGCCGTTTGAGCTAAGATTTTAAAATTATTCACATAATGAAAACCTATACTTTGTTTCAGGCGAGTTTCCCATTCAAATGCATGTAACAGTGAGAAACGCATTGTCTTGGCGAAAGAAAGCGTTTTTGAACAACTTCATATAAATCGCTGTAACTTTTGATAGAAGACTCAGACAAACATGTTTATGGCTTTATCTTATAGAACTCAATATCCCTGTGCTGGGCAAACAGGTTTTGCAGCCGTTTGAGCTAAGATTTTAAAATTATTCACATAATGAAAACCTATACTTTGTTTCAGGCGAGTTTCCCATTCAAATGCATGTAACAGTGAGAAACACACTGTCTTGGCGAAATAAAGCGTTTTTGAACAACTTCATATAAATCGCTGTAACTTTTGATAGAAGACTCAGACAAACATGTTTATGGCTTTATCTTATAGAACTCAATATCCCCGTGCTGGGCAAACAGGTTTTGCAGCCGTTTGAGCTAAGATTTTAAAATTATTCACATAATGAAAATCTATACTTTGTTTCAGGCGAGTTTCCCATTCAAATGCATGTAACAGTGAGAAACACACTGTCTTGGCGAAATAAAGCGTTTTTGAACAACTTCATATAAATCGCTGTAACTTTTGATAGAAGACTCAGACAAACATGTTTATGGCTTTATCTTATAGAACTCAATATCCCCGTGCTGGACAAACAGGTTTTGTAGCCGTTTGAGCTAAGATTTTAAAATGATTCACATAATGAAAACCTATACTTTGTTTCAGGCGAGTTTCCCATTCAAATGCATGTAACAGTGAGAAACGCATTGTCTTGGCGAAATAAAGCGTTTTTGAACAACTTCATATAAATCGCTGTAACTTTTGATAGAAGACTCAGACAAACATGTTTATGGCTTTATCTTATAGAACTCAATATCCCCGTGCTGGGCAAACAGGTTTTGCAGCCGTTTGAGCTAAGATTTTAAAATTATTCACATAATGAAAACCTATACTTTGTTTCAGGCGAGTTTCCCATTCAAATGCATGTAACAGTGAGAAACGCATTGTCTTGGCGAAATAAAGCGTTTTTGAACAACTTCATATAAATCGCTGTAACTTTTGATAGAAGACTCAGACAAACATGTTTATGGCTTTATCTTATAGAACTCAATATCCCCGTGCTGGGCAAACAGGTTTTGCAGCCGTTTGAGCTAAGATTTTAAAAGTATTCACATAATGAAAATCTATACTTTGTTTCAGGCGAGTTTCCCATTCAAATGCATGTAACAGTGAGAAACACACTGTCTTGGCGAAATAAAGCGTTTTTGAACAACTTCATATAAATCGCTGTAACTTTTGATAGAAGACTCAGACAAACATGTTTATTGGCTTTATCTTATAGAACTCAATATCCCTGTGCTGGGCAAACAGGTTTTGCAGCCGTTTGAGCTAAGATTTTAAAATTATTCACATAATGAAAACCTATACTTTGTTTCAGGCGAGTTTCCCATTCAAATGCATGTAACAGTGAGAAACGCATTGTCTTGGCGAAAGAAAGCGTTTTTGAACAACTTCATATAAATCGCTGTAATTTTGATAGAAGACTCAGACAAACATGTTTATGGCTTTATCTTATAGAACTCAATATCCCCGTGCTGGGCAAACAGGTTTTGCAGCCGTTTGAGCTAAGATTTTAAAATTATTCACATAATGAAAACCTATACTTTGTTTCAGGCGAGTTTCCCATTCAAATGCATGTAACAGTGAGAAACGCATTGTCTTGGCGAAATAAAGCGTTTTTGAACAACTTCATATAAATCGCTGTAACTTTTGATAGAAGACTCAGACAAACATGTTTATGGCTTTATCTTATAGAACTCAATATCCCTGTGCTGGGCAAACAGGTTTTGCAGCCGTTTGAGCTAAGATTTTAAAATTATTCACATAATGAAAACCTATACTTTGTTTCAGGCGAGTTTCCCATTCAAATGCATGTAACAGTGAGAAACGCATTGTCTTGGCGAAAGAAAGCGTTTTTGAACAACTTCATATAAATCGCTGTAACTTTTGATAGAAGACTCAGACAAACATGTTTATGGCTTTATCTTATAGAACTCAATATCCCTGTGCTGGGCAAACAGGTTTTGCAGCCGTTTGAGCTAAGATTTTAAAATTATTCACATAATGAAAACCTATACTTTGTTTCAGGCGAGTTTCCCATTCAAATGCATGTAACAGTGAGAAACGCATTGTCTTGGCGAAAGAAAGCGTTTTTGAACAACTTCATATAAATCGCTGTAACTTTTGATAGAAGACTCAGACAAACATGTTTATGGCTTTATCTTATAGAACTCAATATCCCCGTGCTGGGCAAACAGGTTTTGCAGCCGTTTGAGCTAAGATTTTAAAATTATTCACATAATGAAAACCTATACTTTGTTTCAGGCGAGTTTCCCATTCAAATGCATGTAACAGTGAGAAACGCATTGTCTTGGCGAAAGAAAGCGTTTTTGAACAACTTCATATAAATCGCTGTAACTTTTGATAGAAGACTCAGACAAACATGTTTATGGCTTTATCTTATAGAACTCAATATCCCCGTGCTGGGCAAACAGGTTTTGCAGCCGTTTGAGCTAAGATTTTAAAAGTATTCACATAATGAAAATCTATACTTTGTTTCAGGCGAGTTTCCCATTCAAATGCATGTAACAGTGAGAAACACACTGTCTTGGCGAAATAAAGCGTTTTTGAACAACTTCATATAAATCGCTGTAACTTTTGATAGAAGACTCAGACAAACATGTTTATGGCTTTATCTTATAGAACTCAATATCCCCGTGCTGGGCAAACAGGTTTTGCAGCCGTTTGAGCTAAGATTTTAAAAGTATTCACATAATGAAAATCTATACTTTGTTTCAGGCGAGTTTCCCATTCAAATGCATGTAACAGTGAGAAACACACTGTCTTGGCGAAATAAAGCGTTTTTGAACAACTTCATATAAATCGCTGTAACTTTTGATAGAAGACTCAGACAAACATGTTTATTGGCTTTATCTTATAGAACTCAATATCCCTGTGCTGGGCAAACAGGTTTTGCAGCCGTTTGAGCTAAGATTTTAAAATTATTCACATAATGAAAACCTATACTTTGTTTCAGGCGAGTTTCCCATTCAAATGCATGTAACAGTGAGAAACGCATTGTCTTGGCGAAAGAAAGCGTTTTTGAACAACTTCATATAAATCGCTGTAACTTTTGATAGAAGACTCAGACAAACATGTTTATGGCTTTATCTTATAGAACTCAATATCCCCGTGCTGGGCAAACAGGTTTTGTAGCCGTTTGAGCTAAGATTTTAAAATTATTCACATAATGAAAACCTATACTTTGTTTCAGGCGAGTTTCCCATTCAAATGCATGTAACAGTGAGAAACGCATTGTCTTGGCGAAATAAAGCGTTTTTGAACAACTTCATATAAATCGCTGTAACTTTTGATAGAAGACTCAGACAAACATGTTTATGGCTTTATCTTATAGAACTCAATATCCCCGTGCTGGGCAAACAGGTTTTGCAGCCGTTTGAGCTAAGATTTTAAAATTATTCACATAATGAAAACCTATACTTTGTTTCAGGCGAGTTTCCCATTCAAATGCATGTAACAGTGAGAAACGCATTGTCTTGGCGAAATAAAGCGTTTTTGAACAACTTCATATAAATCGCTGTAACTTTTGATAGAAGACTCAGACAAACATGTTTATGGCTTTATCTTATAGAACTCAATATCCCCGTGCTGGGCAAACAGGTTTTGCAGCCGTTTGAGCTAAGATTTTAAAATTATTCACATAATGAAAACCTATACTTTGTTTCAGGCGAGTTTCCCATTCAAATGCATGTAACAGTGAGAAACGCATTGTCTTGGCGAAATAAAGCGTTTTTGAACAACTTCATATAAATCGCTGTAACTTTTGATAGAAGACTCAGACAAACATGTTTATGGCTTTATCTTATAGAACTCAATATCCCCGTGCTGGGCAAACAGAACAGGTTTTTCAGCCGTTTGAGCTAAGATTTTAAAATTATTCACATAATGAAAACCTATACTTTGTCTCGGGTGAGTTTCCCATTCAAATGCATGTAACAGTGAGAAACACTGTCTTGGCGAAAGAAAGCGTTTTTGAACAACTTCATATAAATCGCTGTAACTTTTGATAGAAGACTCAGACAAACATGTTTATGGCTTTATCTTATAGAACTCAATATCCCCGTGCTGGGCAAACAGGTTTTGCAGCCGTTTGAGCTAAGATTTTAAAATTATTCACATAATGAAAACCTATACTTTGTTTCAGGCGAGTTTCCCATTCAAATGCATGTAACAGTGAGAAACGCATTGTCTTGGCGAAATAAAGCGTTTTTGAACAACTTCATATAAATCGCTGTAACTTTTGATAGAAGACTCAGACAAACATGTTTATGGCTTTATCTTATAGAACTCAATATCCCCGTGCTGGGCAAACAGGTTTTGCAGCCGTTTGAGCTAAGATTTTAAAATTATTCACATAATGAAAACCTATACTTTGTTTCAGGCGAGTTTCCCATTCAAATGCATGTAACAGTGAGAAACGCATTGTCTTGGCGAAATAAAGCGTTTTTGAACAACTTCATATAAATCGCTGTAACTTTTGATAGAAGACTCAGACAAACATGTTTATGGCTTTATCTTATAGAACTCAATATCCCCGTGCTGGGCAAACAGGTTTTGCAGCCGTTTGAGCTAAGATTTTAAAATTATTCACATAATGAAAACCTATACTTTGTTTCAGGCGAGTTTCCCATTCAAATGCATGTAACAGTGAGAAACACACTGTCTTGGCGAAATAAAGCGTTTTTGAACAACTTCATATAAATCGCTGTAACTTTTGATAGAAGACTCAGACAAACATGTTTATGGCTTTATCTTATAGAACTCAATATCCCCGTGCTGGGCAAACAGGTTTTGCAGCCGTTTGAGCTAAGATTTTAAAATTATTCACATAATGAAAACCTATACTTTGTTTCAGGCGAGTTTCCCATTCAAATGCATGTAACAGTGAGAAACGCATTGTCTTGGCGAAATAAAGCGTTTTTGAACAACTTCATATAAATCGCTGTAACTTTTGATAGAAGACTCAGACAAACATGTTTATGGCTTTATCTTATAGAACTCAATATCCCAGTGCTGGGCAAACAGGTTTTGCAGCCGTTTGAGCTAAGATTTTAAAAGTATTCACATAATGAAAATCTATACTTTGTTTCAGGCGAGTTTCCCATTCAAATGCATGTAACAGTGAGAAACACACTGTCTTGGCGAAATAAAGCGTTTTTGAACAACTTCATATAAATCGCTGTAACTTTTGATAGAAGACTCAGACAAACATGTTTATGGCTTTATCTTATAGAACTCAATATCCCCGTGCTGGGCAAACAGGTTTTGCAGCCGTTTGAGCTAAGATTTTAAAATTATTCACATAATGAAAACCTATACTTTGTTTCAGGCGAGTTTCCCATTCAAATGCATGTAACAGTGAGAAACGCATTGTCTTGGCGAAATAAAGCGTTTTTGAACAACTTCATATAAATCGCTGTAACTTTTGATAGAAGACTCAGACAAACATGTTTATGGCTTTATCTTATAGAACTCAATATCCCCGTGCTGGGCAAACAGGTTTTGCAGCCGTTTGAGCTAAGATTTTAAAATTATTCACATAATGAAAACCTATACTTTGTTTCAGGCGAGTTTCCCATTCAAATGCATGTAACAGTGAGAAACACACTGTCTTGGCGAAATAAAGCGTTTTTGAACAACTTCATATAAATCGCTGTAACTTTTGATAGAAGACTCAGACAAACATGTTTATGGCTTTATCTTATAGAACTCAATATCCCCGTGCTGGGCAAACAGGTTTTGCAGCCGTTTGAGCTAAGATTTTAAAATTATTCACATAATGAAAACCTATACTTTGTTTCAGGCGAGTTTCCCATTCAAATGCATGTAACAGTGAGAAACGCATTGTCTTGGCGAAATAAAGCGTTTTTGAACAACTTCATATAAATCGCTGTAACTTTTGATAGAAGACTCAGACAAACATGTTTATGGCTTTATCTTATAGAACTCAATATCCCCGTGCTGGGCAAACAGGTTTTGCAGCCGTTTGAGCTAAGATTTTAAAAGTATTCACATAATGAAAATCTATACTTTGTTTCAGGCGAGTTTCCCATTCAAATGCATGTAACAGTGAGAAACACACTGTCTTGGCGAAATAAAGCGTTTTTGAACAACTTCATATAAATCGCTGTAACTTTTGATAGAAGACTCAGACAAACATGTTTATGGCTTTATCTTATAGAACTCAATATCCCCGTGCTGGGCAAACAGGTTTTGCAGCCGTTTGAGCTAAGATTTTAAAATTATTCACATAATGAAAACCTATACTTTGTTTCAGGCGAGTTTCCCATTCAAATGCATGTAACAGTGAGAAACGCATTGTCTTGGCGAAATAAAGCGTTTTTGAACAACTTCATATAAATCGCTGTAACTTTTGATAGAAGACTCAGACAAACATGTTTATGGCTTTATCTTATAGAACTCAATATCCCCGTGCTGGGCAAACAGGTTTTGCAGCCGTTTGAGCTAAGATTTTAAAAGTATTCACATAATGAAAATCTATACTTTGTTTCAGGCGAGTTTCCCATTCAAATGCATGTAACAGTGAGAAACACACTGTCTTGGCGAAATAAAGCGTTTTTGAACAACTTCATATAAATCGCTGTAACTTTTGATAGAAGACTCAGACAAACATGTTTATGGCTTTATCTTATAGAACTCAATATCCCCGTGCTGGGCAAACAGGTTTTGCAGCCGTTTGAGCTAAGATTTTAAAAGTATTCACATAATGAAAATCTATACTTTGTTTCAGGCGAGTTTCCCATTCAAATGCATGTAACAGTGAGAAACACACTGTCTTGGCGAAATAAAGCGTTTTTGAACAACTTCATATAAATCGCTGTAACTTTTGATAGAAGACTCAGACAAACATGTTTATTGGCTTTATCTTATAGAACTCAATATCCCTGTGCTGGGCAAACAGGTTTTGCAGCCGTTTGAGCTAAGATTTTAAAATTATTCACATAATGAAAACCTATACTTTGTTTCAGGCGAGTTTCCCATTCAAATGCATGTAACAGTGAGAAACGCATTGTCTTGGCGAAAGAAAGCGTTTTTGAACAACTTCATATAAATCGCTGTAACTTTTGATAGAAGACTCAGACAAACATGTTTATGGCTTTATCTTATAGAACTCAATATCCCCGTGCTGGGCAAACAGGTTTTGCAGCCGTTTGAGCTAAGATTTTAAAATGATTCACATAATGAAAACCTATACTTTGTTTCAGGCGAGTTTCCCATTCAAATGCATGTAACAGTGAGAAACGCATTGTCTTGGCGAAATAAAGCGTTTTTGAACAACTTCATATAAATCGCTGTAACTTTTGATAGAAGACTCAGACAAACATGTTTATGGCTTTATCTTATAGAACTCAATATCCCCGTGCTGGGCAAACAGGTTTTGCAGCCGTTTGAGCTAAGATTTTAAAATGATTCACATAATGAAAACCTATACTTTGTTTCAGGCGAGTTTCCCATTCAAATGCATGTAACAGTGAGAAACGCATTGTCTTGGCGAAATAAAGCGTTTTTGAACAACTTCATATAAATCGCTGTAACTTTTGATAGAAGACTCAGACAAACATGTTTATGGCTTTATCTTATAGAACTCAATATCCCCGTGCTGGGCAAACAGAACAGGTTTTTCAGCCGTTTGAGCTAAGATTTTAAAATTATTCACATAATGAAAACCTATACTTTGTCTCGGGTGAGTTTCCCATTCAAATGCATGTAACAGTGAGAAACACTGTCTTGGCGAAAGAAAGCGTTTTTGAACAACTTCATATAAATCGCTGTAACTTTTGATAGAAGACTCAGACAAACATGTTTATGGCTTTATCTTATAGAACTCAATATCCCCGTGCTGGGCAAACAGGTTTTGCAGCCGTTTGAGCTAAGATTTTAAAATTATTCACATAATGAAAACCTATACTTTGTTTCAGGCGAGTTTCCCATTCAAATGCATGTAACAGTGAGAAACGCATTGTCTTGGCGAAATAAAGCGTTTTTGAACAACTTCATATAAATCGCTGTAACTTTTGATAGAAGACTCAGACAAACATGTTTATGGCTTTATCTTATAGAACTCAATATCCCCGTGCTGGGCAAACAGAACAGGTTTTTCAGCCGTTTGAGCTAAGATTTTAAAATTATTCACATAATGAAAACCTATACTTTGTTTCAGGCGAGTTTCCCATTCAAATGCATGTAACAGTGAGAAACACACTGTCTTGGCGAAATAAAGCGTTTTTGAACAACTTCATATAAATCGCTGTAACTTTTGATAGAAGACTCAGACAAACATGTTTATGGCTTTATCTTATAGAACTCAATATCCCCGTGCTGGGCAAACAGGTTTTGCAGCCGTTTGAGCTAAGATTTTAAAATTATTCACATAATGAAAACCTATACTTTGTTTCAGGCGAGTTTCCCATTCAAATGCATGTAACAGTGAGAAACGCATTGTCTTGGCGAAATAAAGCGTTTTTGAACAACTTCATATAAATCGCTGTAACTTTTGATAGAAGACTCAGACAAACATGTTTATGGCTTTATCTTATAGAACTCAATATCCCCGTGCTGGGCAAACAGGTTTTGCAGCCGTTTGAGCTAAGATTTTAAAATTATTCACATAATGAAAACCTATACTTTGTTTCAGGCGAGTTTCCCATTCAAATGCATGTAACAGTGAGAAACGCATTGTCTTGGCGAAATAAAGCGTTTTTCAACCACTTCATATAAATCGCTGTAACTTTTGATAGAAGACTCAGACAAACATGTTTATGGCTTTATCTTATAGAACTCAATATCCCCGTGCTGGGCAAACAGAACAGGTTTTTCAGCCGTTTGAGCTAAGATTTTAAAATTATTCACATAATGAAAACCTATACTTTGTTTCAGGCGAGTTTCCCATTCAAATGCATGTAACAGTGAGAAACACACTGTCTTGGCGAAATAAAGCGTTTTTGAACAACTTCATATAAATCGCTGTAACTTTTGATAGAAGACTCAGACAAACATGTTTATGGCTTTATCTTATAGAACTCAATATCCCCGTGCTGGGCAAACAGGTTTTGCAGCCGTTTGAGCTAAGATTTTAAAATTATTCACATAATGAAAACCTATACTTTGTTTCAGGCGAGTTTCCCATTCAAATGCATGTAACAGTGAGAAACGCATTGTCTTGGCGAAATAAAGCGTTTTTGAACAACTTCATATAAATCGCTGTAACTTTTGATAGAAGACTCAGACAAACATGTTTATGGCTTTATCTTATAGAACTCAATATCCCCGTGCTGGGCAAACAGGTTTTGCAGCCGTTTGAGCTAAGATTTTAAAATTATTCACATAATGAAAACCTATACTTTGTTTCAGGCGAGTTTCCCATTCAAATGCATGTAACAGTGAGAAACGCATTGTCTTGGCGAAATAAAGCGTTTTTCAACCACTTCATATAAATCGCTGTAACTTTTGATAGAAGACTCAGACAAACATGTTTATGGCTTTATCTTATAGAACTCAATATCCCCGTGCTGGGCAAACAGGTTTTGCAGCCGTTTGAGCTAAGATTTTAAAATTATTCACATAATGAAAACCTATACTTTGTTTCAGGCGAGTTTCCCATTCAAATGCATGTAACAGTGAGAAACGCATTGTCTTGGCGAAATAAAGCGTTTTTGAACAACTTCATATAAATCGCTGTAACTTTTGATAGAAGACTCAGACAAACATGTTTATGGCTTTATCTTATAGAACTCAATATCCCCGTGCTGGGCAAACAGGTTTTGCAGCCGTTTGAGCTAAGATTTTAAAATTATTCACATAATGAAAACCTATACTTTGTTTCAGGCGAGTTTCCCATTCAAATGCATGTAACAGTGAGAAACGCATTGTCTTGGCGAAATAAAGCGTTTTTGAACAACTTCATATAAATCGCTGTAACTTTTGATAGAAGACTCAGACAAACATGTTTATGGCTTTATCTTATAGAACTCAATATCCCCGTGCTGGGCAAACAGGTTTTGCAGCCGTTTGAGCTAAGATTTTAAAAGTATTCACATAATGAAAATCTATACTTTGTTTCAGGCGAGTTTCCCATTCAAATGCATGTAACAGTGAGAAACACACTGTCTTGGCGAAATAAAGCGTTTTTGAACAACTTCATATAAATCGCTGTAACTTTTGATAGAAGACTCAGACAAACATGTTTATGGCTTTATCTTATAGAACTCAATATCCCCGTGCTGGGCAAACAGGTTTTGCAGCCGTTTGAGCTAAGATTTTAAAATTATTCACATAATGAAAACCTATACTTTGTTTCAGGCGAGTTTCCCATTCAAATGCATGTAACAGTGAGAAACGCATTGTCTTGGCGAAATAAAGCGTTTTTCAACCACTTCATATAAATCGCTGTAACTTTTGATAGAAGACTCAGACAAACATGTTTATGGCTTTATCTTATAGAACTCAATATCCCCGTGCTGGGCAAACAGGTTTTGCAGCCGTTTGAGCTAAGATTTTAAAATTATTCACATAATGAAAACCTATACTTTGTTTCAGGCGAGTTTCCCATTCAAATGCATGTAACAGTGAGAAACGCATTGTCTTGGCGAAATAAAGCGTTTTTGAACAACTTCATATAAATCGCTGTAACTTTTGATAGAAGACTCAGACAAACATGTTTATGGCTTTATCTTATAGAACTCAATATCCCCGTGCTGGGCAAACAGGTTTTGCAGCCGTTTGAGCTAAGATTTTAAAATTATTCACATAATGAAAACCTATACTTTGTTTCAGGCGAGTTTCCCATTCAAATGCATGTAACAGTGAGAAACGCATTGTCTTGGCGAAATAAAGCGTTTTTGAACAACTTCATATAAATCGCTGTAACTTTTGATAGAAGACTCAGACAAACATGTTTATGGCTTTATCTTATAGAACTCAATATCCCCGTGCTGGGCAAACAGGTTTTGCAGCCGTTTGAGCTAAGATTTTAAAATTATTCACATAATGAAAACCTATACTTTGTTTCAGGCGAGTTTCCCATTCAAATGCATGTAACAGTGAGAAACGCATTGTCTTGGCGAAATAAAGCGTTTTTGAACAACTTCATATAAATCGCTGTAACTTTTGATAGAAGACTCAGACAAACATGTTTATTGGCTTTATCTTATAGAACTCAATATCCCTGTGCTGGGCAAACAGGTTTTGCAGCCGTTTGAGCTAAGATTTTAAAATTATTCACATAATGAAAACCTATACTTTGTTTCAGGCGAGTTTCCCATTCAAATGCATGTAACAGTGAGAAACGCATTGTCTTGGCGAAATAAAGCGTTTTTGAACAACTTCATATAAATCGCTGTAACTTTTGATAGAAGACTCAGACAAACATGTTTATGGCTTTATCTTATAGAACTCAATATCCCCGTGCTGGGCAAACAGGTTTTGCAGCCGTTTGAGCTAAGATTTTAAAATTATTCACATAATGAAAACCTATACTTTGTTTCAGGCGAGTTTCCCATTCAAATGCATGTAACAGTGAGAAACGCATTGTCTTGGCGAAATAAAGCGTTTTTCAACCACTTCATATAAATCGCTGTAACTTTTGATAGAAGACTCAGACAAACATGTTTATGGCTTTATCTTATAGAACTCAATATCCCCGTGCTGGGCAAACAGGTTTTGCAGCCGTTTGAGCTAAGATTTTAAAATTATTCACATAATGAAAACCTATACTTTGTTTCAGGCGAGTTTCCCATTCAAATGCATGTAACAGTGAGAAACGCATTGTCTTGGCGAAAGAAAGCGTTTTTGAACAACTTCATATAAATCGCTGTAACTTTTGATAGAAGACTCAGACAAACATGTTTATGGCTTTATCTTATAGAACTCAATATCCCCGTGCTGGGCAAACAGGTTTTGCAGCCGTTTGAGCTAAGATTTTAAAATTATTCACATAATGAAAACCTATACTTTGTTTCAGGCGAGTTTCCCATTCAAATGCATGTAACAGTGAGAAACGCATTGTCTTGGCGAAATAAAGCGTTTTTGAACAACTTCATATAAATCGCTGTAACTTTTGATAGAAGACTCAGACAAACATGTTTATGGCTTTATCTTATAGAACTCAATATCCCCGTGCTGGGCAAACAGGTTTTGCAGCCGTTTGAGCTAAGATTTTAAAAGTATTCACATAATGAAAATCTATACTTTGTTTCAGGCGAGTTTCCCATTCAAATGCATGTAACAGTGAGAAACACACTGTCTTGGCGAAATAAAGCGTTTTTGAACAACTTCATATAAATCGCTGTAACTTTTGATAGAAGACTCAGACAAACATGTTTATGGCTTTATCTTATAGAACTCAATATCCCCGTGCTGGGCAAACAGGTTTTGCAGCCGTTTGAGCTAAGATTTTACAATTATTCACATAATGAAAACCTATACTTTGTTTCAGGCGAGTTTCCCATTCAAATGCATGTAACAGTGAGAAACGCATTGTCTTGGCGAAATAAAGCGTTTTTCAACCACTTCATATAAATCGCTGTAACTTTTGATAGAAGACTCAGACAAACATGTTTATGGCTTTATCTTATAGAACTCAATATCCCCGTGCTGGGCAAACAGGTTTTGCAGCCGTTTGAGCTAAGATTTTAAAATTATTCACATAATGAAAACCTATACTTTGTTTCAGGCGAGTTTCCCATTCAAATGCATGTAACAGTGAGAAACGCATTGTCTTGGCGAAATAAAGCGTTTTTGAACAACTTCATATAAATCGCTGTAACTTTTGATAGAAGACTCAGACAAACATGTTTATGGCTTTATCTTATAGAACTCAATATCCCCGTGCTGGGCAAACAGGTTTTGCAGCCGTTTGAGCTAAGATTTTAAAAGTATTCACATAATGAAAATCTATACTTTGTTTCAGGCGAGTTTCCCATTCAAATGCATGTAACAGTGAGAAACACACTGTCTTGGCGAAATAAAGCGTTTTTGAACAACTTCATATAAATCGCTGTAACTTTTGATAGAAGACTCAGACAAACATGTTTATGGCTTTATCTTATAGAACTCAATATCCCCGTGCTGGGCAAACAGGTTTTGCAGCCGTTTGAGCTAAGATTTTAAAATTATTCACATAATGAAAACCTATACTTTGTTTCAGGCGAGTTTCCCATTCAAATGCATGTAACAGTGAGAAACGCATTGTCTTGGCGAAATAAAGCGTTTTTCAACCACTTCATATAAATCGCTGTAACTTTTGATAGAAGACTCAGACAAACATGTTTATGGCTTTATCTTATAGAACTCAATATCCCCGTGCTGGGCAAACAGGTTTTGCAGCCGTTTGAGCTAAGATTTTAAAATTATTCACATAATGAAAACCTATACTTTGTTTCAGGCGAGTTTCCCATTCAAATGCATGTAACAGTGAGAAACGCATTGTCTTGGCGAAATAAAGCGTTTTTGAACAACTTCATATAAATCGCTGTAACTTTTGATAGAAGACTCAGACAAACATGTTTATGGCTTTATCTTATAGAACTCAATATCCCCGTGCTGGGCAAACAGGTTTTGCAGCCGTTTGAGCTAAGATTTTAAAATTATTCACATAATGAAAACCTATACTTTGTTTCAGGCGAGTTTCCCATTCAAATGCATGTAACAGTGAGAAACGCATTGTCTTGGCGAAATAAAGCGTTTTTGAACAACTTCATATAAATCGCTGTAACTTTTGATAGAAGACTCAGACAAACATGTTTATGGCTTTATCTTATAGAACTCAATATCCCCGTGCTGGGCAAACAGGTTTTGCAGCCGTTTGAGCTAAGATTTTAAAATTATTCACATAATGAAAACCTATACTTTGTTTCAGGCGAGTTTCCCATTCAAATGCATGTAACAGTGAGAAACGCATTGTCTTGGCGAAATAAAGCGTTTTTCAACCACTTCATATAAATCGCTGTAACTTTTGATAGAAGACTCAGACAAACATGTTTATGGCTTTATCTTATAGAACTCAATATCCCCGTGCTGGGCAAACAGGTTTTGCAGCCGTTTGAGCTAAGATTTTAAAATTATTCACATAATGAAAACCTATACTTTGTTTCAGGCGAGTTTCCCATTCAAATGCATGTAACAGTGAGAAACGCATTGTCTTGGCGAAATAAAGCGTTTTTGAACAACTTCATATAAATCGCTGTAACTTTTGATAGAAGACTCAGACAAACATGTTTATGGCTTTATCTTATAGAACTCAATATCCCCGTGCTGGGCAAACAGGTTTTGCAGCCGTTTGAGCTAAGATTTTAAAATTATTCACATAATGAAAACCTATACTTTGTTTCAGGCGAGTTTCCCATTCAAATGCATGTAACAGTGAGAAACGCATTGTCTTGGCGAAATAAAGCGTTTTTGAACAACTTCATATAAATCGCTGTAACTTTTGATAGAAGACTCAGACAAACATGTTTATGGCTTTATCTTATAGAACTCAATATCCCCGTGCTGGGCAAACAGGTTTTGCAGCCGTTTGAGCTAAGATTTTAAAATTATTCACATAATGAAAACCTATACTTTGTTTCAGGCGAGTTTCCCATTCAAATGCATGTAACAGTGAGAAACGCATTGTCTTGGCGAAATAAAGCGTTTTTGAACAACTTCATATAAATCGCTGTAACTTTTGATAGAAGACTCAGACAAACATGTTTATTGGCTTTATCTTATAGAACTCAATATCCCTGTGCTGGGCAAACAGGTTTTGCAGCCGTTTGAGCTAAGATTTTAAAATTATTCACATAATGAAAACCTATACTTTGTTTCAGGCGAGTTTCCCATTCAAATGCATGTAACAGTGAGAAACGCATTGTCTTGGCGAAATAAAGCGTTTTTGAACAACTTCATATAAATCGCTGTAACTTTTGATAGAAGACTCAGACAAACATGTTTATGGCTTTATCTTATAGAACTCAATATCCCCGTGCTGGGCAAACAGGTTTTGCAGCCGTTTGAGCTAAGATTTTAAAATTATTCACATAATGAAAACCTATACTTTGTTTCAGGCGAGTTTCCCATTCAAATGCATGTAACAGTGAGAAACGCATTGTCTTGGCGAAATAAAGCGTTTTTCAACCACTTCATATAAATCGCTGTAACTTTTGATAGAAGACTCAGACAAACATGTTTATGGCTTTATCTTATAGAACTCAATATCCCCGTGCTGGGCAAACAGGTTTTGCAGCCGTTTGAGCTAAGATTTTAAAATTATTCACATAATGAAAACCTATACTTTGTTTCAGGCGAGTTTCCCATTCAAATGCATGTAACAGTGAGAAACGCATTGTCTTGGCGAAATAAAGCGTTTTTGAACAACTTCATATAAATCGCTGTAACTTTTGATAGAAGACTCAGACAAACATGTTTATGGCTTTATCTTATAGAACTCAATATCCCCGTGCTGGGCAAACAGGTTTTGCAGCCGTTTGAGCTAAGATTTTAAAATTATTCACATAATGAAAACCTATACTTTGTTTCAGGCGAGTTTCCCATTCAAATGCATGTAACAGTGAGAAACGCATTGTCTTGGCGAAATAAAGCGTTTTTGAACAACTTCATATAAATCGCTGTAACTTTTGATAGAAGACTCAGACAAACATGTTTATGGCTTTATCTTATAGAACTCAATATCCCCGTGCTGGGCAAACAGGTTTTGCAGCCGTTTGAGCTAAGATTTTAAAAGTATTCACATAATGAAAACCTATACTTTGTTTCAGGCGAGTTTCCCATTCAAATGCATGTAACAGTGAGAAACACACTGTCTTGGCGAAATAAAGCGTTTTTGAACAACTTCATATAAATCGCTGTAACTTTTGATAGAAGACTCAGACAAACATGTTTATGGCTTTATCTTATAGAACTCAATATCCCCGTGCTGGGCAAACAGGTTTTGCAGCCGTTTGAGCTAAGATTTTAAAATTATTCACATAATGAAAACCTATACTTTGTTTCAGGCGAGTTTCCCATTCAAATGCATGTAACAGTGAGAAACGCATTGTCTTGGCGAAATAAAGCGTTTTTCAACCACTTCATATAAATCGCTGTAACTTTTGATAGAAGACTCAGACAAACATGTTTATGGCTTTATCTTATAGAACTCAATATCCCCGTGCTGGGCAAACAGGTTTTGCAGCCGTTTGAGCTAAGATTTTAAAATTATTCACATAATGAAAACCTATACTTTGTTTCAGGCGAGTTTCCCATTCAAATGCATGTAACAGTGAGAAACGCATTGTCTTGGCGAAATAAAGCGTTTTTGAACAACTTCATATAAATCGCTGTAACTTTTGATAGAAGACTCAGACAAACATGTTTATGGCTTTATCTTATAGAACTCAATATCCCCGTGCTGGGCAAACAGGTTTTGCAGCCGTTTGAGCTAAGATTTTAAAATTATTCACATAATGAAAACCTATACTTTGTTTCAGGCGAGTTTCCCATTCAAATGCATGTAACAGTGAGAAACGCATTGTCTTGGCGAAATAAAGCGTTTTTGAACAACTTCATATAAATCGCTGTAACTTTTGATAGAAGACTCAGACAAACATGTTTATGGCTTTATCTTATAGAACTCAATATCCCCGTGCTGGGCAAACAGGTTTTGCAGCCGTTTGAGCTAAGATTTTAAAATTATTCACATAATGAAAACCTATACTTTGTTTCAGGCGAGTTTCCCATTCAAATGCATGTAACAGTGAGAAACGCATTGTCTTGGCGAAATAAAGTTTTTTTGAACAACTTCATATAAATCGCTGTAACTTTTGATAGAAGACTCAGACAAACATATGGCTTTATCTTATAGAACTCAATATCCCCGTGCTGGGCAAACAGGTTTTGCAGCCGTTTGAGCTAAGATTTTAAAAGTATTCACATAATGAAAATCTATACTTTGTTTCAGGCGAGTTTCCCATTCAAATGCATGTAACAGTGAGAAACACACTGTCTTGGCGAAATAAAGCGTTTTTGAACAACTTCATATAAATCGCTGTAACTTTTGATAGAAGACTCAGACAAACATGTTTATGGCTTTATCTTATAGAACTCAATATCCCCGTGCTGGGCAAACAGGTTTTGCAGCCGTTTGAGCTAAGATTTTAAAATTATTCACATAATGAAAACCTATACTTTGTTTCAGGCGAGTTTCCCATTCAAATGCATGTAACAGTGAGAAACGCATTGTCTTGGCGAAATAAAGCGTTTTTCAACCACTTCATATAAATCGCTGTAACTTTTGATAGAAGACTCAGACAAACATGTTTATGGCTTTATCTTATAGAACTCAATATCCCCGTGCTGGGCAAACAGGTTTTGCAGCCGTTTGAGCTAAGATTTTAAAATTATTCACATAATGAAAACCTATACTTTGTTTCAGGCGAGTTTCCCATTCAAATGCATGTAACAGTGAGAAACGCATTGTCTTGGCGAAATAAAGCGTTTTTGAACAACTTCATATAAATCGCTGTAACTTTTGATAGAAGACTCAGACAAACATGTTTATGGCTTTATCTTATAGAACTCAATATCCCCGTGCTGGGCAAACAGGTTTTGCAGCCGTTTGAGCTAAGATTTTAAAATTATTCACATAATGAAAACCTATACTTTGTTTCAGGCGAGTTTCCCATTCAAATGCATGTAACAGTGAGAAACGCATTGTCTTGGCGAAATAAAGCGTTTTTGAACAACTTCATATAAATCGCTGTAACTTTTGATAGAAGACTCAGACAAACATGTTTATGGCTTTATCTTATAGAACTCAATATCCCCGTGCTGGGCAAACAGGTTTTGCAGCCGTTTGAGCTAAGATTTTAAAATTATTCACATAATGAAAACCTATACTTTGTTTCAGGCGAGTTTCCCATTCAAATGCATGTAACAGTGAGAAACGCATTGTCTTGGCGAAATAAAGCGTTTTTGAACAACTTCATATAAATCGCTGTAACTTTTGATAGAAGACTCAGACAAACATGTTTATGGCTTTATCTTATAGAACTCAATATCCCCGTGCTGGGCAAACAGGTTTTGCAGCCGTTTGAGCTAAGATTTTAAAATTATTCACATAATGAAAACCTATACTTTGTTTCAGGCGAGTTTCCCATTCAAATGCATGTAACAGTGAGAAACGCATTGTCTTGGCGAAATAAAGTTTTTTTGAACAACTTCATATAAATCGCTGTAACTTTTGATAGAAGACTCAGACAAACATATGGCTTTATCTTATAGAACTCAATATCCCCGTGCTGGGCAAACAGGTTTTGCAGCCGTTTGAGCTAAGATTTTAAAAGTATTCACATAATGAAAATCTATACTTTGTTTCAGGCGAGTTTCCCATTCAAATGCATGTAACAGTGAGAAACACACTGTCTTGGCGAAATAAAGCGTTTTTGAACAACTTCATATAAATCGCTGTAACTTTTGATAGAAGACTCAGACAAACATGTTTATGGCTTTATCTTATAGAACTCAATATCCCCGTGCTGGGCAAACAGGTTTTGCAGCCGTTTGAGCTAAGATTTTAAAATTATTCACATAATGAAAACCTATACTTTGTTTCAGGCGAGTTTCCCATTCAAATGCATGTAACAGTGAGAAACGCATTGTCTTGGCGAAATAAAGCGTTTTTCAACCACTTCATATAAATCGCTGTAACTTTTGATAGAAGACTCAGACAAACATGTTTATGGCTTTATCTTATAGAACTCAATATCCCCGTGCTGGGCAAACAGGTTTTGCAGCCGTTTGAGCTAAGATTTTAAAATTATTCACATAATGAAAACCTATACTTTGTTTCAGGCGAGTTTCCCATTCAAATGCATGTAACAGTGAGAAACGCATTGTCTTGGCGAAATAAAGCGTTTTTGAACAACTTCATATAAATCGCTGTAACTTTTGATAGAAGACTCAGACAAACATGTTTATGGCTTTATCTTATAGAACTCAATATCCCCGTGCTGGGCAAACAGGTTTTGCAGCCGTTTGAGCTAAGATTTTAAAATTATTCACATAATGAAAACCTATACTTTGTTTCAGGCGAGTTTCCCATTCAAATGCATGTAACAGTGAGAAACGCATTGTCTTGGCGAAATAAAGCGTTTTTGAACAACTTCATATAAATCGCTGTAACTTTTGATAGAAGACTCAGACAAACATGTTTATGGCTTTATCTTATAGAACTCAATATCCCCGTGCTGGGCAAACAGGTTTTGCAGCCGTTTGAGCTAAGATTTTAAAATTATTCACATAATGAAAACCTATACTTTGTTTCAGGCGAGTTTCCCATTCAAATGCATGTAACAGTGAGAAACGCATTGTCTTGGCGAAATAAAGTTTTTTTGAACAACTTCATATAAATCGCTGTAACTTTTGATAGAAGACTCAGACAAACATATGGCTTTATCTTATAGAACTCAATATCCCCGTGCTGGGCAAACAGGTTTTGCAGCCGTTTGAGCTAAGATTTTAAAATTATTCACATAATGAAAACCTATACTTTGTTTCAGGCGAGTTTCCCATTCAAATGCATGTAACAGTGAGAAACGCATTGTCTTGGCGAAATAAAGTTTTTTTGAACAACTTCATATAAATCGCTGTAACTTTTGATAGAAGACTCAGACAAACATATGGCTTTATCTTATAGAACTCAATATCCCCGTGCTGGGCAAACAGGTTTTGCAGCCGTTTGAGCTAAGATTTTAAAATTATTCACATAATGAAAACCTATACTTTGTTTCAGGCGAGTTTCCCATTCAAATGCATGTAACAGTGAGAAACGCATTGTCTTGGCGAAATAAAGCGTTTTTGAACAACTTCATATAAATCGCTGTAACTTTTGATAGAAGACTCAGACAAACATGTTTATGGCTTTATCTTATAGAACTCAATATCCCCGTGCTGGGCAAACAGGTTTTGCAGCCGTTTGAGCTAAGATTTTAAAATTATTCACATAATGAAAACCTATACTTTGTTTCAGGCGAGTTTCCCATTCAAATGCATGTAACAGTGAGAAACGCATTGTCTTGGCGAAATAAAGCGTTTTTCAACCACTTCATATAAATCGCTGTAACTTTTGATAGAAGACTCAGACAAACATGTTTATGGCTTTATCTTATAGAACTCAATATCCCCGTGCTGGGCAAACAGGTTTTGCAGCCGTTTGAGCTAAGATTTTAAAATTATTCACATAATGAAAACCTATACTTTGTTTCAGGCGAGTTTCCCATTCAAATGCATGTAACAGTGAGAAACGCATTGTCTTGGCGAAATAAAGCGTTTTTGAACAACTTCATATAAATCGCTGTAACTTTTGATAGAAGACTCAGACAAACATGTTTATGGCTTTATCTTATAGAACTCAATATCCCCGTGCTGGGCAAACAGGTTTTGCAGCCGTTTGAGCTAAGATTTTAAAATGATTCACATAATGAAAACCTATACTTTGTTTCAGGCGAGTTTCCCATTCAAATGCATGTAACAGTGAGAAACGCATTGTCTTGGCGAAATAAAGCGTTTTTGAACAACTTCATATAAATCGCTGTAACTTTTGATAGAAGACTCAGACAAACATGTTTATGGCTTTATCTTATAGAACTCAATATCCCCGTGCTGGGCAAACAGGTTTTGCAGCCGTTTGAGCTAAGATTTTAAAATTATTCACATAATGAAAACCTATACTTTGTTTCAGGCGAGTTTCCCATTCAAATGCATGTAACAGTGAGAAACGCATTGTCTTGGCGAAATAAAGTTTTTTTGAACAACTTCATATAAATCGCTGTAACTTTTGATAGAAGACTCAGACAAACATATGGCTTTATCTTATAGAACTCAATATCCCCGTGCTGGGCAAACAGGTTTTGCAGCCGTTTGAGCTAAGATTTTAAAATTATTCACATAATGAAAACCTATACTTTGTTTCAGGCGAGTTTCCCATTCAAATGCATGTAACAGTGAGAAACGCATTGTCTTGGCGAAATAAAGCGTTTTTGAACAACTTCATATAAATCGCTGTAACTTTTGATAGAAGACTCAGACAAACATGTTTATGGCTTTATCTTATAGAACTCAATATCCCCGTGCTGGGCAAACAGGTTTTGCAGCCGTTTGAGCTAAGATTTTAAAAGTATTCACATAATGAAAATCTATACTTTGTTTCAGGCGAGTTTCCCATTCAAATGCATGTAACAGTGAGAAACACACTGTCTTGGCGAAATAAAGCGTTTTTGAACAACTTCATATAAATCGCTGTAACTTTTGATAGAAGACTCAGACAAACATGTTTATTGGCTTTATCTTATAGAACTCAATATCCCTGTGCTGGGCAAACAGGTTTTGCAGCCGTTTGAGCTAAGATTTTAAAATTATTCACATAATGAAAACCTATACTTTGTTTCAGGCGAGTTTCCCATTCAAATGCATGTAACAGTGAGAAACGCATTGTCTTGGCGAAATAAAGCGTTTTTGAACAACTTCATATAAATCGCTGTAACTTTTGATAGAAGACTCAGACAAACATGTTTATGGCTTTATCTTATAGAACTCAATATCCCCGTGCTGGGCAAACAGGTTTTGCAGCCGTTTGAGCTAAGATTTTAAAATTATTCACATAATGAAAACCTATACTTTGTTTCAGGCGAGTTTCCCATTCAAATGCATGTAACAGTGAGAAACGCATTGTCTTGGCGAAATAAAGCGTTTTTGAACAACTTCATATAAATCGCTGTAACTTTTGATAGAAGACTCAGACAAACATGTTTATGGCTTTATCTTATAGAACTCAATATCCCCGTGCTGGGCAAACAGGTTTTGCAGCCGTTTGAGCTAAGATTTTAAAATTATTCACATAATGAAAACCTATACTTTGTTTCAGGCGAGTTTCCCATTCAAATGCATGTAACAGTGAGAAACGCATTGTCTTGGCGAAATAAAGCGTTTTTGAACAACTTCATATAAATCGCTGTAACTTTTGATAGAAGACTCAGACAAACATGTTTATGGCTTTATCTTATAGAACTCAATATCCCCGTGCTGGGCAAACAGGTTTTGCAGCCGTTTGAGCTAAGATTTTAAAATTATTCACATAATGAAAACCTATACTTTGTTTCAGGCGAGTTTCCCATTCAAATGCATGTAACAGTGAGAAACGCATTGTCTTGGCGAAATAAAGCGTTTTTGAACAACTTCATATAAATCGCTGTAACTTTTGATAGAAGACTCAGACAAACATGTTTATGGCTTTATCTTATAGAACTCAATATCCCCGTGCTGGGCAAACAGGTTTTGCAGCCGTTTGAGCTAAGATTTTAAAATTATTCACATAATGAAAACCTATACTTTGTTTCAGGCGAGTTTCCCATTCAAATGCATGTAACAGTGAGAAACGCATTGTCTTGGCGAAATAAAGCGTTTTTGAACAACTTCATATAAATCGCTGTAACTTTTGATAGAAGACTCAGACAAACATGTTTATTGGCTTCATCTTATAGAACTCAATATCCCTGTGCTGGGCAAACAGGTTTTGCAGCCGTTTGAGCTAAGATTTTAAAATTATTCACATAATGAAAACCTATACTTTGTTTCAGGCGAGTTTCCCATTCAAATGCATGTAACAGTGAGAAACGCATTGTCTTGGCGAAATAAAGCGTTTTTGAACAACTTCATATAAATCGCTGTAACTTTTGATAGAAGACTCAGACAAACATGTTTATGGCTTTATCTTATAGAACTCAATATCCCCGTGCTGGGCAAACAGGTTTTGCAGCCGTTTGAGCTAAGATTTTAAAATTATTCACATAATGAAAACCTATACTTTGTTTCAGGCGAGTTTCCCATTCAAATGCATGTAACAGTGAGAAACGCATTGTCTTGGCGAAATAAAGCGTTTTTCAACCACTTCATATAAATCGCTGTAACTTTTGATAGAAGACTCAGACAAACATGTTTATGGCTTTATCTTATAGAACTCAATATCCCCGTGCTGGGCAAACAGGTTTTGCAGCCGTTTGAGCTAAGATTTTAAAATTATTCACATAATGAAAACCTATACTTTGTTTCAGGCGAGTTTCCCATTCAAATGCATGTAACAGTGAGAAACGCATTGTCTTGGCGAAATAAAGCGTTTTTGAACAACTTCATATAAATCGCTGTAACTTTTGATAGAAGACTCAGACAAACATGTTTATGGCTTTATCTTATAGAACTCAATATCCCCGTGCTGGGCAAACAGGTTTTGCAGCCGTTTGAGCTAAGATTTTAAAATTATTCACATAATGAAAACCTATACTTTGTTTCAGGCGAGTTTCCCATTCAAATGCATGTAACAGTGAGAAACGCATTGTCTTGGCGAAATAAAGCGTTTTTCAACCACTTCATATAAATCGCTGTAACTTTTGATAGAAGACTCAGACAAACATGTTTATGGCTTTATCTTATAGAACTCAATATCCCCGTGCTGGGCAAACAGGTTTTGCAGCCGTTTGAGCTAAGATTTTAAAATGATTCACATAATGAAAACCTATACTTTGTTTCAGGCGAGTTTCCCATTCAAATGCATGTAACAGTGAGAAACGCATTGTCTTGGCGAAATAAAGCGTTTTTGAACAACTTCATATAAATCGCTGTAACTTTTGATAGAAGACTCAGACAAACATGTTTATGGCTTTATCTTATAGAACTCAATATCCCCGTGCTGGGCAAACAGGTTTTGCAGCCGTTTGAGCTAAGATTTTAAAATTATTCACATAATGAAAACCTATACTTTGTTTCAGGCGAGTTTCCCATTCAAATGCATGTAACAGTGAGAAACGCATTGTCTTGGCGAAATAAAGCGTTTTTGAACAACTTCATATAAATCGCTGTAACTTTTGATAGAAGACTCAGACAAACATGTTTATGGCTTTATCTTATAGAACTCAATATCCCCGTGCTGGGCAAACAGGTTTTGCAGCCGTTTGAGCTAAGATTTTAAAATTATTCACATAATGAAAACCTATACTTTGTTTCAGGCGAGTTTCCCATTCAAATGCATGTAACAGTGAGAAACGCATTGTCTTGGCGAAATAAAGTTTTTTTGAACAACTTCATATAAATCGCTGTAACTTTTGATAGAAGACTCAGACAAACATATGGCTTTATCTTATAGAACTCAATATCCCCGTGCTGGGCAAACAGGTTTTGCAGCCGTTTGAGCTAAGATTTTAAAATTATTCACATAATGAAAACCTATACTTTGTTTCAGGCGAGTTTCCCATTCAAATGCATGTAACAGTGAGAAACGCATTGTCTTGGCGAAATAAAGCGTTTTTGAACAACTTCATATAAATCGCTGTAACTTTTGATAGAAGACTCAGACAAACATGTTTATGGCTTTATCTTATAGAACTCAATATCCCCGTGCTGGGCAAACAGGTTTTGCAGCCGTTTGAGCTAAGATTTTAAAATTATTCACATAATGAAAACCTATACTTTGTTTCAGGCGAGTTTCCCATTCAAATGCATGTAACAGTGAGAAACGCATTGTCTTGGCGAAATAAAGCGTTTTTCAACCACTTCATATAAATCGCTGTAACTTTTGATAGAAGACTCAGACAAACATGTTTATGGCTTTATCTTATAGAACTCAATATCCCCGTGCTGGGCAAACAGGTTTTGCAGCCGTTTGAGCTAAGATTTTAAAATTATTCACATAATGAAAACCTATACTTTGTTTCAGGCGAGTTTCCCATTCAAATGCATGTAACAGTGAGAAACGCATTGTCTTGGCGAAATAAAGCGTTTTTGAACAACTTCATATAAATCGCTGTAACTTTTGATAGAAGACTCAGACAAACATGTTTATGGCTTTATCTTATAGAACTCAATATCCCCGTGCTGGGCAAACAGGTTTTGCAGCCGTTTGAGCTAAGATTTTAAAATTATTCACATAATGAAAACCTATACTTTGTTTCAGGCGAGTTTCCCATTCAAATGCATGTAACAGTGAGAAACGCATTGTCTTGGCGAAATAAAGCGTTTTTGAACAACTTCATATAAATCGCTGTAACTTTTGATAGAAGACTCAGACAAACATGTTTATGGCTTTATCTTATAGAACTCAATATCCCCGTGCTGGGCAAACAGGTTTTGCAGCCGTTTGAGCTAAGATTTTAAAATTATTCACATAATGAAAACCTATACTTTGTTTCAGGCGAGTTTCCCATTCAAATGCATGTAACAGTGAGAAACGCATTGTCTTGGCGAAATAAAGCGTTTTTCAACCACTTCATATAAATCGCTGTAACTTTTGATAGAAGACTCAGACAAACATGTTTATGGCTTTATCTTATAGAACTCAATATCCCCGTGCTGGGCAAACAGGTTTTGCAGCCGTTTGAGCTAAGATTTTAAAATTATTCACATAATGAAAACCTATACTTTGTTTCAGGCGAGTTTCCCATTCAAATGCATGTAACAGTGAGAAACGCATTGTCTTGGCGAAATAAAGCGTTTTTGAACAACTTCATATAAATCGCTGTAACTTTTGATAGAAGACTCAGACAAACATGTTTATGGCTTTATCTTATAGAACTCAATATCCCCGTGCTGGGCAAACAGGTTTTGCAGCCGTTTGAGCTAAGATTTTAAAATTATTCACATAATGAAAACCTATACTTTGTTTCAGGCGAGTTTCCCATTCAAATGCATGTAACAGTGAGAAACGCATTGTCTTGGCGAAATAAAGCGTTTTTGAACAACTTCATATAAATCGCTGTAACTTTTGATAGAAGACTCAGACAAACATGTTTATGGCTTTATCTTATAGAACTCAATATCCCCGTGCTGGGCAAACAGGTTTTGCAGCCGTTTGAGCTAAGATTTTAAAATTATTCACATAATGAAAACCTATACTTTGTTTCAGGCGAGTTTCCCATTCAAATGCATGTAACAGTGAGAAACGCATTGTCTTGGCGAAATAAAGCGTTTTTGAACAACTTCATATAAATCGCTGTAACTTTTGATAGAAGACTCAGACAAACATGTTTATGGCTTTATCTTATAGAACTCAATATCCCCGTGCTGGGCAAACAGGTTTTGCAGCCGTTTGAGCTAAGATTTTAAAAGTATTCACATAATGAAAATCTATACTTTGTTTCAGGCGAGTTTCCCATTCAAATGCATGTAACAGTGAGAAACACACTGTCTTGGCGAAATAAAGCGTTTTTGAACAACTTCATATAAATCGCTGTAACTTTTGATAGAAGACTCAGACAAACATGTTTATGGCTTTATCTTATAGAACTCAATATCCCTGTGCTGGGCAAACAGGTTTTGCAGCCGTTTGAGCTAAGATTTTAAAATTATTCACATAATGAAAACCTATACTTTGTTTCAGGCGAGTTTCCCATTCAAATGCATGTAACAGTGAGAAACGCATTGTCTTGGCGAAATAAAGCGTTTTTGAACAACTTCATATAAATCGCTGTAACTTTTGATAGAAGACTCAGACAAACATGTTTATGGCTTTATCTTATAGAACTCAATATCCCCGTGCTGGGCAAACAGGTTTTGCAGCCGTTTGAGCTAAGATTTTAAAATGATTCACATAATGAAAACCTATACTTTGTTTCAGGCGAGTTTCCCATTCAAATGCATGTAACAGTGAGAAACGCATTGTCTTGGCGAAATAAAGCGTTTTTGAACAACTTCATATAAATCGCTGTAACTTTTGATAGAAGACTCAGACAAACATGTTTATGGCTTTATCTTATAGAACTCAATATCCCCGTGCTGGGCAAACAGGTTTTGCAGCCGTTTGAGCTAAGATTTTAAAATTATTCACATAATGAAAACCTATACTTTGTTTCAGGCGAGTTTCCCATTCAAATGCATGTAACAGTGAGAAACGCATTGTCTTGGCGAAATAAAGCGTTTTTGAACAACTTCATATAAATCGCTGTAACTTTTGATAGAAGACTCAGACAAACATGTTTATGGCTTTATCTTATAGAACTCAATATCCCCGTGCTGGGCAAACAGGTTTTGCAGCCGTTTGAGCTAAGATTTTAAAATTATTCACATAATGAAAACCTATACTTTGTTTCAGGCGAGTTTCCCATTCAAATGCATGTAACAGTGAGAAACGCATTGTCTTGGCGAAATAAAGTTTTTTTGAACAACTTCATATAAATCGCTGTAACTTTTGATAGAAGACTCAGACAAACATATGGCTTTATCTTATAGAACTCAATATCCCCGTGCTGGGCAAACAGGTTTTGCAGCCGTTTGAGCTAAGATTTTAAAATTATTCACATAATGAAAACCTATACTTTGTTTCAGGCGAGTTTCCCATTCAAATGCATGTAACAGTGAGAAACGCATTGTCTTGGCGAAATAAAGCGTTTTTGAACAACTTCATATAAATCGCTGTAACTTTTGATAGAAGACTCAGACAAACATGTTTATGGCTTTATCTTATAGAACTCAATATCCCCGTGCTGGGCAAACAGGTTTTGCAGCCGTTTGAGCTAAGATTTTAAAATTATTCACATAATGAAAACCTATACTTTGTTTCAGGCGAGTTTCCCATTCAAATGCATGTAACAGTGAGAAACGCATTGTCTTGGCGAAATAAAGCGTTTTTGAACAACTTCATATAAATCGCTGTAACTTTTGATAGAAGACTCAGACAAACATGTTTATTGGCTTCATCTTATAGAACTCAATATCCCTGTGCTGGGCAAACAGGTTTTGCAGCCGTTTGAGCTAAGATTTTAAAATTATTCACATAATGAAAACCTATACTTTGTTTCAGGCGAGTTTCCCATTCAAATGCATGTAACAGTGAGAAACGCATTGTCTTGGCGAAATAAAGCGTTTTTGAACAACTTCATATAAATCGCTGTAACTTTTGATAGAAGACTCAGACAAACATGTTTATGGCTTTATCTTATAGAACTCAATATCCCCGTGCTGGGCAAACAGGTTTTGCAGCCGTTTGAGCTAAGATTTTAAAATTATTCACATAATGAAAACCTATACTTTGTTTCAGGCGAGTTTCCCATTCAAATGCATGTAACAGTGAGAAACGCATTGTCTTGGCGAAATAAAGTTTTTTTGAACAACTTCATATAAATCGCTGTAACTTTTGATAGAAGACTCAGACAAACATATGGCTTTATCTTATAGAACTCAATATCCCCGTGCTGGGCAAACAGGTTTTGCAGCCGTTTGAGCTAAGATTTTAAAATTATTCACATAATGAAAACCTATACTTTGTTTCAGGCGAGTTTCCCATTCAAATGCATGTAACAGTGAGAAACGCATTGTCTTGGCGAAATAAAGCGTTTTTGAACAACTTCATATAAATCGCTGTAACTTTTGATAGAAGACTCAGACAAACATGTTTATGGCTTTATCTTATAGAACTCAATATCCCTGTGCTGGGCAAACAGGTTTTGCAGCCGTTTGAGCTAAGATTTTAAAATTATTCACATAATGAAAACCTATACTTTGTTTCAGGCGAGTTTCCCATTCAAATGCATGTAACAGTGAGAAACGCATTGTCTTGGCGAAAGAAAGCGTTTTTGAACAACTTCATATAAATCGCTGTAACTTTTGATAGAAGACTCAGACAAACATGTTTATGGCTTTATCTTATAGAACTCAATATCCCCGTGCTGGGCAAACAGGTTTTGCAGCCGTTTGAGCTAAGATTTTAAAATGATTCACATAATGAAAACCTATACTTTGTTTCAGGCGAGTTTCCCATTCAAATGCATGTAACAGTGAGAAACGCATTGTCTTGGCGAAATAAAGCGTTTTTGAACAACTTCATATAAATCGCTGTAACTTTTGATAGAAGACTCAGACAAACATGTTTATGGCTTTATCTTATAGAACTCAATATCCCCGTGCTGGGCAAACAGGTTTTGCAGCCGTTTGAGCTAAGATTTTAAAATTATTCACATAATGAAAACCTATACTTTGTTTCAGGCGAGTTTCCCATTCAAATGCATGTAACAGTGAGAAACGCATTGTCTTGGCGAAATAAAGCGTTTTTGAACAACTTCATATAAATCGCTGTAACTTTTGATAGAAGACTCAGACAAACATGTTTATGGCTTTATCTTATAGAACTCAATATCCCTGTGCTGGGCAAACAGGTTTTGCAGCCGTTTGAGCTAAGATTTTAAAATGATTCACATAATGAAAACCTATACTTTGTTTCAGGCGAGTTTCCCATTCAAATGCATGTAACAGTGAGAAACGCATTGTCTTGGCGAAATAAAGCGTTTTTGAACAACTTCATATAAATCGCTGTAACTTTTGATAGAAGACTCAGACAAACATGTTTATGGCTTTATCTTATAGAACTCAATATCCCCGTGCTGGGCAAACAGGTTTTGCAGCCGTTTGAGCTAAGATTTTAAAATTATTCACATAATGAAAACCTATACTTTGTTTCAGGCGAGTTTCCCATTCAAATGCATGTAACAGTGAGAAACGCATTGTCTTGGCGAAATAAAGCGTTTTTGAACAACTTCATATAAATCGCTGTAACTTTTGATAGAAGACTCAGACAAACATGTTTATGGCTTTATCTTATAGAACTCAATATCCCCGTGCTGGGCAAACAGGTTTTGCAGCCGTTTGAGCTAAGATTTTAAAAGTATTCACATAATGAAAATCTATACTTTGTTTCAGGCGAGTTTCCCATTCAAATGCATGTAACAGTGAGAAACACACTGTCTTGGCGAAATAAAGCGTTTTTGAACAACTTCATATAAATCGCTGTAACTTTTGATAGAAGACTCAGACAAACATGTTTATGGCTTTATCTTATAGAACTCAATATCCCCGTGCTGGGCAAACAGGTTTTGCAGCCGTTTGAGCTAAGATTTTAAAATGATTCACATAATGAAAACCTATACTTTGTTTCAGGCGAGTTTCCCATTCAAATGCATGTAACAGTGAGAAACGCATTGTCTTGGCGAAATAAAGCGTTTTTGAACAACTTCATATAAATCGCTGTAACTTTTGATAGAAGACTCAGACAAACATGTTTATGGCTTTATCTTATAGAACTCAATATCCCCGTGCTGGGCAAACAGGTTTTGCAGCCGTTTGAGCTAAGATTTTAAAATTATTCACATAATGAAAACCTATACTTTGTTTCAGGCGAGTTTCCCATTCAAATGCATGTAACAGTGAGAAACGCATTGTCTTGGCGAAATAAAGCGTTTTTGAACAACTTCATATAAATCGCTGTAACTTTTGATAGAAGACTCAGACAAACATGTTTATGGCTTTATCTTATAGAACTCAATATCCCCGTGCTGGGCAAACAGGTTTTGCAGCCGTTTGAGCTAAGATTTTAAAATTATTCACATAATGAAAACCTATACTTTGTTTCAGGCGAGTTTCCCATTCAAATGCATGTAACAGTGAGAAACGCATTGTCTTGGCGAAATAAAGCGTTTTTGAACAACTTCATATAAATCGCTGTAACTTTTGATAGAAGACTCAGACAAACATGTTTATGGCTTTATCTTATAGAACTCAATATCCCCGTGCTGGGCAAACAGAACAGGTTTTTCAGCCGTTTGAGCTAAGATTTTAAAATTATTCACATAATGAAAACCTATACTTTGTCTCGGGTGAGTTTCCCATTCAAATGCATGTAACAGTGAGAAACACTGTCTTGGCGAAAGAAAGCGTTTTTGAACAACTTCATATAAATCGCTGTAACTTTTGATAGAAGACTCAGACAAACATGTTTATGGCTTTATCTTATAGAACTCAATATCCCCGTGCTGGGCAAACAGGTTTTGCAGCCGTTTGAGCTAAGATTTTAAAATTATTCACATAATGAAAACCTATACTTTGTTTCAGGCGAGTTTCCCATTCAAATGCATGTAACAGTGAGAAACGCATTGTCTTGGCGAAATAAAGCGTTTTTGAACAACTTCATATAAATCGCTGTAACTTTTGATAGAAGACTCAGACAAACATGTTTATGGCTTTATCTTATAGAACTCAATATCCCCGTGCTGGGCAAACAGGTTTTGCAGCCGTTTGAGCTAAGATTTTAAAAGTATTCACATAATGAAAACCTATACTTTGTTTCAGGCGAGTTTCCCATTCAAATGCATGTAACAGTGAGAAACGCATTGTCTTGGCGAAATAAAGCGTTTTTGAACAACTTCATATAAATCGCTGTAACTTTTGATAGAAGACTCAGACAAACATGTTTATGGCTTTATCTTATAGAACTCAATATCCCCGTGCTGGGCAAACAGGTTTTGCAGCCGTTTGAGCTAAGATTTTAAAAGTATTCACATAATGAAAATCTATACTTTGTTTCAGGCGAGTTTCCCATTCAAATGCATGTAACAGTGAGAAACACACTGTCTTGGCGAAATAAAGCGTTTTTGAACAACTTCATATAAATCGCTGTAACTTTTGATAGAAGACTCAGACAAACATGTTTATGGCTTTATCTTATAGAACTCAATATCCCTGTGCTGGGCAAACAGGTTTTGCAGCCGTTTGAGCTAAGATTTTAAAATTATTCACATAATGAAAACCTATACTTTGTTTCAGGCGAGTTTCCCATTCAAATGCATGTAACAGTGAGAAACGCATTGTCTTGGCGAAATAAAGCGTTTTTGAACAACTTCATATAAATCGCTGTAACTTTTGATAGAAGACTCAGACAAACATGTTTATGGCTTTATCTTATAGAACTCAATATCCCCGTGCTGGGCAAACAGGTTTTGCAGCCGTTTGAGCTAAGATTTTAAAATTATTCACATAATGAAAACCTATACTTTGTTTCAGGCGAGCTTCCCATTCAAATGCATGTAACAGTGAGAAACGCATTGTCTTGGCGAAATAAAGCGTTTTTGAACAACTTCATATAAATCGCTGTAACTTTTGATAGAAGACTCAGACAAACATGTTTATGGCTTTATCTTATAGAACTCAATATCCCCGTGCTGGGCAAACAGGTTTTGCAGCCGTTTGAGCTAAGATTTTAAAAGTATTCACATAATGAAAATCTATACTTTGTTTCAGGCGAGTTTCCCATTCAAATGCATGTAACAGTGAGAAACACACTGTCTTGGCGAAATAAAGCGTTTTTGAACAACTTCATATAAATCGCTGTAACTTTTGATAGAAGACTCAGACAAACATGTTTATGGCTTTATCTTATAGAACTCAATATCCCTGTGCTGGGCAAACAGGTTTTGCAGCCGTTTGAGCTAAGATTTTAAAATTATTCACATAATGAAAACCTATACTTTGTTTCAGGCGAGTTTCCCATTCAAATGCATGTAACAGTGAGAAACGCATTGTCTTGGCGAAATAAAGCGTTTTTGAACAACTTCATATAAATCGCTGTAACTTTTGATAGAAGACTCAGACAAACATGTTTATGGCTTTATCTTATAGAACTCAATATCCCCGTGCTGGGCAAACAGGTTTTGCAGCCGTTTGAGCTAAGATTTTAAAATTATTCACATAATGAAAACCTATACTTTGTTTCAGGCGAGCTTCCCATTCAAATGCATGTAACAGTGAGAAACGCATTGTCTTGGCGAAATAAAGCGTTTTTGAACAACTTCATATAAATCGCTGTAACTTTTGATAGAAGACTCAGACAAACATGTTTATGGCTTTATCTTATAGAACTCAATATCCCCGTGCTGGGCAAACAGGTTTTGCAGCCGTTTGAGCTAAGATTTTAAAATTATTCACATAATGAAAACCTATACTTTGTTTCAGGCGAGTTTCCCATTCAAATGCATGTAACAGTGAGAAACGCATTGTCTTGGCGAAATAAAGCGTTTTTGAACAACTTCATATAAATCGCTGTAACTTTTGATAGAAGACTCAGACAAACATGTTTATGGCTTTATCTTATAGAACTCAATATCCCCGTGCTGGGCAAACAGGTTTTGCAGCCGTTTGAGCTAAGATTTTAAAAGTATTCACATAATGAAAATCTATACTTTGTTTCAGGCGAGTTTCCCATTCAAATGCATGTAACAGTGAGAAACACACTGTCTTGGCGAAATAAAGCGTTTTTGAACAACTTCATATAAATCGCTGTAACTTTTGATAGAAGACTCAGACAAACATGTTTATGGCTTTATCTTATAGAACTCAATATCCCTGTGCTGGGCAAACAGGTTTTGCAGCCGTTTGAGCTAAGATTTTAAAATTATTCACATAATGAAAACCTATACTTTGTTTCAGGCGAGTTTCCCATTCAAATGCATGTAACAGTGAGAAACGCATTGTCTTGGCGAAATAAAGCGTTTTTGAACAACTTCATATAAATCGCTGTAACTTTTGATAGAAGACTCAGACAAACATGTTTATGGCTTTATCTTATAGAACTCAATATCCCCGTGCTGGGCAAACAGGTTTTGCAGCCGTTTGAGCTAAGATTTTAAAATGATTCACATAATGAAAACCTATACTTTGTTTCAGGCGAGTTTCCCATTCAAATGCATGTAACAGTGAGAAACACACTGTCTTGGCGAAATAAAGTTTTTTTGAACAACTTCATATAAATCGCTGTAACTTTTGATAGAAGACTCAGACAAACATATGGCTTTATCTTATAGAACTCAATATCCCCGTGCTGGGCAAACAGGTTTTGCAGCCGTTTGAGCTAAGATTTTAAAATTATTCACATAATGAAAACCTATACTTTGTTTCAGGCGAGTTTCCCATTCAAATGCATGTAACAGTGAGAAACGCATTGTCTTGGCGAAATAAAGTTTTTTTGAACAACTTCATATAAATCGCTGTAACTTTTGATAGAAGACTCAGACAAACATATGGCTTTATCTTATAGAACTCAATATCCCCGTGCTGGGCAAACAGGTTTTGCAGCCGTTTGAGCTAAGATTTTAAAATTATTCACATAATGAAAACCTATACTTTGTTTCAGGCGAGTTTCCCATTCAAATGCATGTAACAGTGAGAAACGCATTGTCTTGGCGAAATAAAGCGTTTTTGAACAACTTCATATAAATCGCTGTAACTTTTGATAGAAGACTCAGACAAACATGTTTATGGCTTTATCTTATAGAACTCAATATCCCCGTGCTGGGCAAACAGGTTTTGCAGCCGTTTGAGCTAAGATTTTAAAATGATTCACATAATGAAAACCTATACTTTGTTTCAGGCGAGTTTCCCATTCAAATGCATGTAACAGTGAGAAACGCATTGTCTTGGCGAAATAAAGCGTTTTTGAACAACTTCATATAAATCGCTGTAACTTTTGATAGAAGACTCAGACAAACATGTTTATGGCTTTATCTTATAGAACTCAATATCCCCGTGCTGGGCAAACAGGTTTTGCAGCCGTTTGAGCTAAGATTTTAAAATTATTCACATAATGAAAACCTATACTTTGTTTCAGGCGAGTTTCCCATTCAAATGCATGTAACAGTGAGAAACGCATTGTCTTGGCGAAATAAAGTTTTTTTGAACAACTTCATATAAATCGCTGTAACTTTTGATAGAAGACTCAGACAAACATATGGCTTTATCTTATAGAACTCAATATCCCCGTGCTGGGCAAACAGGTTTTGCAGCCGTTTGAGCTAAGATTTTAAAATTATTCACATAATGAAAACCTATACTTTGTTTCAGGCGAGTTTCCCATTCAAATGCATGTAACAGTGAGAAACGCATTGTCTTGGCGAAATAAAGCGTTTTTGAACAACTTCATATAAATCGCTGTAACTTTTGATAGAAGACTCAGACAAACATGTTTATGGCTTTATCTTATAGAACTCAATATCCCCGTGCTGGGCAAACAGGTTTTGCAGCCGTTTGAGCTAAGATTTTAAAATTATTCACATAATGAAAACCTATACTTTGTTTCAGGCGAGTTTCCCATTCAAATGCATGTAACAGTGAGAAACGCATTGTCTTGGCGAAATAAAGCGTTTTTGAACAACTTCATATAAATCGCTGTAACTTTTGATAGAAGACTCAGACAAACATGTTTATGGCTTTATCTTATAGAACTCAATATCCCCGTGCTGGGCAAACAGGTTTTGCAGCCGTTTGAGCTAAGATTTTAAAATTATTCACATAATGAAAACCTATACTTTGTTTCAGGCGAGTTTCCCATTCAAATGCATGTAACAGTGAGAAACGCATTGTCTTGGCGAAATAAAGCGTTTTTGAACAACTTCATATAAATCGCTGTAACTTTTGATAGAAGACTCAGACAAACATGTTTATGGCTTTATCTTATAGAACTCAATATCCCCGTGCTGGGCAAACAGGTTTTGCAGCCGTTTGAGCTAAGATTTTAAAAGTATTCACATAATGAAAATCTATACTTTGTTTCAGGCGAGTTTCCCATTCAAATGCATGTAACAGTGAGAAACACACTGTCTTGGCGAAATAAAGCGTTTTTGAACAACTTCATATAAATCGCTGTAACTTTTGATAGAAGACTCAGACAAACATGTTTATGGCTTTATCTTATAGAACTCAATATCCCTGTGCTGGGCAAACAGGTTTTGCAGCCGTTTGAGCTAAGATTTTAAAATTATTCACATAATGAAAACCTATACTTTGTTTCAGGCGAGTTTCCCATTCAAATGCATGTAACAGTGAGAAACGCATTGTCTTGGCGAAATAAAGCGTTTTTGAACAACTTCATATAAATCGCTGTAACTTTTGATAGAAGACTCAGACAAACATGTTTATGGCTTTATCTTATAGAACTCAATATCCCCGTGCTGGGCAAACAGGTTTTGCAGCCGTTTGAGCTAAGATTTTAAAATTATTCACATAATGAAAACCTATACTTTGTTTCAGGCGAGCTTCCCATTCAAATGCATGTAACAGTGAGAAACGCATTGTCTTGGCGAAATAAAGCGTTTTTGAACAACTTCATATAAATCGCTGTAACTTTTGATAGAAGACTCAGACAAACATGTTTATGGCTTTATCTTATAGAACTCAATATCCCCGTGCTGGGCAAACAGGTTTTGCAGCCGTTTGAGCTAAGATTTAAAAATTATTCACATAATGAAAACCTATACTTTGTTTCAGGCGAGTTTCCCATTCAAATGCATGTAACAGTGAGAAACGCATTGTCTTGGCGAAATAAAGCGTTTTTGAACAACTTCATATAAATCGCTGTAACTTTTGATAGAAGACTCAGACAAACATGTTTATGGCTTTATCTTATAGAACTCAATATCCCTGTGCTGGGCAAACAGGTTTTGCAGCCGTTTGAGCTAAGATTTTAAAAGTATTCACATAATGAAAATCTATACTTTGTTTCAGGCGAGTTTCCCATTCAAATGCATGTAACAGTGAGAAACACACTGTCTTGGCGAAATAAAGCGTTTTTGAACAACTTCATATAAATCGCTGTAACTTTTGATAGAAGACTCAGACAAACATGTTTATGGCTTTATCTTATAGAACTCAATATCCCTGTGCTGGGCAAACAGGTTTTGCAGCCGTTTGAGCTAAGATTTTAAAATTATTCACATAATGAAAACCTATACTTTGTTTCAGGCGAGTTTCCCATTCAAATGCATGTAACAGTGAGAAACGCATTGTCTTGGCGAAATAAAGCGTTTTTGAACAACTTCATATAAATCGCTGTAACTTTTGATAGAAGACTCAGACAAACATGTTTATGGCTTTATCTTATAGAACTCAATATCCCCGTGCTGGGCAAACAGGTTTTGCAGCCGTTTGAGCTAAGATTTTAAAATGATTCACATAATGAAAACCTATACTTTGTTTCAGGCGAGTTTCCCATTCAAATGCATGTAACAGTGAGAAACACACTGTCTTGGCGAAATAAAGTTTTTTTGAACAACTTCATATAAATCGCTGTAACTTTTGATAGAAGACTCAGACAAACATATGGCTTTATCTTATAGAACTCAATATCCCCGTGCTGGGCAAACAGGTTTTGCAGCCGTTTGAGCTAAGATTTTAAAATTATTCACATAATGAAAACCTATACTTTGTTTCAGGCGAGTTTCCCATTCAAATGCATGTAACAGTGAGAAACGCATTGTCTTGGCGAAATAAAGTTTTTTTGAACAACTTCATATAAATCGCTGTAACTTTTGATAGAAGACTCAGACAAACATATGGCTTTATCTTATAGAACTCAATATCCCCGTGCTGGGCAAACAGGTTTTGCAGCCGTTTGAGCTAAGATTTTAAAATGATTCACATAATGAAAACCTATACTTTGTTTCAGGCGAGTTTCCCATTCAAATGCATGTAACAGTGAGAAACGCATTGTCTTGGCGAAATAAAGTTTTTTTGAACAACTTCATATAAATCGCTGTAACTTTTGATAGAAGACTCAGACAAACATATGGCTTTATCTTATAGAACTCAATATCCCCGTGCTGGGCAAACAGGTTTTGCAGCCGTTTGAGCTAAGATTTTAAAATTATTCACATAATGAAAACCTATACTTTGTTTCAGGCGAGTTTCCCATTCAAATGCATGTAACAGTGAGAAACGCATTGTCTTGGCGAAATAAAGCGTTTTTGAACAACTTCATATAAATCGCTGTAACTTTTGATAGAAGACTCAGACAAACATGTTTATGGCTTTATCTTATAGAACTCAATATCCCCGTGCTGGGCAAACAGGTTTTGCAGCCGTTTGAGCTAAGATTTTAAAATTATTCACATAATGAAAACCTATACTTTGTTTCAGGCGAGTTTCCCATTCAAATGCATGTAACAGTGAGAAACGCATTGTCTTGGCGAAATAAAGCGTTTTTGAACAACTTCATATAAATCGCTGTAACTTTTGATAGAAGACTCAGACAAACATGTTTATGGCTTTATCTTATAGAACTCAATATCCCCGTGCTGGGCAAACAGGTTTTGCAGCCGTTTGAGCTAAGATTTTAAAAGTATTCACATAATGAAAATCTATACTTTGTTTCAGGCGAGTTTCCCATTCAAATGCATGTAACAGTGAGAAACACACTGTCTTGGCGAAATAAAGCGTTTTTGAACAACTTCATATAAATCGCTGTAACTTTTGATAGAAGACTCAGACAAACATGTTTATTGGCTTTATCTTATAGAACTCAATATCCCTGTGCTGGGCAAACAGGTTTTGCAGCCGTTTGAGCTAAGATTTTAAAATTATTCACATAATGAAAACCTATACTTTGTTTCAGGCGAGTTTCCCATTCAAATGCATGTAACAGTGAGAAACGCATTGTCTTGGCGAAATAAAGCGTTTTTGAACAACTTCATATAAATCGCTGTAACTTTTGATAGAAGACTCAGACAAACATGTTTATGGCTTTATCTTATAGAACTCAATATCCCCGTGCTGGGCAAACAGGTTTTGCAGCCGTTTGAGCTAAGATTTTAAAAGTATTCACATAATGAAAACCTATACTTTGTTTCAGGCGAGTTTCCCATTCAAATGCATGTAACAGTGAGAAACACACTGTCTTGGCGAAATAAAGCGTTTTTGAACAACTTCATATAAATCGCTGTAACTTTTGATAGAAGACTCAGACAAACATGTTTATGGCTTTATCTTATAGAACTCAATATCCCTGTGCTGGGCAAACAGGTTTTGCAGCCGTTTGAGCTAAGATTTTAAAATTATTCACATAATGAAAACCTATACTTTGTTTCAGGCGAGTTTCCCATTCAAATGCATGTAACAGTGAGAAACGCATTGTCTTGGCGAAATAAAGCGTTTTTCAACCACTTCATATAAATCGCTGTAACTTTTGATAGAAGACTCAGACAAACATGTTTATGGCTTTATCTTATAGAACTCAATATCCCCGTGCTGGGCAAACAGGTTTTGCAGCCGTTTGAGCTAAGATTTTAAAATTATTCACATAATGAAAACCTATACTTTGTTTCAGGCGAGTTTCCCATTCAAATGCATGTAACAGTGAGAAACGCATTGTCTTGGCGAAATAAAGCGTTTTTGAACAACTTCATATAAATCGCTGTAACTTTTGATAGAAGACTCAGACAAACATGTTTATGGCTTTATCTTATAGAACTCAATATCCCCGTGCTGGGCAAACAGGTTTTGCAGCCGTTTGAGCTAAGATTTTAAAATTATTCACATAATGAAAACCTATACTTTGTTTCAGGCGAGTTTCCCATTCAAATGCATGTAACAGTGAGAAACGCATTGTCTTGGCGAAATAAAGTTTTTTTGAACAACTTCATATAAATCGCTGTAACTTTTGATAGAAGACTCAGACAAACATATGGCTTCATCTTATAGAACTCAATATCCCCGTGCTGGGCAAACAGGTTTTGCAGCCGTTTGAGCTAAGATTTTAAAATTATTCACATAATGAAAACCTATACTTTGTTTCAGGCGAGTTTCCCATTCAAATGCATGTAACAGTGAGAAACGCATTGTCTTGGCGAAATAAAGCGTTTTTGAACAACTTCATATAAATCGCTGTAACTTTTGATAGAAGACTCAGACAAACATGTTTATGGCTTTATCTTATAGAACTCAATATCCCCGTGCTGGGCAAACAGGTTTTGCAGCCGTTTGAGCTAAGATTTTAAAATGATTCACATAATGAAAACCTATACTTTGTTTCAGGCGAGTTTCCCATTCAAATGCATGTAACAGTGAGAAACGCATTGTCTTGGCGAAATAAAGCGTTTTTGAACAACTTCATATAAATCGCTGTAACTTTTGATAGAAGACTCAGACAAACATGTTTATGGCTTTATCTTATAGAACTCAATATCCCCGTGCTGGGCAAACAGGTTTTGCAGCCGTTTGAGCTAAGATTTTAAAAGTATTCACATAATGAAAATCTATACTTTGTTTCAGGCGAGTTTCCCATTCAAATGCATGTAACAGTGAGAAACACACTGTCTTGGCGAAATAAAGCGTTTTTGAACAACTTCATATAAATCGCTGTAACTTTTGATAGAAGACTCAGACAAACATGTTTATTGGCTTTATCTTATAGAACTCAATATCCCTGTGCTGGGCAAACAGGTTTTGCAGCCGTTTGAGCTAAGATTTTAAAATTATTCACATAATGAAAACCTATACTTTGTTTCAGGCGAGTTTCCCATTCAAATGCATGTAACAGTGAGAAACGCATTGTCTTGGCGAAATAAAGCGTTTTTGAACAACTTCATATAAATCGCTGTAACTTTTGATAGAAGACTCAGACAAACATGTTTATGGCTTTATCTTATAGAACTCAATATCCCCGTGCTGGGCAAACAGGTTTTGCAGCCGTTTGAGCTAAGATTTTAAAATTATTCACATAATGAAAACCTATACTTTGTTTCAGGCGAGTTTCCCATTCAAATGCATGTAACAGTGAGAAACGCATTGTCTTGGCGAAATAAAGCGTTTTTGAACAACTTCATATAAATCGCTGTAACTTTTGATAGAAGACTCAGACAAACATGTTTATGGCTTTATCTTATAGAACTCAATATCCCCGTGCTGGGCAAACAGGTTTTGCAGCCGTTTGAGCTAAGATTTTAAAATTATTCACATAATGAAAACCTATACTTTGTTTCAGGCGAGTTTCCCATTCAAATGCATGTAACAGTGAGAAACGCATTGTCTTGGCGAAATAAAGTTTTTTTGAACAACTTCATATAAATCGCTGTAACTTTTGATAGAAGACTCAGACAAACATATGGCTTTATCTTATAGAACTCAATATCCCCGTGCTGGGCAAACAGGTTTTGCAGCCGTTTGAGCTAAGATTTTAAAATTATTCACATAATGAAAACCTATACTTTGTTTCAGGCGAGTTTCCCATTCAAATGCATGTAACAGTGAGAAACGCATTGTCTTGGCGAAATAAAGCGTTTTTG
Organism: Aulonocara stuartgranti; assembly: GCF_965226115.1. NCBI lineage: Eukaryota > Metazoa > Chordata > Actinopteri > Cichliformes > Cichlidae > Aulonocara > Aulonocara stuartgranti. Next base: position 12,331,398 of record NC_138945.1, on the reverse strand, counting down.
AACAACTTCATATAAATCGCTGTAACTTTTGATAGAAGACTCAGACAAACATGTTTATGGCTTTATCTTATAGAACTCAATATCCCCGTGCTGGGCAAACAGGTTTTGCAGCCGTTTGAGCTAAGATTTTAAAATGATTCACATAATGAAAACCTATACTTTGTTTCAGGCGAGTTTCCCATTCAAATGCATGTAACAGTGAGAAACGCATTGTCTTGGCGAAATAAAGCGTTTTTGAACAACTTCATATAAATCGCTGTAACTTTTGATAGAAGACTCAGACAAACATGTTTATGGCTTTATCTTATAGAACTCAATATCCCCGTGCTGGGCAAACAGGTTTTGCAGCCGTTTGAGCTAAGATTTTAAAAGTATTCACATAATGAAAATCTATACTTTGTTTCAGGCGAGTTTCCCATTCAAATGCATGTAACAGTGAGAAACACACTGTCTTGGCGAAATAAAGCGTTTTTGAACAACTTCATATAAATCGCTGTAACTTTTGATAGAAGACTCAGACAAACATGTTTATTGGCTTTATCTTATAGAACTCAATATCCCTGTGCTGGGCAAACAGGTTTTGCAGCCGTTTGAGCTAAGATTTTAAAATTATTCACATAATGAAAACCTATACTTTGTTTCAGGCGAGTTTCCCATTCAAATGCATGTAACAGTGAGAAACGCATTGTCTTGGCGAAATAAAGCGTTTTTGAACAACTTCATATAAATCGCTGTAACTTTTGATAGAAGACTCAGACAAACATGTTTATGGCTTTATCTTATAGAACTCAATATCCCCGTGCTGGGCAAACAGGTTTTGCAGCCGTTTGAGCTAAGATTTTAAAATTATTCACATAATGAAAACCTATACTTTGTTTCAGGCGAGTTTCCCATTCAAATGCATGTAACAGTGAGAAACGCATTGTCTTGGCGAAATAAAGCGTTTTTGAACAACTTCATATAAATCGCTGTAACTTTTGATAGAAGACTCAGACAAACATGTTTATGGCTTTATCTTATAGAACTCAATATCCCCGTGCTGGGCAAACAGGTTTTGCAGCCGTTTGAGCTAAGATTTTAAAATTATTCACATAATGAAAACCTATACTTTGTTTCAGGCGAGTTTCCCATTCAAATGCATGTAACAGTGAGAAACGCATTGTCTTGGCGAAATAAAGCGTTTTTGAACAACTTCATATAAATCGCTGTAACTTTTGATAGAAGACTCAGACAAACATGTTTATGGCTTTATCTTATAGAACTCAATATCCCCGTGCTGGGCAAACAGGTTTTGCAGCCGTTTGAGCTAAGATTTTAAAATTATTCACATAATGAAAACCTATACTTTGTTTCAGGCGAGTTTCCCATTCAAATGCATGTAACAGTGAGAAACGCATTGTCTTGGCGAAATAAAGCGTTTTTGAACAACTTCATATAAATCGCTGTAACTTTTGATAGAAGACTCAGACAAACATGTTTATGGCTTTATCTTATAGAACTCAATATCCCCGTGCTGGGCAAACAGGTTTTGCAGCCGTTTGAGCTAAGATTTTAAAAGTATTCACATAATGAAAATCTATACTTTGTTTCAGGCGAGTTTCCCATTCAAATGCATGTAACAGTGAGAAACACACTGTCTTGGCGAAATAAAGCGTTTTTGAACAACTTCATATAAATCGCTGTAACTTTTGATAGAAGACTCAGACAAACATGTTTATGGCTTTATCTTATAGAACTCAATATCCCCGTGCTGGGCAAACAGGTTTTGCAGCCGTTTGAGCTAAGATTTTAAAATTATTCACATAATGAAAACCTATACTTTGTTTCAGGCGAGTTTCCCATTCAAATGCATGTAACAGTGAGAAACGCATTGTCTTGGCGAAATAAAGCGTTTTTGAACAACTTCATATAAATCGCTGTAACTTTTGATAGAAGACTCAGACAAACATGTTTATGGCTTTATCTTATAGAACTCAATATCCCCGTGCTGGGCAAACAGGTTTTGCAGCCGTTTGAGCTAAGATTTTAAAATTATTCACATAATGAAAACCTATACTTTGTTTCAGGCGAGTTTCCCATTCAAATGCATGTAACAGTGAGAAACGCATTGTCTTGGCGAAATAAAGCGTTTTTGAACAACTTCATATAAATCGCTGTAACTTTTGATAGAAGACTCAGACAAACATGTTTATGGCTTTATCTTATAGAACTCAATATCCCCGTGCTGGGCAAACAGGTTTTGCAGCCGTTTGAGCTAAGATTTTAAAATTATTCACATAATGAAAACCTATACTTTGTTTCAGGCGAGTTTCCCATTCAAATGCATGTAACAGTGAGAAACGCATTGTCTTGGCGAAATAAAGCGTTTTTGAACAACTTCATATAAATCGCTGTAACTTTTGATAGAAGACTCAGACAAACATGTTTATGGCTTTATCTTATAGAACTCAATATCCCCGTGCTGGGCAAACAGGTTTTGCAGCCGTTTGAGCTAAGATTTTAAAATTATTCACATAATGAAAACCTATACTTTGTTTCAGGCGAGTTTCCCATTCAAATGCATGTAACAGTGAGAAACGCATTGTCTTGGCGAAATAAAGCGTTTTTGAACAACTTCATATAAATCGCTGTAACTTTTGATAGAAGACTCAGACAAACATGTTTATGGCTTTATCTTATAGAACTCAATATCCCCGTGCTGGGCAAACAGGTTTTGCAGCCGTTTGAGCTAAGATTTTAAAAGTATTCACATAATGAAAATCTATACTTTGTTTCAGGCGAGTTTCCCATTCAAATGCATGTAACAGTGAGAAACACACTGTCTTGGCGAAATAAAGCGTTTTTGAACAACTTCATATAAATCGCTGTAACTTTTGATAGAAGACTCAGACAAACATGTTTATGGCTTTATCTTATAGAACTCAATATCCCCGTGCTGGGCAAACAGGTTTTGCAGCCGTTTGAGCTAAGATTTTAAAATTATTCACATAATGAAAACCTATACTTTGTTTCAGGCGAGTTTCCCATTCAAATGCATGTAACAGTGAGAAACGCATTGTCTTGGCGAAATAAAGCGTTTTTGAACAACTTCATATAAATCGCTGTAACTTTTGATAGAAGACTCAGACAAACATGTTTATGGCTTTATCTTATAGAACTCAATATCCCCGTGCTGGGCAAACAGGTTTTGCAGCCGTTTGAGCTAAGATTTTAAAATTATTCACATAATGAAAACCTATACTTTGTTTCAGGCGAGTTTCCCATTCAAATGCATGTAACAGTGAGAAACGCATTGTCTTGGCGAAATAAAGCGTTTTTGAACAACTTCATATAAATCGCTGTAACTTTTGATAGAAGACTCAGACAAACATGTTTATGGCTTTATCTTATAGAACTCAATATCCCCGTGCTGGGCAAACAGGTTTTGCAGCCGTTTGAGCTAAGATTTTAAAATTATTCACATAATGAAAACCTATACTTTGTTTCAGGCGAGTTTCCCATTCAAATGCATGTAACAGTGAGAAACGCATTGTCTTGGCGAAATAAAGCGTTTTTGAACAACTTCATATAAATCGCTGTAACTTTTGATAGAAGACTCAGACAAACATGTTTATGGCTTTATCTTATAGAACTCAATATCCCCGTGCTGGGCAAACAGGTTTTGCAGCCGTTTGAGCTAAGATTTTAAAATTATTCACATAATGAAAACCTATACTTTGTTTCAGGCGAGTTTCCCATTCAAATGCATGTAACAGTGAGAAACGCATTGTCTTGGCGAAATAAAGCGTTTTTGAACAACTTCATATAAATCGCTGTAACTTTTGATAGAAGACTCAGACAAACATGTTTATGGCTTTATCTTATAGAACTCAATATCCCCGTGCTGGGCAAACAGGTTTTGCAGCCGTTTGAGCTAAGATTTTAAAATTATTCACATAATGAAAATCTATACTTTGTTTCAGGCGAGTTTCCCATTCAAATGCATGTAACAGTGAGAAACACACTGTCTTGGCGAAATAAAGTTTTTTTGAACAACTTCATATAAATCGCTGTAACTTTTGATAGAAGACTCAGACAAACATATGGCTTTATCTTATAGAACTCAATATCCCCGTGCTGGGCAAACAGGTTTTGCAGCCGTTTGAGCTAAGATTTTAAAATTATTCACATAATGAAAACCTATACTTTGTTTCAGGCGAGTTTCCCATTCAAATGCATGTAACAGTGAGAAACGCATTGTCTTGGCGAAATAAAGCGTTTTTGAACAACTTCATATAAATCGCTGTAACTTTTGATAGAAGACTCAGACAAACATGTTTATGGCTTTATCTTATAGAACTCAATATCCCCGTGCTGGGCAAACAGGTTTTGCAGCCGTTTGAGCTAAGATTTTAAAATTATTCACATAATGAAAACCTATACTTTGTTTCAGGCGAGTTTCCCATTCAAATGCATGTAACAGTGAGAAACGCATTGTCTTGGCGAAATAAAGCGTTTTTGAACAACTTCATATAAATCGCTGTAACTTTTGATAGAAGACTCAGACAAACATGTTTATGGCTTTATCTTATAGAACTCAATATCCCCGTGCTGGGCAAACAGGTTTTGCAGCCGTTTGAGCTAAGATTTTAAAAGTATTCACATAATGAAAATCTATACTTTGTTTCAGGCGAGTTTCCCATTCAAATGCATGTAACAGTGAGAAACACACTGTCTTGGCGAAATAAAGCGTTTTTGAACAACTTCATATAAATCGCTGTAACTTTTGATAGAAGACTCAGACAAACATGTTTATGGCTTTATCTTATAGAACTCAATATCCCTGTGCTGGGCAAACAGGTTTTGCAGCCGTTTGAGCTAAGATTTTAAAATTATTCACATAATGAAAACCTATACTTTGTTTCAGGCGAGTTTCCCATTCAAATGCATGTAACAGTGAGAAACGCATTGTCTTGGCGAAATAAAGCGTTTTTGAACAACTTCATATAAATCGCTGTAACTTTTGATAGAAGACTCAGACAAACATGTTTATGGCTTTATCTTATAGAACTCAATATCCCCGTGCTGGGCAAACAGGTTTTGCAGCCGTTTGAGCTAAGATTTTAAAATTATTCACATAATGAAAATCTATACTTTGTTTCAGGCGAGTTTCCCATTCAAATGCATGTAACAGTGAGAAACACACTGTCTTGGCGAAATAAAGTTTTTTTGAACAACTTCATATAAATCGCTGTAACTTTTGATAGAAGACTCAGACAAACATATGGCTTTATCTTATAGAACTCAATATCCCCGTGCTGGGCAAACAGGTTTTGCAGCCGTTTGAGCTAAGATTTTAAAATTATTCACATAATGAAAACCTATACTTTGTTTCAGGCGAGTTTCCCATTCAAATGCATGTAACAGTGAGAAACGCATTGTCTTGGCGAAATAAAGCGTTTTTGAACAACTTCATATAAATCGCTGTAACTTTTGATAGAAGACTCAGACAAACATGTTTATGGCTTTATCTTATAGAACTCAATATCCCCGTGCTGGGCAAACAGGTTTTGCAGCCGTTTGAGCTAAGATTTTAAAATTATTCACATAATGAAAACCTATACTTTGTTTCAGGCGAGTTTCCCATTCAAATGCATGTAACAGTGAGAAACGCATTGTCTTGGCGAAATAAAGCGTTTTTGAACAACTTCATATAAATCGCTGTAACTTTTGATAGAAGACTCAGACAAACATGTTTATGGCTTTATCTTATAGAACTCAATATCCCCGTGCTGGGCAAACAGGTTTTGCAGCCGTTTGAGCTAAGATTTTAAAAGTATTCACATAATGAAAATCTATACTTTGTTTCAGGCGAGTTTCCCATTCAAATGCATGTAACAGTGAGAAACGCATTGTCTTGGCGAAATAAAGTTTTTTTGAACAACTTCATATAAATCGCTGTAACTTTTGATAGAAGACTCAGACAAACATATGGCTTTATCTTATAGAACTCAATATCCCCGTGCTGGGCAAACAGGTTTTGCAGCCGTTTGAGCTAAGATTTTAAAATTATTCACATAATGAAAACCTATACTTTGTTTCAGGCGAGTTTCCCATTCAAATGCATGTAACAGTGAGAAACGCATTGTCTTGGCGAAATAAAGCGTTTTTGAACAACTTCATATAAATCGCTGTAACTTTTGATAGAAGACTCAGACAAACATGTTTATGGCTTTATCTTATAGAACTCAATATCCCCGTGCTGGGCAAACAGGTTTTGCAGCCGTTTGAGCTAAGATTTTAAAATTATTCACATAATGAAAACCTATACTTTGTTTCAGGCGAGTTTCCCATTCAAATGCATGTAACAGTGAGAAACGCATTGTCTTGGCGAAATAAAGCGTTTTTGAACAACTTCATATAAATCGCTGTAACTTTTGATAGAAGACTCAGACAAACATGTTTATGGCTTTATCTTATAGAACTCAATATCCCCGTGCTGGGCAAACAGGTTTTGCAGCCGTTTGAGCTAAGATTTTAAAAGTATTCACATAATGAAAATCTATACTTTGTTTCAGGCGAGTTTCCCATTCAAATGCATGTAACAGTGAGAAACGCATTGTCTTGGCGAAATAAAGTTTTTTTGAACAACTTCATATAAATCGCTGTAACTTTTGATAGAAGACTCAGACAAACATATGGCTTTATCTTATAGAACTCAATATCCCCGTGCTGGGCAAACAGGTTTTGCAGCCGTTTGAGCTAAGATTTTAAAATTATTCACATAATGAAAACCTATACTTTGTTTCAGGCGAGTTTCCCATTCAAATGCATGTAACAGTGAGAAACGCATTGTCTTGGCGAAATAAAGCGTTTTTGAACAACTTCATATAAATCGCTGTAACTTTTGATAGAAGACTCAGACAAACATGTTTATGGCTTTATCTTATAGAACTCAATATCCCCGTGCTGGGCAAACAGGTTTTGCAGCCGTTTGAGCTAAGATTTTAAAATTATTCACATAATGAAAACCTATACTTTGTTTCAGGCGAGTTTCCCATTCAAATGCATGTAACAGTGAGAAACGCATTGTCTTGGCGAAATAAAGCGTTTTTGAACAACTTCATATAAATCGCTGTAACTTTTGATAGAAGACTCAGACAAACATGTTTATGGCTTTATCTTATAGAACTCAATATCCCCGTGCTGGGCAAACAGGTTTTGCAGCCGTTTGAGCTAAGATTTTAAAATTATTCACATAATGAAAACCTATACTTTGTTTCAGGCGAGTTTCCCATTCAAATGCATGTAACAGTGAGAAACGCATTGTCTTGGCGAAATAAAGCGTTTTTGAACAACTTCATATAAATCGCTGTAACTTTTGATAGAAGACTCAGACAAACATGTTTATGGCTTTATCTTATAGAACTCAATATCCCCGTGCTGGGCAAACAGGTTTTGCAGCCGTTTGAGCTAAGATTTTAAAATTATTCACATAATGAAAACCTATACTTTGTTTCAGGCGAGTTTCCCATTCAAATGCATGTAACAGTGAGAAACGCATTGTCTTGGCGAAATAAAGCGTTTTTGAACAACTTCATATAAATCGCTGTAACTTTTGATAGAAGACTCAGACAAACATGTTTATGGCTTTATCTTATAGAACTCAATATCCCCGTGCTGGGCAAACAGGTTTTGCAGCCGTTTGAGCTAAGATTTTAAAATTATTCACATAATGAAAACCTATACTTTGTTTCAGGCGAGTTTCCCATTCAAATGCATGTAACAGTGAGAAACGCATTGTCTTGGCGAAATAAAGCGTTTTTGAACAACTTCATATAAATCGCTGTAACTTTTGATAGAAGACTCAGACAAACATGTTTATGGCTTTATCTTATAGAACTCAATATCCCCGTGCTGGGCAAACAGGTTTTGCAGCCGTTTGAGCTAAGATTTTAAAAGTATTCACATAATGAAAATCTATACTTTGTTTCAGGCGAGTTTCCCATTCAAATGCATGTAACAGTGAGAAACACACTGTCTTGGCGAAATAAAGCGTTTTTGAACAACTTCATATAAATCGCTGTAACTTTTGATAGAAGACTCAGACAAACATGTTTATTGGCTTTATCTTATAGAACTCAATATCCCTGTGCTGGGCAAACAGGTTTTGCAGCCGTTTGAGCTAAGATTTTAAAATTATTCACATAATGAAAACCTATACTTTGTTTCAGGCGAGTTTCCCATTCAAATGCATGTAACAGTGAGAAACGCATTGTCTTGGCGAAATAAAGCGTTTTTGAACAACTTCATATAAATCGCTGTAACTTTTGATAGAAGACTCAGACAAACATGTTTATGGCTTTATCTTATAGAACTCAATATCCCCGTGCTGGGCAAACAGGTTTTGCAGCCGTTTGAGCTAAGATTTTAAAAGTATTCACATAATGAAAATCTATACTTTGTTTCAGGCGAGTTTCCCATTCAAATGCATGTAACAGTGAGAAACACACTGTCTTGGCGAAATAAAGCGTTTTTGAACAACTTCATATAAATCGCTGTAACTTTTGATAGAAGACTCAGACAAACATGTTTATGGCTTTATCTTATAGAACTCAATATCCCTGTGCTGGGCAAACAGGTTTTGCAGCCGTTTGAGCTAAGATTTTAAAATTATTCACATAATGAAAACCTATACTTTGTTTCAGGCGAGTTTCCCATTCAAATGCATGTAACAGTGAGAAACGCATTGTCTTGGCGAAATAAAGCGTTTTTGAACAACTTCATATAAATCGCTGTAACTTTTGATAGAAGACTCAGACAAACATGTTTATGGCTTTATCTTATAGAACTCAATATCCCCGTGCTGGGCAAACAGGTTTTGCAGCCGTTTGAGCTAAGATTTTAAAATTATTCACATAATGAAAACCTATACTTTGTTTCAGGCGAGTTTCCCATTCAAATGCATGTAACAGTGAGAAACGCATTGTCTTGGCGAAATAAAGCGTTTTTGAACAACTTCATATAAATCGCTGTAACTTTTGATAGAAGACTCAGACAAACATGTTTATGGCTTTATCTTATAGAACTCAATATCCCCGTGCTGGGCAAACAGGTTTTGCAGCCGTTTGAGCTAAGATTTTAAAATTATTCACATAATGAAAATCTATACTTTGTTTCAGGCGAGTTTCCCATTCAAATGCATGTAACAGTGAGAAACACACTGTCTTGGCGAAATAAAGTTTTTTTGAACAACTTCATATAAATCGCTGTAACTTTTGATAGAAGACTCAGACAAACATATGGCTTTATCTTATAGAACTCAATATCCCCGTGCTGGGCAAACAGGTTTTGCAGCCGTTTGAGCTAAGATTTTAAAATTATTCACATAATGAAAACCTATACTTTGTTTCAGGCGAGTTTCCCATTCAAATGCATGTAACAGTGAGAAACGCATTGTCTTGGCGAAATAAAGCGTTTTTGAACAACTTCATATAAATCGCTGTAACTTTTGATAGAAGACTCAGACAAACATGTTTATGGCTTTATCTTATAGAACTCAATATCCCCGTGCTGGGCAAACAGGTTTTGCAGCCGTTTGAGCTAAGATTTTAAAATTATTCACATAATGAAAACCTATACTTTGTTTCAGGCGAGTTTCCCATTCAAATGCATGTAACAGTGAGAAACGCATTGTCTTGGCGAAATAAAGCGTTTTTGAACAACTTCATATAAATCGCTGTAACTTTTGATAGAAGACTCAGACAAACATGTTTATGGCTTTATCTTATAGAACTCAATATCCCCGTGCTGGGCAAACAGGTTTTGCAGCCGTTTGAGCTAAGATTTTAAAAGTATTCACATAATGAAAATCTATACTTTGTTTCAGGCGAGTTTCCCATTCAAATGCATGTAACAGTGAGAAACGCATTGTCTTGGCGAAATAAAGTTTTTTTGAACAACTTCATATAAATCGCTGTAACTTTTGATAGAAGACTCAGACAAACATATGGCTTTATCTTATAGAAGTCAATATCCCCGTGCTGGGCAAACAGGTTTTGCAGCCGTTTGAGCTAAGATTTTAAAATTATTCACATAATGAAAACCTATACTTTGTTTCAGGCGAGTTTCCCATTCAAATGCATGTAACAGTGAGAAACGCATTGTCTTGGCGAAATAAAGCGTTTTTGAACAACTTCATATAAATCGCTGTAACTTTTGATAGAAGACTCAGACAAACATGTTTATGGCTTTATCTTATAGAACTCAATATCCCCGTGCTGGGCAAACAGGTTTTGCAGCCGTTTGAGCTAAGATTTTAAAAGTATTCACATAATGAAAATCTATACTTTGTTTCAGGCGAGTTTCCCATTCAAATGCATGTAACAGTGAGAAACGCATTGTCTTGGCGAAATAAAGTTTTTTTGAACAACTTCATATAAATCGCTGTAACTTTTGATAGAAGACTCAGACAAACATATGGCTTTATCTTATAGAACTCAATATCCCCGTGCTGGGCAAACAGGTTTTGCAGCCGTTTGAGCTAAGATTTTAAAATTATTCACATAATGAAAACCTATACTTTGTTTCAGGCGAGTTTCCCATTCAAATGCATGTAACAGTGAGAAACGCATTGTCTTGGCGAAATAAAGCGTTTTTGAACAACTTCATATAAATCGCTGTAACTTTTGATAGAAGACTCAGACAAACATGTTTATGGCTTTATCTTATAGAACTCAATATCCCCGTGCTGGGCAAACAGGTTTTGCAGCCGTTTGAGCTAAGATTTTAAAATTATTCACATAATGAAAACCTATACTTTGTTTCAGGCGAGTTTCCCATTCAAATGCATGTAACAGTGAGAAACGCATTGTCTTGGCGAAATAAAGCGTTTTTGAACAACTTCATATAAATCGCTGTAACTTTTGATAGAAGACTCAGACAAACATGTTTATGGCTTTATCTTATAGAACTCAATATCCCCGTGCTGGGCAAACAGGTTTTGCAGCCGTTTGAGCTAAGATTTTAAAATTATTCACATAATGAAAACCTATACTTTGTTTCAGGCGAGTTTCCCATTCAAATGCATGTAACAGTGAGAAACGCATTGTCTTGGCGAAATAAAGCGTTTTTGAACAACTTCATATAAATCGCTGTAACTTTTGATAGAAGACTCAGACAAACATGTTTATGGCTTTATCTTATAGAACTCAATATCCCCGTGCTGGGCAAACAGGTTTTGCAGCCGTTTGAGCTAAGATTTTAAAATTATTCACATAATGAAAACCTATACTTTGTTTCAGGCGAGTTTCCCATTCAAATGCATGTAACAGTGAGAAACGCATTGTCTTGGCGAAATAAAGCGTTTTTGAACAACTTCATATAAATCGCTGTAACTTTTGATAGAAGACTCAGACAAACATGTTTATGGCTTTATCTTATAGAACTCAATATCCCCGTGCTGGGCAAACAGGTTTTGCAGCCGTTTGAGCTAAGATTTTAAAAGTATTCACATAATGAAAATCTATACTTTGTTTCAGGCGAGTTTCCCATTCAAATGCATGTAACAGTGAGAAACACACTGTCTTGGCGAAATAAAGCGTTTTTGAACAACTTCATATAAATCGCTGTAACTTTTGATAGAAGACTCAGACAAACATGTTTATTGGCTTTATCTTATAGAACTCAATATCCCTGTGCTGGGCAAACAGGTTTTGCAGCCGTTTGAGCTAAGATTTTAAAATTATTCACATAATGAAAACCTATACTTTGTTTCAGGCGAGTTTCCCATTCAAATGCATGTAACAGTGAGAAACGCATTGTCTTGGCGAAATAAAGCGTTTTTGAACAACTTCATATAAATCGCTGTAACTTTTGATAGAAGACTCAGACAAACATGTTTATGGCTTTATCTTATAGAACTCAATATCCCCGTGCTGGGCAAACAGGTTTTGCAGCCGTTTGAGCTAAGATTTTAAAAGTATTCACATAATGAAAATCTATACTTTGTTTCAGGCGAGTTTCCCATTCAAATGCATGTAACAGTGAGAAACACACTGTCTTGGCGAAATAAAGCGTTTTTGAACAACTTCATATAAATCGCTGTAACTTTTGATAGAAGACTCAGACAAACATGTTTATGGCTTTATCTTATAGAACTCAATATCCCTGTGCTGGGCAAACAGGTTTTGCAGCCGTTTGAGCTAAGATTTTAAAATTATTCACATAATGAAAACCTATACTTTGTTTCAGGCGAGTTTCCCATTCAAATGCATGTAACAGTGAGAAACGCATTGTCTTGGCGAAATAAAGCGTTTTTGAACAACTTCATATAAATCGCTGTAACTTTTGATAGAAGACTCAGACAAACATGTTTATGGCTTTATCTTATAGAACTCAATATCCCCGTGCTGGGCAAACAGGTTTTGCAGCCGTTTGAGCTAAGATTTTAAAATTATTCACATAATGAAAACCTATACTTTGTTTCAGGCGAGTTTCCCATTCAAATGCATGTAACAGTGAGAAACGCATTGTCTTGGCGAAATAAAGCGTTTTTGAACAACTTCATATAAATCGCTGTAACTTTTGATAGAAGACTCAGACAAACATGTTTATGGCTTTATCTTATAGAACTCAATATCCCCGTGCTGGGCAAACAGGTTTTGCAGCCGTTTGAGCTAAGATTTTAAAATTATTCACATAATGAAAATCTATACTTTGTTTCAGGCGAGTTTCCCATTCAAATGCATGTAACAGTGAGAAACACACTGTCTTGGCGAAATAAAGTTTTTTTGAACAACTTCATATAAATCGCTGTAACTTTTGATAGAAGACTCAGACAAACATATGGCTTTATCTTATAGAACTCAATATCCCCGTGCTGGGCAAACAGGTTTTGCAGCCGTTTGAGCTAAGATTTTAAAATTATTCACATAATGAAAACCTATACTTTGTTTCAGGCGAGTTTCCCATTCAAATGCATGTAACAGTGAGAAACGCATTGTCTTGGCGAAATAAAGCGTTTTTGAACAACTTCATATAAATCGCTGTAACTTTTGATAGAAGACTCAGACAAACATGTTTATGGCTTTATCTTATAGAACTCAATATCCCCGTGCTGGGCAAACAGGTTTTGCAGCCGTTTGAGCTAAGATTTTAAAATTATTCACATAATGAAAACCTATACTTTGTTTCAGGCGAGTTTCCCATTCAAATGCATGTAACAGTGAGAAACGCATTGTCTTGGCGAAATAAAGCGTTTTTGAACAACTTCATATAAATCGCTGTAACTTTTGATAGAAGACTCAGACAAACATGTTTATGGCTTTATCTTATAGAACTCAATATCCCCGTGCTGGGCAAACAGGTTTTGCAGCCGTTTGAGCTAAGATTTTAAAAGTATTCACATAATGAAAATCTATACTTTGTTTCAGGCGAGTTTCCCATTCAAATGCATGTAACAGTGAGAAACGCATTGTCTTGGCGAAATAAAGTTTTTTTGAACAACTTCATATAAATCGCTGTAACTTTTGATAGAAGACTCAGACAAACATATGGCTTTATCTTATAGAAGTCAATATCCCCGTGCTGGGCAAACAGGTTTTGCAGCCGTTTGAGCTAAGATTTTAAAATTATTCACATAATGAAAACCTATACTTTGTTTCAGGCGAGTTTCCCATTCAAATGCATGTAACAGTGAGAAACGCATTGTCTTGGCGAAATAAAGCGTTTTTGAACAACTTCATATAAATCGCTGTAACTTTTGATAGAAGACTCAGACAAACATGTTTATGGCTTTATCTTATAGAACTCAATATCCCCGTGCTGGGCAAACAGGTTTTGCAGCCGTTTGAGCTAAGATTTTAAAAGTATTCACATAATGAAAATCTATACTTTGTTTCAGGCGAGTTTCCCATTCAAATGCATGTAACAGTGAGAAACGCATTGTCTTGGCGAAATAAAGTTTTTTTGAACAACTTCATATAAATCGCTGTAACTTTTGATAGAAGACTCAGACAAACATGTTTATGGCTTTATCTTATAGAACTCAATATCCCCGTGCTGGGCAAACAGGTTTTGCAGCCGTTTGAGCTAAGATTTTAAAATTATTCACATAATGAAAACCTATACTTTGTTTCAGGCGAGTTTCCCATTCAAATGCATGTAACAGTGAGAAACGCATTGTCTTGGCGAAATAAAGCGTTTTTGAACAACTTCATATAAATCGCTGTAACTTTTGATAGAAGACTCAGACAAACATGTTTATGGCTTTATCTTATAGAACTCAATATCCCCGTGCTGGGCAAACAGGTTTTGCAGCCGTTTGAGCTAAGATTTTAAAATTATTCACATAATGAAAACCTATACTTTGTTTCAGGCGAGTTTCCCATTCAAATGCATGTAACAGTGAGAAACGCATTGTCTTGGCGAAATAAAGCGTTTTTGAACAACTTCATATAAATCGCTGTAACTTTTGATAGAAGACTCAGACAAACATGTTTATGGCTTTATCTTATAGAACTCAATATCCCCGTGCTGGGCAAACAGGTTTTGCAGCCGTTTGAGCTAAGATTTTAAAATTATTCACATAATGAAAACCTATACTTTGTTTCAGGCGAGTTTCCCATTCAAATGCATGTAACAGTGAGAAACGCATTGTCTTGGCGAAATAAAGCGTTTTTGAACAACTTCATATAAATCGCTGTAACTTTTGATAGAAGACTCAGACAAACATGTTTATGGCTTTATCTTATAGAACTCAATATCCCCGTGCTGGGCAAACAGGTTTTGCAGCCGTTTGAGCTAAGATTTTAAAATTATTCACATAATGAAAACCTATACTTTGTTTCAGGCGAGTTTCCCATTCAAATGCATGTAACAGTGAGAAACGCATTGTCTTGGCGAAATAAAGCGTTTTTGAACAACTTCATATAAATCGCTGTAACTTTTGATAGAAGACTCAGACAAACATGTTTATGGCTTTATCTTATAGAACTCAATATCCCCGTGCTGGGCAAACAGGTTTTGCAGCCGTTTGAGCTAAGATTTTAAAAGTATTCACATAATGAAAATCTATACTTTGTTTCAGGCGAGTTTCCCATTCAAATGCATGTAACAGTGAGAAACACACTGTCTTGGCGAAATAAAGCGTTTTTGAACAACTTCATATAAATCGCTGTAACTTTTGATAGAAGACTCAGACAAACATGTTTATTGGCTTTATCTTATAGAACTCAATATCCCTGTGCTGGGCAAACAGGTTTTGCAGCCGTTTGAGCTAAGATTTTAAAATTATTCACATAATGAAAACCTATACTTTGTTTCAGGCGAGTTTCCCATTCAAATGCATGTAACAGTGAGAAACGCATTGTCTTGGCGAAATAAAGCGTTTTTGAACAACTTCATATAAATCGCTGTAACTTTTGATAGAAGACTCAGACAAACATGTTTATGGCTTTATCTTATAGAACTCAATATCCCCGTGCTGGGCAAACAGGTTTTGCAGCCGTTTGAGCTAAGATTTTAAAAGTATTCACATAATGAAAATCTATACTTTGTTTCAGGCGAGTTTCCCATTCAAATGCATGTAACAGTGAGAAACACACTGTCTTGGCGAAATAAAGCGTTTTTGAACAACTTCATATAAATCGCTGTAACTTTTGATAGAAGACTCAGACAAACATGTTTATGGCTTTATCTTATAGAACTCAATATCCCTGTGCTGGGCAAACAGGTTTTGCAGCCGTTTGAGCTAAGATTTTAAAATTATTCACATAATGAAAACCTATACTTTGTTTCAGGCGAGTTTCCCATTCAAATGCATGTAACAGTGAGAAACGCATTGTCTTGGCGAAATAAAGCGTTTTTGAACAACTTCATATAAATCGCTGTAACTTTTGATAGAAGACTCAGACAAACATGTTTATGGCTTTATCTTATAGAACTCAATATCCCCGTGCTGGGCAAACAGGTTTTGCAGCCGTTTGAGCTAAGATTTTAAAATTATTCACATAATGAAAACCTATACTTTGTTTCAGGCGAGTTTCCCATTCAAATGCATGTAACAGTGAGAAACGCATTGTCTTGGCGAAATAAAGCGTTTTTGAACAACTTCATATAAATCGCTGTAACTTTTGATAGAAGACTCAGACAAACATGTTTATGGCTTTATCTTATAGAACTCAATATCCCCGTGCTGGGCAAACAGGTTTTGCAGCCGTTTGAGCTAAGATTTTAAAATTATTCACATAATGAAAATCTATACTTTGTTTCAGGCGAGTTTCCCATTCAAATGCATGTAACAGTGAGAAACACACTGTCTTGGCGAAATAAAGTTTTTTTGAACAACTTCATATAAATCGCTGTAACTTTTGATAGAAGACTCAGACAAACATATGGCTTTATCTTATAGAACTCAATATCCCCGTGCTGGGCAAACAGGTTTTGCAGCCGTTTGAGCTAAGATTTTAAAATTATTCACATAATGAAAACCTATACTTTGTTTCAGGCGAGTTTCCCATTCAAATGCATGTAACAGTGAGAAACGCATTGTCTTGGCGAAATAAAGCGTTTTTGAACAACTTCATATAAATCGCTGTAACTTTTGATAGAAGACTCAGACAAACATGTTTATGGCTTTATCTTATAGAACTCAATATCCCCGTGCTGGGCAAACAGGTTTTGCAGCCGTTTGAGCTAAGATTTTAAAAGTATTCACATAATGAAAATCTATACTTTGTTTCAGGCGAGTTTCCCATTCAAATGCATGTAACAGTGAGAAACGCATTGTCTTGGCGAAATAAAGTTTTTTTGAACAACTTCATATAAATCGCTGTAACTTTTGATAGAAGACTCAGACAAACATATGGCTTTATCTTATAGAACTCAATATCCCCGTGCTGGGCAAACAGGTTTTGCAGCCGTTTGAGCTAAGATTTTAAAATTATTCACATAATGAAAACCTATACTTTGTTTCAGGCGAGTTTCCCATTCAAATGCATGTAACAGTGAGAAACGCATTGTCTTGGCGAAATAAAGCGTTTTTGAACAACTTCATATAAATCGCTGTAACTTTTGATAGAAGACTCAGACAAACATGTTTATGGCTTTATCTTATAGAACTCAATATCCCCGTGCTGGGCAAACAGGTTTTGCAGCCGTTTGAGCTAAGATTTTAAAATTATTCACATAATGAAAACCTATACTTTGTTTCAGGCGAGTTTCCCATTCAAATGCATGTAACAGTGAGAAACGCATTGTCTTGGCGAAATAAAGCGTTTTTGAACAACTTCATATAAATCGCTGTAACTTTTGATAGAAGACTCAGACAAACATGTTTATGGCTTTATCTTATAGAACTCAATATCCCCGTGCTGGGCAAACAGGTTTTGCAGCCGTTTGAGCTAAGATTTTAAAAGTATTCACATAATGAAAATCTATACTTTGTTTCAGGCGAGTTTCCCATTCAAATGCATGTAACAGTGAGAAACACACTGTCTTGGCGAAATAAAGCGTTTTTGAACAACTTCATATAAATCGCTGTAACTTTTGATAGAAGACTCAGACAAACATGTTTATTGGCTTTATCTTATAGAACTCAATATCCCTGTGCTGGGCAAACAGGTTTTGCAGCCGTTTGAGCTAAGATTTTAAAATTATTCACATAATGAAAACCTATACTTTGTTTCAGGCGAGTTTCCCATTCAAATGCATGTAACAGTGAGAAACGCATTGTCTTGGCGAAATAAAGCGTTTTTGAACAACTTCATATAAATCGCTGTAACTTTTGATAGAAGACTCAGACAAACATGTTTATGGCTTTATCTTATAGAACTCAATATCCCCGTGCTGGGCAAACAGGTTTTGCAGCCGTTTGAGCTAAGATTTTAAAATGATTCACATAATGAAAACCTATACTTTGTTTCAGGCGAGTTTCCCATTCAAATGCATGTAACAGTGAGAAACGCATTGTCTTGGCGAAATAAAGCGTTTTTGAACAACTTCATATAAATCGCTGTAACTTTTGATAGAAGACTCAGACAAACATGTTTATGGCTTTATCTTATAGAACTCAATATCCCCGTGCTGGGCAAACAGGTTTTGCAGCCGTTTGAGCTAAGATTTTAAAATTATTCACATAATGAAAACCTATACTTTGTTTCAGGCGAGTTTCCCATTCAAATGCATGTAACAGTGAGAAACGCATTGTCTTGGCGAAATAAAGCGTTTTTGAACAACTTCATATAAATCGCTGTAACTTTTGATAGAAGACTCAGACAAACATGTTTATGGCTTTATCTTATAGAACTCAATATCCCCGTGCTGGGCAAACAGGTTTTGCAGCCGTTTGAGCTAAGATTTTAAAATGATTCACATAATGAAAACCTATACTTTGTTTCAGGCGAGTTTCCCATTCAAATGCATGTAACAGTGAGAAACGCATTGTCTTGGCGAAATAAAGCGTTTTTGAACAACTTCATATAAATCGCTGTAACTTTTGATAGAAGACTCAGACAAACATGTTTATGGCTTTATCTTATAGAACTCAATATCCCCGTGCTGGGCAAACAGGTTTTGCAGCCGTTTGAGCTAAGATTTTAAAATTATTCACATAATGAAAACCTATACTTTGTTTCAGGCGAGTTTCCCATTCAAATGCATGTAACAGTGAGAAACACACTGTCTTGGCGAAATAAAGTTTTTTTGAACAACTTCATATAAATCGCTGTAACTTTTGATAGAAGACTCAGACAAACATATGGCTTTATCTTATAGAACTCAATATCCCCGTGCTGGGCAAACAGGTTTTGCAGCCGTTTGAGCTAAGATTTTAAAAGTATTCACATAATGAAAATCTATACTTTGTTTCAGGCGAGTTTCCCATTCAAATGCATGTAACAGTGAGAAACACACTGTCTTGGCGAAATAAAGCGTTTTTGAACAACTTCATATAAATCGCTGTAACTTTTGATAGAAGACTCAGACAAACATGTTTATGGCTTTATCTTATAGAACTCAATATCCCTGTGCTGGGCAAACAGGTTTTGCAGCCGTTTGAGCTAAGATTTTAAAATTATTCACATAATGAAAACCTATACTTTGTTTCAGGCGAGTTTCCCATTCAAATGCATGTAACAGTGAGAAACACACTGTCTTGGCGAAATAAAGTTTTTTTGAACAACTTCATATAAATCGCTGTAACTTTTGATAGAAGACTCAGACAAACATATGGCTTTATCTTATAGAACTCAATATCCCCGTGCTGGGCAAACAGGTTTTGCAGCCGTTTGAGCTAAGATTTTAAAATTATTCACATAATGAAAACCTATACTTTGTTTCAGGCGAGTTTCCCATTCAAATGCATGTAACAGTGAGAAACGCATTGTCTTGGCGAAATAAAGCGTTTTTGAACAACTTCATATAAATCGCTGTAACTTTTGATAGAAGACTCAGACAAACATGTTTATGGCTTTATCTTATAGAACTCAATATCCCCGTGCTGGGCAAACAGGTTTTGCAGCCGTTTGAGCTAAGATTTTAAAATTATTCACATAATGAAAACCTATACTTTGTTTCAGGCGAGTTTCCCATTCAAATGCATGTAACAGTGAGAAACGCATTGTCTTGGCGAAATAAAGCGTTTTTGAACAACTTCATATAAATCGCTGTAACTTTTGATAGAAGACTCAGACAAACATGTTTATGGCTTTATCTTATAGAACTCAATATCCCCGTGCTGGGCAAACAGGTTTTGCAGCCGTTTGAGCTAAGATTTTAAAAGTATTCACATAATGAAAATCTATACTTTGTTTCAGGCGAGTTTCCCATTCAAATGCATGTAACAGTGAGAAACACACTGTCTTGGCGAAATAAAGCGTTTTTGAACAACTTCATATAAATCGCTGTAACTTTTGATAGAAGACTCAGACAAACATGTTTATGGCTTTATCTTATAGAACTCAATATCCCTGTGCTGGGCAAACAGGTTTTGCAGCCGTTTGAGCTAAGATTTTAAAATTATTCACATAATGAAAACCTATACTTTGTTTCAGGCGAGTTTCCCATTCAAATGCATGTAACAGTGAGAAACGCATTGTCTTGGCGAAATAAAGCGTTTTTGAACAACTTCATATAAATCGCTGTAACTTTTGATAGAAGACTCAGACAAACATGTTTATGGCTTTATCTTATAGAACTCAATATCCCCGTGCTGGGCAAACAGGTTTTGCAGCCGTTTGAGCTAAGATTTTAAAATTATTCACATAATGAAAACCTATACTTTGTTTCAGGCGAGTTTCCCATTCAAATGCATGTAACAGTGAGAAACGCATTGTCTTGGCGAAATAAAGCGTTTTTGAACAACTTCATATAAATCGCTGTAACTTTTGATAGAAGACTCAGACAAACATGTTTATGGCTTTATCTTATAGAACTCAATATCCCCGTGCTGGGCAAACAGGTTTTGCAGCCGTTTGAGCTAAGATTTTAAAATTATTCACATAATGAAAACCTATACTTTGTTTCAGGCGAGTTTCCCATTCAAATGCATGTAACAGTGAGAAACGCATTGTCTTGGCGAAATAAAGCGTTTTTGAACAACTTCATATAAATCGCTGTAACTTTTGATAGAAGACTCAGACAAACATGTTTATGGCTTTATCTTATAGAACTCAATATCCCCGTGCTGGGCAAACAGGTTTTGCAGCCGTTTGAGCTAAGATTTTAAAATTATTCACATAATGAAAACCTATACTTTGTTTCAGGCGAGTTTCCCATTCAAATGCATGTAACAGTGAGAAACGCATTGTCTTGGCGAAATAAAGCGTTTTTGAACAACTTCATATAAATCGCTGTAACTTTTGATAGAAGACTCAGACAAACATGTTTATGGCTTTATCTTATAGAACTCAATATCCCCGTGCTGGGCAAACAGGTTTTGCAGCCGTTTGAGCTAAGATTTTAAAATTATTCACATAATGAAAACCTATACTTTGTTTCAGGCGAGTTTCCCATTCAAATGCATGTAACAGTGAGAAACGCATTGTCTTGGCGAAATAAAGCGTTTTTGAACAACTTCATATAAATCGCTGTAACTTTTGATAGAAGACTCAGACAAACATGTTTATGGCTTTATCTTATAGAACTCAATATCCCCGTGCTGGGCAAACAGGTTTTGCAGCCGTTTGAGCTAAGATTTTAAAATTATTCACATAATGAAAACCTATACTTTGTTTCAGGCGAGTTTCCCATTCAAATGCATGTAACAGTGAGAAACGCATTGTCTTGGCGAAATAAAGCGTTTTTGAACAACTTCATATAAATCGCTGTAACTTTTGATAGAAGACTCAGACAAACATGTTTATGGCTTTATCTTATAGAACTCAATATCCCCGTGCTGGGCAAACAGGTTTTGCAGCCGTTTGAGCTAAGATTTTAAAATTATTCACATAATGAAAACCTATACTTTGTTTCAGGCGAGTTTCCCATTCAAATGCATGTAACAGTGAGAAACGCATTGTCTTGGCGAAATAAAGCGTTTTTGAACAACTTCATATAAATCGCTGTAACTTTTGATAGAAGACTCAGACAAACATGTTTATGGCTTTATCTTATAGAACTCAATATCCCCGTGCTGGGCAAACAGGTTTTGCAGCCGTTTGAGCTAAGATTTTAAAATTATTCACATAATGAAAATCTATACTTTGTTTCAGGCGAGTTTCCCATTCAAATGCATGTAACAGTGAGAAACACACTGTCTTGGCGAAATAAAGTTTTTTTGAACAACTTCATATAAATCGCTGTAACTTTTGATAGAAGACTCAGACAAACATATGGCTTTATCTTATAGAACTCAATATCCCCGTGCTGGGCAAACAGGTTTTGCAGCCGTTTGAGCTAAGATTTTAAAATTATTCACATAATGAAAACCTATACTTTGTTTCAGGCGAGTTTCCCATTCAAATGCATGTAACAGTGAGAAACGCATTGTCTTGGCGAAATAAAGCGTTTTTGAACAACTTCATATAAATCGCTGTAACTTTTGATAGAAGACTCAGACAAACATGTTTATGGCTTTATCTTATAGAACTCAATATCCCCGTGCTGGGCAAACAGGTTTTGCAGCCGTTTGAGCTAAGATTTTAAAATTATTCACATAATGAAAACCTATACTTTGTTTCAGGCGAGTTTCCCATTCAAATGCATGTAACAGTGAGAAACGCATTGTCTTGGCGAAATAAAGCGTTTTTGAACAACTTCATATAAATCGCTGTAACTTTTGATAGAAGACTCAGACAAACATGTTTATGGCTTTATCTTATAGAACTCAATATCCCCGTGCTGGGCAAACAGGTTTTGCAGCCGTTTGAGCTAAGATTTTAAAAGTATTCACATAATGAAAATCTATACTTTGTTTCAGGCGAGTTTCCCATTCAAATGCATGTAACAGTGAGAAACACACTGTCTTGGCGAAATAAAGCGTTTTTGAACAACTTCATATAAATCGCTGTAACTTTTGATAGAAGACTCAGACAAACATGTTTATGGCTTTATCTTATAGAACTCAATATCCCTGTGCTGGGCAAACAGGTTTTGCAGCCGTTTGAGCTAAGATTTTAAAATTATTCACATAATGAAAACCTATACTTTGTTTCAGGCGAGTTTCCCATTCAAATGCATGTAACAGTGAGAAACGCATTGTCTTGGCGAAATAAAGCGTTTTTGAACAACTTCATATAAATCGCTGTAACTTTTGATAGAAGACTCAGACAAACATGTTTATGGCTTTATCTTATAGAACTCAATATCCCCGTGCTGGGCAAACAGGTTTTGCAGCCGTTTGAGCTAAGATTTTAAAATTATTCACATAATGAAAACCTATACTTTGTTTCAGGCGAGTTTCCCATTCAAATGCATGTAACAGTGAGAAACGCATTGTCTTGGCGAAATAAAGCGTTTTTGAACAACTTCATATAAATCGCTGTAACTTTTGATAGAAGACTCAGACAAACATGTTTATGGCTTTATCTTATAGAACTCAATATCCCCGTGCTGGGCAAACAGGTTTTGCAGCCGTTTGAGCTAAGATTTTAAAAGTATTCACATAATGAAAATCTATACTTTGTTTCAGGCGAGTTTCCCATTCAAATGCATGTAACAGTGAGAAACACACTGTCTTGGCGAAATAAAGCGTTTTTGAACAACTTCATATAAATCGCTGTAACTTTTGATAGAAGACTCAGACAAACATGTTTATTGGCTTTATCTTATAGAACTCAATATCCCTGTGCTGGGCAAACAGGTTTTGCAGCCGTTTGAGCTAAGATTTTAAAATTATTCACATAATGAAAACCTATACTTTGTTTCAGGCGAGTTTCCCATTCAAATGCATGTAACAGTGAGAAACGCATTGTCTTGGCGAAATAAAGCGTTTTTGAACAACTTCATATAAATCGCTGTAACTTTTGATAGAAGACTCAGACAAACATGTTTATGGCTTTATCTTATAGAACTCAATATCCCCGTGCTGGGCAAACAGGTTTTGCAGCCGTTTGAGCTAAGATTTTAAAAGTATTCACATAATGAAAATCTATACTTTGTTTCAGGCGAGTTTCCCATTCAAATGCATGTAACAGTGAGAAACACACTGTCTTGGCGAAATAAAGCGTTTTTGAACAACTTCATATAAATCGCTGTAACTTTTGATAGAAGACTCAGACAAACATGTTTATGGCTTTATCTTATAGAACTCAATATCCCTGTGCTGGGCAAACAGGTTTTGCAGCCGTTTGAGCTAAGATTTTAAAATTATTCACATAATGAAAACCTATACTTTGTTTCAGGCGAGTTTCCCATTCAAATGCATGTAACAGTGAGAAACGCATTGTCTTGGCGAAATAAAGCGTTTTTGAACAACTTCATATAAATCGCTGTAACTTTTGATAGAAGACTCAGACAAACATGTTTATGGCTTTATCTTATAGAACTCAATATCCCCGTGCTGGGCAAACAGGTTTTGCAGCCGTTTGAGCTAAGATTTTAAAATTATTCACATAATGAAAACCTATACTTTGTTTCAGGCGAGTTTCCCATTCAAATGCATGTAACAGTGAGAAACGCATTGTCTTGGCGAAATAAAGCGTTTTTGAACAACTTCATATAAATCGCTGTAACTTTTGATAGAAGACTCAGACAAACATGTTTATGGCTTTATCTTATAGAACTCAATATCCCCGTGCTGGGCAAACAGGTTTTGCAGCCGTTTGAGCTAAGATTTTAAAATGATTCACATAATGAAAACCTATACTTTGTTTCAGGCGAGTTTCCCATTCAAATGCATGTAACAGTGAGAAACGCATTGTCTTGGCGAAATAAAGCGTTTTTGAACAACTTCATATAAATCGCTGTAACTTTTGATAGAAGACTCAGACAAACATGTTTATGGCTTTATCTTATAGAACTCAATATCCCCGTGCTGGGCAAACAGGTTTTGCAGCCGTTTGAGCTAAGATTTTAAAATTATTCACATAATGAAAACCTATACTTTGTTTCAGGCGAGTTTCCCATTCAAATGCATGTAACAGTGAGAAACGCATTGTCTTGGCGAAATAAAGCGTTTTTGAACAACTTCATATAAATCGCTGTAACTTTTGATAGAAGACTCAGACAAACATGTTTATGGCTTTATCTTATAGAACTCAATATCCCCGTGCTGGGCAAACAGGTTTTGCAGCCGTTTGAGCTAAGATTTTAAAATTATTCACATAATGAAAACCTATACTTTGTTTCAGGCGAGTTTCCCATTCAAATGCATGTAACAGTGAGAAACGCATTGTCTTGGCGAAATAAAGCGTTTTTGAACAACTTCATATAAATCGCTGTAACTTTTGATAGAAGACTCAGACAAACATGTTTATGGCTTTATCTTATAGAACTCAATATCCCCGTGCTGGGCAAACAGGTTTTGCAGCCGTTTGAGCTAAGATTTTAAAATTATTCACATAATGAAAACCTATACTTTGTTTCAGGCGAGTTTCCCATTCAAATGCATGTAACAGTGAGAAACGCATTGTCTTGGCGAAATAAAGCGTTTTTGAACAACTTCATATAAATCGCTGTAACTTTTGATAGAAGACTCAGACAAACATGTTTATGGCTTTATCTTATAGAACTCAATATCCCCGTGCTGGGCAAACAGGTTTTGCAGCCGTTTGAGCTAAGATTTTAAAATTATTCACATAATGAAAACCTATACTTTGTTTCAGGCGAGTTTCCCATTCAAATGCATGTAACAGTGAGAAACGCATTGTCTTGGCGAAATAAAGCGTTTTTGAACAACTTCATATAAATCGCTGTAACTTTTGATAGAAGACTCAGACAAACATGTTTATGGCTTTATCTTATAGAACTCAATATCCCCGTGCTGGGCAAACAGGTTTTGCAGCCGTTTGAGCTAAGATTTTAAAATTATTCACATAATGAAAACCTATACTTTGTTTCAGGCGAGTTTCCCATTCAAATGCATGTAACAGTGAGAAACGCATTGTCTTGGCGAAATAAAGCGTTTTTGAACAACTTCATATAAATCGCTGTAACTTTTGATAGAAGACTCAGACAAACATGTTTATGGCTTTATCTTATAGAACTCAATATCCCCGTGCTGGGCAAACAGGTTTTGCAGCCGTTTGAGCTAAGATTTTAAAAGTATTCACATAATGAAAATCTATACTTTGTTTCAGGCGAGTTTCCCATTCAAATGCATGTAACAGTGAGAAACACACTGTCTTGGCGAAATAAAGCGTTTTTGAACAACTTCATATAAATCGCTGTAACTTTTGATAGAAGACTCAGACAAACATGTTTATTGGCTTTATCTTATAGAACTCAATATCCCTGTGCTGGGCAAACAGGTTTTGCAGCCGTTTGAGCTAAGATTTTAAAATTATTCACATAATGAAAACCTATACTTTGTTTCAGGCGAGTTTCCCATTCAAATGCATGTAACAGTGAGAAACGCATTGTCTTGGCGAAATACAGCGTTTTTGAACAACTTCATATAAATCGCTGTAACTTTTGATAGAAGACTCAGACAAACATGTTTATGGCTTTATCTTATAGAACTCAATATCCCCGTGCTGGGCAAACAGGTTTTGCAGCCGTTTGAGCTAAGATTTTAAAATTATTCACATAATGAAAACCTATACTTTGTTTCAGGCGAGTTTCCCATTCAAATGCATGTAACAGTGAGAAACGCATTGTCTTGGCGAAATAAAGCGTTTTTGAACAACTTCATATAAATCGCTGTAAATTTTGATAGAAGACTCAGACAAACATGTTTATGGCTTTATCTTATAGAACTCAATATCCCCATGCTGGGCAAACAGGTTTTGCAGCCGTTTGAGCTAAGATTTTAAAATTATTCACATAATGAAAACCTATACTTTGTTTCAGGCGAGTTTCCCATTCAAATGCATGTAACAGTGAGAAACGCATTGTCTTGGCGAAATAAAGCGTTTTTGAACAACTTCATATAAATCGCTGTAACTTTTGATAGAAGACTCAGACAAACATGTTTATGGCTTTATCTTATAGAACTCAATATCCCCGTGCTGGGCAAACAGGTTTTGCAGCCGTTTGAGCTAAGATTTTAAAATTATTCACATAATGAAAACCTATACTTTGTTTCAGGCGAGTTTCCCATTCAAATGCATGTAACAGTGAGAAACGCATTGTCTTGGCGAAATAAAGCGTTTTTGAACAACTTCATATAAATCGCTGTAACTTTTGATAGAAGACTCAGACAAACATGTTTATTGGCTTTATCTTATAGAACTCAATATCCCTGTGCTGGGCAAACAGGTTTTGCAGCCGTTTGAGCTAAGATTTTAAAATTATTCACATAATGAAAACCTATACTTTGTTTCAGGCGAGTTTCCCATTCAAATGCATGTAACAGTGAGAAACGCATTGTCTTGGCGAAATAAAGCGTTTTTGAACAACTTCATATAAATCGCTGTAACTTTTGATAGAAGACTCAGACAAACATGTTTATGGCTTTATCTTATAGAACTCAATATCCCCGTGCTGGGCAAACAGGTTTTGCAGCCGTTTGAGCTAAGATTTTAAAATTATTCACATAATGAAAACCTATACTTTGTTTCAGGCGAGTTTCCCATTCAAATGCATGTAACAGTGAGAAACGCATTGTCTTGGCGAAATAAAGCGTTTTTGAACAACTTCATATAAATCGCTGTAACTTTTGATAGAAGACTCAGACAAACATGTTTATGGCTTTATCTTATAGAACTCAATATCCCCGTGCTGGGCAAACAGGTTTTGCAGCCGTTTGAGCTAAGATTTTAAAATTATTCACATAATGAAAACCTATACTTTGTTTCAGGCGAGTTTCCCATTCAAATGCATGTAACAGTGAGAAACGCATTGTCTTGGCGAAATAAAGCGTTTTTGAACAACTTCATATAAATCGCTGTAACTTTTGATAGAAGACTCAGACAAACATGTTTATGGCTTTATCTTATAGAACTCAATATCCCCGTGCTGGGCAAACAGGTTTTGCAGCCGTTTGAGCTAAGATTTTAAAATTATTCACATAATGAAAACCTATACTTTGTTTCAGGCGAGTTTCCCATTCAAATGCATGTAACAGTGAGAAACGCATTGTCTTGGCGAAATAAAGCGTTTTTGAACAACTTCATATAAATCGCTGTAACTTTTGATAGAAGACTCAGACAAACATGTTTATGGCTTTATCTTATAGAACTCAATATCCCCGTGCTGGGCAAACAGGTTTTGCAGCCGTTTGAGCTAAGATTTTAAAAGTATTCACATAATGAAAATCTATACTTTGTTTCAGGCGAGTTTCCCATTCAAATGCATGTAACAGTGAGAAACACACTGTCTTGGCGAAATAAAGCGTTTTTGAACAACTTCATATAAATCGCTGTAACTTTTGATAGAAGACTCAGACAAACATGTTTATTGGCTTTATCTTATAGAACTCAATATCCCTGTGCTGGGCAAACAGGTTTTGCAGCCGTTTGAGCTAAGATTTTAAAATTATTCACATAATGAAAACCTATACTTTGTTTCAGGCGAGTTTCCCATTCAAATGCATGTAACAGTGAGAAACGCATTGTCTTGGCGAAAGAAAGCGTTTTTGAACAACTTCATATAAATCGCTGTAACTTTTGATAGAAGACTCAGACAAACATGTTTATGGCTTTATCTTATAGAACTCAATATCCCCGTGCTGGGCAAACAGGTTTTGCAGCCGTTTGAGCTAAGATTTTAAAATTATTCACATAATGAAAACCTATACTTTGTTTCAGGCGAGTTTCCCATTCAAATGCATGTAACAGTGAGAAACGCATTGTCTTGGCGAAATAAAGCGTTTTTGAACAACTTCATATAAATCGCTGTAACTTTTGATAGAAGACTCAGACAAACATGTTTATGGCTTTATCTTATAGAACTCAATATCCCCGTGCTGGGCAAACAGGTTTTGCAGCCGTTTGAGCTAAGATTTTAAAATTATTCACATAATGAAAATCTATACTTTGTTTCAGGCGAGTTTCCCATTCAAATGCATGTAACAGTGAGAAACGCATTGTCTTGGCGAAATAAAGCGTTTTTGAACAACTTCATATAAATCGCTGTAACTTTTGATAGAAGACTCAGACAAACATGTTTATGGCTTTATCTTATAGAACTCAATATCCCCGTGCTGGGCAAACAGGTTTTGCAGCCGTTTGAGCTAAGATTTTAAAATTATTCACATAATGAAAACCTATACTTTGTTTCAGGCGAGTTTCCCATTCAAATGCATGTAACAGTGAGAAACGCATTGTCTTGGCGAAATAAAGCGTTTTTGAACAACTTCATATAAATCGCTGTAACTTTTGATAGAAGACTCAGACAAACATATGGCTTTATCTTATAGAACTCAATATCCCCGTGCTGGGCAAACAGGTTTTGCAGCCGTTTGAGCTAAGATTTTAAAAGTATTCACATAATGAAAATCTATACTTTGTTTCAGGCGAGTTTCCCATTCAAATGCATGTAACAGTGAGAAACACACTGTCTTGGCGAAATAAAGCGTTTTTGAACAACTTCATATAAATCGCTGTAACTTTTGATAGAAGACTCAGACAAACATGGCTTTATCTTATAGAACTCAATATCCCTGTGCTGGGCAAACAGGTTTTGCAGCCGTTTGAGCTAAGATTTTAAAATTATTCACATAATGAAAACCTATACTTTGTTTCAGGCGAGTTTCCCATTCAAATGCATGTAACAGTGAGAAACGCATTGTCTTGGCGAAATAAAGCGTTTTTGAACAACTTCATATAAATCGCTGTAACTTTTGATAGAAGACTCAGACAAACATGTTTATGGCTTTATCTTATAGAACTCAATATCCCCGTGCTGGGCAAACAGGTTTTGCAGCCGTTTGAGCTAAGATTTTAAAATTATTCACATAATGAAAACCTATACTTTGTTTCAGGCGAGTTTCCCATTCAAATGCATGTAACAGTGAGAAACGCATTGTCTTGGCGAAATAAAGCGTTTTTGAACAACTTCATATAAATCGCTGTAACTTTTGATAGAAGACTCAGACAAACATGTTTATGGCTTTATCTTATAGAACTCAATATCCCCGTGCTGGGCAAACAGGTTTTGCAGCCGTTTGAGCTAAGATTTTAAAATTATTCACATAATGAAAACCTATACTTTGTTTCAGGCGAGTTTCCCATTCAAATGCATGTAACAGTGAGAAACGCATTGTCTTGGCGAAATAAAGCGTTTTTGAACAACTTCATATAAATCGCTGTAACTTTTGATAGAAGACTCAGACAAACATGTTTATGGCTTTATCTTATAGAACTCAATATCCCCGTGCTGGGCAAACAGGTTTTGCAGCCGTTTGAGCTAAGATTTTAAAAGTATTCACATAATGAAAATCTATACTTTGTTTCAGGCGAGTTTCCCATTCAAATGCATGTAACAGTGAGAAACACACTGTCTTGGCGAAATAAAGCGTTTTTGAACAACTTCATATAAATCGCTGTAACTTTTGATAGAAGACTCAGACAAACATGTTTATGGCTTTATCTTATAGAACTCAATATCCCTGTGCTGGGCAAACAGGTTTTGCAGCCGTTTGAGCTAAGATTTTAAAATTATTCACATAATGAAAACCTATACTTTGTTTCAGGCGAGTTTCCCATTCAAATGCATGTAACAGTGAGAAACGCATTGTCTTGGCGAAATAAAGCGTTTTTGAACAACTTCATATAAATCGCTGTAACTTTTGATAGAAGACTCAGACAAACATGTTTATGGCTTTATCTTATAGAACTCAATATCCCCGTGCTGGGCAAACAGGTTTTGCAGCCGTTTGAGCTAAGATTTTAAAATTATTCACATAATGAAAACCTATACTTTGTTTCAGGCGAGTTTCCCATTCAAATGCATGTAACAGTGAGAAACGCATTGTCTTGGCGAAATAAAGCGTTTTTGAACAACTTCATATAAATCGCTGTAACTTTTGATAGAAGACTCAGACAAACATGTTTATGGCTTTATCTTATAGAACTCAATATCCCCGTGCTGGGCAAACAGGTTTTGCAGCCGTTTGAGCTAAGATTTTAAAATTATTCACATAATGAAAACCTATACTTTGTTTCAGGCGAGTTTCCCATTCAAATGCATGTAACAGTGAGAAACGCATTGTCTTGGCGAAATAAAGCGTTTTTGAACAACTTCATATAAATCGCTGTAACTTTTGATAGAAGACTCAGACAAACATGTTTATGGCTTTATCTTATAGAACTCAATATCCCCGTGCTGGGCAAACAGGTTTTGCAGCCGTTTGAGCTAAGATTTTAAAATTATTCACATAATGAAAACCTATACTTTGTTTCAGGCGAGTTTCCCATTCAAATGCATGTAACAGTGAGAAACGCATTGTCTTGGCGAAATAAAGCGTTTTTGAACAACTTCATATAAATCGCTGTAACTTTTGATAGAAGACTCAGACAAACATGTTTATGGCTTTATCTTATAGAACTCAATATCCCCGTGCTGGGCAAACAGGTTTTGCAGCCGTTTGAGCTAAGATTTTAAAATTATTCACATAATGAAAACCTATACTTTGTTTCAGGCGAGTTTCCCATTCAAATGCATGTAACAGTGAGAAACGCATTGTCTTGGCGAAATAAAGCGTTTTTGAACAACTTCATATAAATCGCTGTAACTTTTGATAGAAGACTCAGACAAACATGTTTATGGCTTTATCTTATAGAACTCAATATCCCCGTGCTGGGCAAACAGGTTTTGCAGCCGTTTGAGCTAAGATTTTAAAATTATTCACATAATGAAAACCTATACTTTGTTTCAGGCGAGTTTCCCATTCAAATGCATGTAACAGTGAGAAACGCATTGTCTTGGCGAAATAAAGCGTTTTTGAACAACTTCATATAAATCGCTGTAACTTTTGATAGAAGACTCAGACAAACATGTTTATGGCTTTATCTTATAGAACTCAATATCCCCGTGCTGGGCAAACAGGTTTTGCAGCCGTTTGAGCTAAGATTTTAAAATTATTCACATAATGAAAACCTATACTTTGTTTCAGGCGAGTTTCCCATTCAAATGCATGTAACAGTGAGAAACGCATTGTCTTGGCGAAATAAAGCGTTTTTGAACAACTTCATATAAATCGCTGTAACTTTTGATAGAAGACTCAGACAAACATGTTTATGGCTTTATCTTATAGAACTCAATATCCCCGTGCTGGGCAAACAGGTTTTGCAGCCGTTTGAGCTAAGATTTTAAAATTATTCACATAATGAAAACCTATACTTTGTTTCAGGCGAGTTTCCCATTCAAATGCATGTAACAGTGAGAAACGCATTGTCTTGGCGAAATAAAGCGTTTTTGAACAACTTCATATAAATCGCTGTAACTTTTGATAGAAGACTCAGACAAACATGTTTATGGCTTTATCTTATAGAACTCAATATCCCCGTGCTGGGCAAACAGGTTTTGCAGCCGTTTGAGCTAAGATTTTAAAAGTATTCACATAATGAAAATCTATACTTTGTTTCAGGCGAGTTTCCCATTCAAATGCATGTAACAGTGAGAAACACACTGTCTTGGCGAAATAAAGCGTTTTTGAACAACTTCATATAAATCGCTGTAACTTTTGATAGAAGACTCAGACAAACATGTTTATGGCTTTATCTTATAGAACTCAATATCCCTGTGCTGGGCAAACAGGTTTTGCAGCCGTTTGAGCTAAGATTTTAAAATTATTCACATAATGAAAACCTATACTTTGTTTCAGGCGAGTTTCCCATTCAAATGCATGTAACAGTGAGAAACGCATTGTCTTGGCGAAATAAAGCGTTTTTGAACAACTTCATATAAATCGCTGTAACTTTTGATAGAAGACTCAGACAAACATGTTTATGGCTTTATCTTATAGAACTCAATATCCCCGTGCTGGGCAAACAGGTTTTGCAGCCGTTTGAGCTAAGATTTTAAAATTATTCACATAATGAAAACCTATACTTTGTTTCAGGCGAGTTTCCCATTCAAATGCATGTAACAGTGAGAAACGCATTGTCTTGGCGAAATAAAGCGTTTTTGAACAACTTCATATAAATCGCTGTAACTT
Organism: Aulonocara stuartgranti; assembly: GCF_965226115.1. Classification (NCBI taxonomy): domain Eukaryota; kingdom Metazoa; phylum Chordata; class Actinopteri; order Cichliformes; family Cichlidae; genus Aulonocara; species Aulonocara stuartgranti. The sequence continues at coordinate 12,298,721 of NC_138945.1, read as the reverse complement.
TTGATAGAAGACTCAGACAAACATGTTTATGGCTTTATCTTATAGAACTCAATATCCCCGTGCTGGGCAAACAGGTTTTGCAGCCGTTTGAGCTAAGATTTTAAAATTATTCACATAATGAAAACCTATACTTTGTTTCAGGCGAGTTTCCCATTCAAATGCATGTAACAGTGAGAAACGCATTGTCTTGGCGAAATAAAGCGTTTTTGAACAACTTCATATAAATCGCTGTAACTTTTGATAGAAGACTCAGACAAACATGTTTATGGCTTTATCTTATAGAACTCAATATCCCCGTGCTGGGCAAACAGGTTTTGCAGCCGTTTGAGCTAAGATTTTAAAATTATTCACATAATGAAAACCTATACTTTGTTTCAGGCGAGTTTCCCATTCAAATGCATGTAACAGTGAGAAACGCATTGTCTTGGCGAAATAAAGCGTTTTTGAACAACTTCATATAAATCGCTGTAACTTTTGATAGAAGACTCAGACAAACATGTTTATGGCTTTATCTTATAGAACTCAATATCCCCGTGCTGGGCAAACAGGTTTTGCAGCCGTTTGAGCTAAGATTTTAAAATTATTCACATAATGAAAACCTATACTTTGTTTCAGGCGAGTTTCCCATTCAAATGCATGTAACAGTGAGAAACGCATTGTCTTGGCGAAATAAAGCGTTTTTGAACAACTTCATATAAATCGCTGTAACTTTTGATAGAAGACTCAGACAAACATGTTTATGGCTTTATCTTATAGAACTCAATATCCCCGTGCTGGGCAAACAGGTTTTGCAGCCGTTTGAGCTAAGATTTTAAAATTATTCACATAATGAAAACCTATACTTTGTTTCAGGCGAGTTTCCCATTCAAATGCATGTAACAGTGAGAAACGCATTGTCTTGGCGAAATAAAGCGTTTTTGAACAACTTCATATAAATCGCTGTAACTTTTGATAGAAGACTCAGACAAACATGTTTATGGCTTTATCTTATAGAACTCAATATCCCCGTGCTGGGCAAACAGGTTTTGCAGCCGTTTGAGCTAAGATTTTAAAATTATTCACATAATGAAAATCTATACTTTGTTTCAGGCGAGTTTCCCATTCAAATGCATGTAACAGTGAGAAACACACTGTCTTGGCGAAATAAAGCGTTTTTGAACAACTTCATATAAATCGCTGTAACTTTTGATAGAAGACTCAGACAAACATGTTTATTGGCTTTATCTTATAGAACTCAATATCCCCGTGCTGGGCAAACAGGTTTTGCAGCCGTTTGAGCTAAGATTTTAAAATTATTCACATAATGAAAACCTATACTTTGTTTCAGGCGAGTTTCCCATTCAAATGCATGTAACAGTGAGAAACGCATTGTCTTGGCGAAATAAAGCGTTTTTGAACAACTTCATATAAATCGCTGTAACTTTTGATAGAAGACTCAGACAAACATGTTTATGGCTTTATCTTATAGAACTCAATATCCCCGTGCTGGGCAAACAGGTTTTGCAGCCGTTTGAGCTAAGATTTTAAAAGTATTCACATAATGAAAATCTATACTTTGTTTCAGGCGAGTTTCCCATTCAAATGCATGTAACAGTGAGAAACACACTGTCTTGGCGAAATAAAGCGTTTTTGAACAACTTCATATAAATCGCTGTAACTTTTGATAGAAGACTCAGACAAACATGTTTATTGGCTTTATCTTATAGAACTCAATATCCCTGTGCTGGGCAAACAGGTTTTGCAGCCGTTTGAGCTAAGATTTTAAAATTATTCACATAATGAAAACCTATACTTTGTTTCAGGCGAGTTTCCCATTCAAATGCATGTAACAGTGAGAAACGCATTGTCTTGGCGAAATAAAGCGTTTTTGAACAACTTCATATAAATCGCTGTAACTTTTGATAGAAGACTCAGACAAACATGTTTATGGCTTTATCTTATAGAACTCAATATCCCCGTGCTGGGCAAACAGGTTTTGCAGCCGTTTGAGCTAAGATTTTAAAATTATTCACATAATGAAAACCTATACTTTGTTTCAGGCGAGTTTCCCATTCAAATGCATGTAACAGTGAGAAACGCATTGTCTTGGCGAAATAAAGCGTTTTTGAACAACTTCATATAAATCGCTGTAACTTTTGATAGAAGACTCAGACAAACATGTTTATGGCTTTATCTTATAGAACTCAATATCCCCGTGCTGGGCAAACAGGTTTTGCAGCCGTTTGAGCTAAGATTTTAAAATTATTCACATAATGAAAACCTATACTTTGTTTCAGGCGAGTTTCCCATTCAAATGCATGTAACAGTGAGAAACGCATTGTCTTGGCGAAATAAAGCGTTTTTGAACAACTTCATATAAATCGCTGTAACTTTTGATAGAAGACTCAGACAAACATGTTTATGGCTTTATCTTATAGAACTCAATATCCCCGTGCTGGGCAAACAGGTTTTGCAGCCGTTTGAGCTAAGATTTTAAAATTATTCACATAATGAAAACCTATACTTTGTTTCAGGCGAGTTTCCCATTCAAATGCATGTAACAGTGAGAAACGCATTGTCTTGGCGAAATAAAGCGTTTTTGAACAACTTCATATAAATCGCTGTAACTTTTGATAGAAGACTCAGACAAACATGTTTATGGCTTTATCTTATAGAACTCAATATCCCCGTGCTGGGCAAACAGGTTTTGCAGCCGTTTGAGCTAAGATTTTAAAATGATTCACATAATGAAAACCTATACTTTGTTTCAGGCGAGTTTCCCATTCAAATGCATGTAACAGTGAGAAACGCATTGTCTTGGCGAAATAAAGCGTTTTTGAACAACTTCATATAAATCGCTGTAACTTTTGATAGAAGACTCAGACAAACATGTTTATGGCTTTATCTTATAGAACTCAATATCCCCGTGCTGGGCAAACAGGTTTTGCAGCCGTTTGAGCTAAGATTTTAAAATTATTCACATAATGAAAACCTATACTTTGTTTCAGGCAAGTTTCCCATTCAAATGCATGTAACAGTGAGAAACGCATTGTCTTGGCGAAATAAAGCGTTTTTGAACAACTTCATATAAATCGCTGTAACTTTTGATAGAAGACTCAGACAAACATGTTTATGGCTTTATCTTATAGAACTCAATATCCCCGTGCTGGGCAAACAGAACAGGTTTTTCAGCCGTTTGAGCTAAGATTTTAAAATTATTCACATAATGAAAACCTATACTTTGTCTCGGGTGAGTTTCCCATTCAAATGCATGTAACAGTGAGAAACACACTGTCTTGGCGAAAGAAAGCGTTTTTGAACAACTTCATATAAATCGCTGTAACTTTTGATAGAAGACTCAGACAAACATGTTTATGGCTTTATCTTATAGAACTCAATATCCCCGTGCTGGGCAAACAGAACAGGTTTTTCAGCCGTTTGAGCTAAGATTTTAAAATTATTCACATAATGAAAACCTATACTTTGTCTCGGGTGAGTTTCCCATTCAAATGCATGTAACAGTGAGAAACACACTGTCTTGGCGAAATAAAGCGTTTTTGAACAACTTCATATAAATCGCTGTAACTTTTGATAGAAGACTCAGACAAACATGTTTATGGCTTTATCTTATAGAACTCAATATCCCCGTGCTGGGCAAACAGAACAGGTTTTTCAGCCGTTTGAGCTAAGATTTTAAAATTATTCACATAATGAAAACCTATACTTTGTCTCGGGTGAGTTTCCCATTCAAATGCATGTAACAGTGAGAAACACACTGTCTTGGCGAAATAAAGCGTTTTTGAACAACTTCATATAAATCGCTGTAACTTTTGATAGAAGACTCAGACAAACATGTTTATGGCTTTATCTTATAGAACTCAATATCCCCGTGCTGGGCAAACAGGTTTTGCAGCCGTTTGAGCTAAGATTTTAAAATTATTCACATAATGAAAACCTATACTTTGTTTCAGGCGAGTTTCCCATTCAAATGCATGTAACAGTGAGAAACGCATTGTCTTGGCGAAATAAAGCGTTTTTGAACAACTTCATATAAATCGCTGTAACTTTTGATAGAAGACTCAGACAAACATGTTTATGGTTTTATCTTATAGAACTCAATATCCCCGTGCTGGGCAAACAGGTTTTGCAGCCGTTTGAGCTAAGATTTTAAAATTATTCACATAATGAAAACCTATACTTTGTTTCAGGCGAGTTTCCCATTCAAATGCATGTAACAGTGAGAAACGCATTGTCTTGGCGAAATAAAGCGTTTTTGAACAACTTCATATAAATCGCTGTAACTTTTGATAGAAGACTCAGACAAACATGTTTATGGCTTTATCTTATAGAACTCAATATCCCCGTGCTGGGCAAACAGGTTTTGCAGCCGTTTGAGCTAAGATTTTAAAATTATTCACATAATGAAAACCTATACTTTGTTTCAGGCGAGTTTCCCATTCAAATGCATGTAACAGTGAGAAACGCATTGTCTTGGCGAAATAAAGCGTTTTTGAACAACTTCATATAAATCGCTGTAACTTTTGATAGAAGACTCAGACAAACATGTTTATGGCTTTATCTTATAGAACTCAATATCCCCGTGCTGGGCAAACAGGTTTTGCAGCCGTTTGAGCTAAGATTTTAAAATTATTCACATAATGAAAACCTATACTTTGTTTCAGGCGAGTTTCCCATTCAAATGCATGTAACAGTGAGAAACGCATTGTCTTGGCGAAATAAAGCGTTTTTGAACAACTTCATATAAATCGCTGTAACTTTTGATAGAAGACTCAGACAAACATGTTTATGGCTTTATCTTATAGAACTCAATATCCCCGTGCTGGGCAAACAGGTTTTGCAGCCGTTTGAGCTAAGATTTTAAAATTATTCACATAATGAAAACCTATACTTTGTTTCAGGCGAGTTTCCCATTCAAATGCATGTAACAGTGAGAAACGCATTGTCTTGGCGAAATAAAGCGTTTTTGAACAACTTCATATAAATCGCTGTAACTTTTGATAGAAGACTCAGACAAACATGTTTATGGCTTTATCTTATAGAACTCAATATCCCCGTGCTGGGCAAACAGGTTTTGCAGCCGTTTGAGCTAAGATTTTAAAAGTATTCACATAATGAAAACCTATACTTTGTTTCAGGCGAGTTTCCCATTCAAATGCATGTAACAGTGAGAAACGCATTGTCTTGGCGAAATAAAGCGTTTTTGAACAACTTCATATAAATCGCTGTAACTTTTGATAGAAGACTCAGACAAACATGTTTATGGCTTTATCTTATAGAACTCAATATCCCCGTGCTGGGCAAACAGGTTTTGCAGCCGTTTGAGCTAAGATTTTAAAATTATTCACATAATGAAAACCTATACTTTGTTTCAGGCGAGTTTCCCATTCAAATGCATGTAACAGTGAGAAACGCATTGTCTTGGCGAAATAAAGCGTTTTTGAACAACTTCATATAAATCGCTGTAACTTTTGATAGAAGACTCAGACAAACATGTTTATGGCTTTATCTTATAGAACTCAATATCCCCGTGCTGGGCAAACAGGTTTTGCAGCCGTTTGAGCTAAGATTTTAAAATTATTCACATAATGAAAACCTATACTTTGTTTCAGGCGAGTTTCCCATTCAAATGCATGTAACAGTGAGAAACGCATTGTCTTGGCGAAATAAAGCGTTTTTGAACAACTTCATATAAATCGCTGTAACTTTTGATAGAAGACTCAGACAAACATGTTTATGGCTTTATCTTATAGAACTCAATATCCCCGTGCTGGGCAAACAGGTTTTGCAGCCGTTTGAGCTAAGATTTTAAAATTATTCACATAATGAAAACCTATACTTTGTTTCAGGCGAGTTTCCCATTCAAATGCATGTAACAGTGAGAAACGCATTGTCTTGGCGAAATAAAGCGTTTTTGAACAACTTCATATAAATCGCTGTAACCTTTGATAGAAGACTCAGACAAACATGTTTATGGCTTTATCTTATAGAACTCAATATCCCCGTGCTGGGCAAACAGGTTTTGCAGCCGTTTGAGCTAAGATTTTAAAATTATTCACATAATGAAAACCTATACTTTGTTTCAGGCGAGTTTCCCATTCAAATGCATGTAACAGTGAGAAACGCATTGTCTTGGCGAAATAAAGCGTTTTTGAACAACTTCATATAAATCGCTGTAACTTTTGATAGAAGACTCAGACAAACATGTTTATGGCTTTATCTTATAGAACTCAATATCCCCGTGCTGGGCAAACAGGTTTTGCAGCCGTTTGAGCTAAGATTTTAAAATTATTCACATAATGAAAACCTATACTTTGTTTCAGGCGAGTTTCCCATTCAAATGCATGTAACAGTGAGAAACGCATTGTCTTGGCGAAATAAAGCGTTTTTGAACAACTTCATATAAATCGCTGTAACTTTTGATAGAAGACTCAGACAAACATGTTTATGGCTTTATCTTATAGAACTCAATATCCCCGTGCTGGGCAAACAGGTTTTGCAGCCGTTTGAGCTAAGATTTTAAAATTATTCACATAATGAAAACCTATACTTTGTTTCAGGCGAGTTTCCCATTCAAATGCATGTAACAGTGAGAAACGCATTGTCTTGGCGAAATAAAGCGTTTTTGAACAACTTCATATAAATCGCTGTAACTTTTGATAGAAGACTCAGACAAACATGTTTATGGCTTTATCTTATAGAACTCAATATCCCCGTGCTGGGCAAACAGGTTGCAGCCGTTTGAGCTAAGATTTTAAAATTATTCACATAATGAAAACCTATACTTTGTTTCAGGCGAGTTTCCCATTCAAATGCATGTAACAGTGAGAAACGCATTGTCTTGGCGAAATAAAGCGTTTTTGAACAACTTCATATAAATCGCTGTAACTTTTGATAGAAGACTCAGACAAACATGTTTATGGCTTTATCTTATAGAACTCAATATCCCCGTGCTGGGCAAACAGGTTTTGCAGCCGTTTGAGCTAAGATTTTAAAATTATTCACATAATGAAAACCTATACTTTGTTTCAGGCGAGTTTCCCATTCAAATGCATGTAACAGTGAGAAACGCATTGTCTTGGCGAAATAAAGCGTTTTTGAACAACTTCATATAAATCGCTGTAACTTTTGATAGAAGACTCAGACAAACATGTTTATGGCTTTATCTTATAGAACTCAATATCCCCGTGCTGGGCAAACAGGTTGCAGCCGTTTGAGCTAAGATTTTAAAATTATTCACATAATGAAAACCTATACTTTGTTTCAGGCGAGTTTCCCATTCAAATGCATGTAACAGTGAGAAACGCATTGTCTTGGCGAAATAAAGCGTTTTTGAACAACTTCATATAAATCGCTGTAACTTTTGATAGAAGACTCAGACAAACATGTTTATGGCTTTATCTTATAGAACTCAATATCCCCGTGCTGGGCAAACAGGTTTTGCAGCCGTTTGAGCTAAGATTTTAAAATTATTCACATAATGAAAACCTATACTTTGTTTCAGGCGAGTTTCCCATTCAAATGCATGTAACAGTGAGAAACGCATTGTCTTGGCGAAATAAAGCGTTTTTGAACAACTTCATATAAATCGCTGTAACTTTTGATAGAAGACTCAGACAAACATGTTTATGGCTTTATCTTATAGAACTCAATATCCCCGTGCTGGGCAAACAGGTTTTGCAGCCGTTTGAGCTAAGATTTTAAAATTATTCACATAATGAAAACCTATACTTTGTTTCAGGCAAGTTTCCCATTCAAATGCATGTAACAGTGAGAAACGCATTGTCTTGGCGAAATAAAGCGTTTTTGAACAACTTCATATAAATCGCTGTAACTTTTGATAGAAGACTCAGACAAACATGTTTATGGCTTTATCTTATAGAACTCAATATCCCCGTGCTGGGCAAACAGAACAGGTTTTTCAGCCGTTTGAGCTAAGATTTTAAAATTATTCACATAATGAAAACCTATACTTTGTCTCGGGTGAGTTTCCCATTCAAATGCATGTAACAGTGAGAAACACACTGTCTTGGCGAAAGAAAGCGTTTTTGAACAACTTCATATAAATCGCTGTAACTTTTGATAGAAGACTCAGACAAACATGTTTATGGCTTTATCTTATAGAACTCAATATCCCCGTGCTGGGCAAACAGAACAGGTTTTTCAGCCGTTTGAGCTAAGATTTTAAAATTATTCACATAATGAAAACCTATACTTTGTCTCGGGTGAGTTTCCCATTCAAATGCATGTAACAGTGAGAAACACACTGTCTTGGCGAAATAAAGCGTTTTTGAACAACTTCATATAAATCGCTGTAACTTTTGATAGAAGACTCAGACAAACATGTTTATGGCTTTATCTTATAGAACTCAATATCCCCGTGCTGGGCAAACAGAACAGGGTTTTCAGCCGTTTGAGCTAAGATTTTAAAATTATTCACATAATGAAAACCTATACTTTGTCTCGGGTGAGTTTCCCATTCAAATGCATGTAACAGTGAGAAACACACTGTCTTGGCGAAATAAAGCGTTTTTGAACAACTTCATATAAATCGCTGTAACTTTTGATAGAAGACTCAGACAAACATGTTTATGGCTTTATCTTATAGAACTCAATATCCCCGTGCTGGGCAAACAGGTTTTGCAGCCGTTTGAGCTAAGATTTTAAAATTATTCACATAATGAAAACCTATACTTTGTTTCAGGCGAGTTTCCCATTCAAATGCATGTAACAGTGAGAAACGCATTGTCTTGGCGAAATAAAGCGTTTTTGAACAACTTCATATAAATCGCTGTAACTTTTGATAGAAGACTCAGACAAACATGTTTATGGTTTTATCTTATAGAACTCAATATCCCCGTGCTGGGCAAACAGGTTTTGCAGCCGTTTGAGCTAAGATTTTAAAATTATTCACATAATGAAAACCTATACTTTGTTTCAGGCGAGTTTCCCATTCAAATGCATGTAACAGTGAGAAACGCATTGTCTTGGCGAAATAAAGCGTTTTTGAACAACTTCATATAAATCGCTGTAACTTTTGATAGAAGACTCAGACAAACATGTTTATGGCTTTATCTTATAGAACTCAATATCCCCGTGCTGGGCAAACAGGTTTTGCAGCCGTTTGAGCTAAGATTTTAAAATTATTCACATAATGAAAACCTATACTTTGTTTCAGGCGAGTTTCCCATTCAAATGCATGTAACAGTGAGAAACGCATTGTCTTGGCGAAATAAAGCGTTTTTGAACAACTTCATATAAATCGCTGTAACTTTTGATAGAAGACTCAGACAAACATGTTTATGGCTTTATCTTATAGAACTCAATATCCCCGTGCTGGGCAAACAGGTTTTGCAGCCGTTTGAGCTAAGATTTTAAAATTATTCACATAATGAAAACCTATACTTTGTTTCAGGCGAGTTTCCCATTCAAATGCATGTAACAGTGAGAAACGCATTGTCTTGGCGAAATAAAGCGTTTTTGAACAACTTCATATAAATCGCTGTAACTTTTGATAGAAGACTCAGACAAACATGTTTATGGCTTTATCTTATAGAACTCAATATCCCCGTGCTGGGCAAACAGGTTTTGCAGCCGTTTGAGCTAAGATTTTAAAATTATTCACATAATGAAAACCTATACTTTGTTTCAGGCGAGTTTCCCATTCAAATGCATGTAACAGTGAGAAACGCATTGTCTTGGCGAAATAAAGCGTTTTTGAACAACTTCATATAAATCGCTGTAACTTTTGATAGAAGACTCAGACAAACATGTTTATGGCTTTATCTTATAGAACTCAATATCCCCGTGCTGGGCAAACAGGTTTTGCAGCCGTTTGAGCTAAGATTTTAAAATTATTCACATAATGAAAACCTATACTTTGTTTCAGGCGAGTTTCCCATTCAAATGCATGTAACAGTGAGAAACGCATTGTCTTGGCGAAATAAAGCGTTTTTGAACAACTTCATATAAATCGCTGTAACTTTTGATAGAAGACTCAGACAAACATGTTTATGGCTTTATCTTATAGAACTCAATATCCCCGTGCTGGGCAAACAGGTTTTGCAGCCGTTTGAGCTAAGATTTTAAAAGTATTCACATAATGAAAACCTATACTTTGTTTCAGGCGAGTTTCCCATTCAAATGCATGTAACAGTGAGAAACGCATTGTCTTGGCGAAATAAAGCGTTTTTGAACAACTTCATATAAATCGCTGTAACTTTTGATAGAAGACTCAGACAAACATGTTTATGGCTTTATCTTATAGAACTCAATATCCCCGTGCTGGGCAAACAGGTTTTGCAGCCGTTTGAGCTAAGATTTTAAAATTATTCACATAATGAAAACCTATACTTTGTTTCAGGCGAGTTTCCCATTCAAATGCATGTAACAGTGAGAAACGCATTGTCTTGGCGAAATAAAGCGTTTTTGAACAACTTCATATAAATCGCTGTAACTTTTGATAGAAGACTCAGACAAACATGTTTATGGCTTTATCTTATAGAACTCAATATCCCCGTGCTGGGCAAACAGGTTTTGCAGCCGTTTGAGCTAAGATTTTAAAATTATTCACATAATGAAAACCTATACTTTGTTTCAGGCGAGTTTCCCATTCAAATGCATGTAACAGTGAGAAACGCATTGTCTTGGCGAAATAAAGCGTTTTTGAACAACTTCATATAAATCGCTGTAACTTTTGATAGAAGACTCAGACAAACATGTTTATGGCTTTATCTTATAGAACTCAATATCCCCGTGCTGGGCAAACAGGTTTTGCAGCCGTTTGAGCTAAGATTTTAAAATTATTCACATAATGAAAACCTATACTTTGTTTCAGGCGAGTTTCCCATTCAAATGCATGTAACAGTGAGAAACGCATTGTCTTGGCGAAATAAAGCGTTTTTGAACAACTTCATATAAATCGCTGTAACTTTTGATAGAAGACTCAGACAAACATGTTTATGGCTTTATCTTATAGAACTCAATATCCCCGTGCTGGGCAAACAGGTTTTGCAGCCGTTTGAGCTAAGATTTTAAAATTATTCACATAATGAAAACCTATACTTTGTTTCAGGCGAGTTTCCCATTCAAATGCATGTAACAGTGAGAAACGCATTGTCTTGGCGAAATAAAGCGTTTTTGAACAACTTCATATAAATCGCTGTAACTTTTGATAGAAGACTCAGACAAACATGTTTATGGCTTTATCTTATAGAACTCAATATCCCCGTGCTGGGCAAACAGGTTTTGCAGCCGTTTGAGCTAAGATTTTAAAATTATTCACATAATGAAAACCTATACTTTGTTTCAGGCGAGTTTCCCATTCAAATGCATGTAACAGTGAGAAACGCATTGTCTTGGCGAAATAAAGCGTTTTTGAACAACTTCATATAAATCGCTGTAACTTTTGATAGAAGACTCAGACAAACATGTTTATGGCTTTATCTTATAGAACTCAATATCCCCGTGCTGGGCAAACAGGTTTTGCAGCCGTTTGAGCTAAGATTTTAAAATTATTCACATAATGAAAACCTATACTTTGTTTCAGGCGAGTTTCCCATTCAAATGCATGTAACAGTGAGAAACGCATTGTCTTGGCGAAATAAAGCGTTTTTGAACAACTTCATATAAATCGCTGTAACTTTTGATAGAAGACTCAGACAAACATGTTTATGGCTTTATCTTATAGAACTCAATATCCCCGTGCTGGGCAAACAGGTTGCAGCCGTTTGAGCTAAGATTTTAAAATTATTCACATAATGAAAACCTATACTTTGTTTCAGGCGAGTTTCCCATTCAAATGCATGTAACAGTGAGAAACGCATTGTCTTGGCGAAATAAAGCGTTTTTGAACAACTTCATATAAATCGCTGTAACTTTTGATAGAAGACTCAGACAAACATGTTTATGGCTTTATCTTATAGAACTCAATATCCCCGTGCTGGGCAAACAGGTTTTGCAGCCGTTTGAGCTAAGATTTTAAAATTATTCACATAATGAAAACCTATACTTTGTTTCAGGCGAGTTTCCCATTCAAATGCATGTAACAGTGAGAAACGCATTGTCTTGGCGAAATAAAGCGTTTTTGAACAACTTCATATAAATCGCTGTAACTTTTGATAGAAGACTCAGACAAACATGTTTATGGCTTTATCTTATAGAACTCAATATCCCCGTGCTGGGCAAACAGGTTGCAGCCGTTTGAGCTAAGATTTTAAAATTATTCACATAATGAAAACCTATACTTTGTTTCAGGCGAGTTTCCCATTCAAATGCATGTAACAGTGAGAAACGCATTGTCTTGGCGAAATAAAGCGTTTTTGAACAACTTCATATAAATCGCTGTAACTTTTGATAGAAGACTCAGACAAACATGTTTATGGCTTTATCTTATAGAACTCAATATCCCCGTGCTGGGCAAACAGGTTTTGCAGCCGTTTGAGCTAAGATTTTAAAATTATTCACATAATGAAAACCTATACTTTGTTTCAGGCGAGTTTCCCATTCAAATGCATGTAACAGTGAGAAACGCATTGTCTTGGCGAAATAAAGCGTTTTTGAACAACTTCATATAAATCGCTGTAACTTTTGATAGAAGACTCAGACAAACATGTTTATGGCTTTATCTTATAGAACTCAATATCCCCGTGCTGGGCAAACAGAACAGGTTTTTCAGCCGTTTGAGCTAAGATTTTAAAATTATTCACATAATGAAAACCTATACTTTGTTTCAGGCAAGTTTCCCATTCAAATGCATGTAACAGTGAGAAACGCATTGTCTTGGCGAAATAAAGCGTTTTTGAACAACTTCATATAAATCGCTGTAACTTTTGATAGAAGACTCAGACAAACATGTTTATGGCTTTATCTTATAGAACTCAATATCCCCGTGCTGGGCAAACAGAACAGGTTTTTCAGCCGTTTGAGCTAAGATTTTAAAATTATTCACATAATGAAAACCTATACTTTGTTTCAGGCGAGTTTCCCATTCAAATGCATGTAACAGTGAGAAACGCATTGTCTTGGCGAAATAAAGCGTTTTTGAACAACTTCATATAAATCGCTGTAACTTTTGATAGAAGACTCAGACAAACATGTTTATGGCTTTATCTTATAGAACTCAATATCCCCGTGCTGGGCAAACAGGTTTTGCAGCCGTTTGAGCTAAGATTTTAAAATTATTCACATAATGAAAACCTATACTTTGTTTCAGGCGAGTTTCCCATTCAAATGCATGTAACAGTGAGAAACGCATTGTCTTGGCGAAATAAAGCGTTTTTGAACAACTTCATATAAATCGCTGTAACTTTTGATAGAAGACTCAGACAAACATGTTTATGGCTTTATCTTATAGAACTCAATATCCCCGTGCTGGGCAAACAGAACAGGTTTTTCAGCCGTTTGAGCTAAGATTTTAAAATTATTCACATAATGAAAACCTATACTTTGTTTCAGGCAAGTTTCCCATTCAAATGCATGTAACAGTGAGAAACGCATTGTCTTGGCGAAATAAAGCGTTTTTGAACAACTTCATATAAATCGCTGTAACTTTTGATAGAAGACTCAGACAAACATGTTTATGGCTTTATCTTATAGAACTCAATATCCCCGTGCTGGGCAAACAGAACAGGTTTTTCAGCCGTTTGAGCTAAGATTTTAAAATTATTCACATAATGAAAACCTATACTTTGTCTCGGGTGAGTTTCCCATTCAAATGCATGTAACAGTGAGAAACACACTGTCTTGGCGAAAGAAAGCGTTTTTGAACAACTTCATATAAATCGCTGTAACTTTTGATAGAAGACTCAGACAAACATGTTTATGGCTTTATCTTATAGAACTCAATATCCCCGTGCTGGGCAAACAGAACAGGTTTTTCAGCCGTTTGAGCTAAGATTTTAAAATTATTCACATAATGAAAACCTATACTTTGTTTCAGGCAAGTTTCCCATTCAAATGCATGTAACAGTGAGAAACGCATTGTCTTGGCGAAATAAAGCGTTTTTGAACAACTTCATATAAATCGCTGTAACTTTTGATAGAAGACTCAGACAAACATGTTTATGGCTTTATCTTATAGAACTCAATATCCCCGTGCTGGGCAAACAGAACAGGTTTTTCAGCCGTTTGAGCTAAGATTTTAAAATTATTCACATAATGAAAACCTATACTTTGTCTCGGGTGAGTTTCCCATTCAAATGCATGTAACAGTGAGAAACACACTGTCTTGGCGAAATAAAGCGTTTTTGAACAACTTCATATAAATCGCTGTAACTTTTGATAGAAGACTCAGACAAACATGTTTATGGCTTTATCTTATAGAACTCAATATCCCCGTGCTGGGCAAACAGGTTTTGCAGCCGTTTGAGCTAAGATTTTAAAATTATTCACATAATGAAAACCTATACTTTGTTTCAGGCGAGTTTCCCATTCAAATGCATGTAACAGTGAGAAACGCATTGTCTTGGCGAAATAAAGCGTTTTTGAACAACTTCATATAAATCGCTGTAACTTTTGATAGAAGACTCAGACAAACATGTTTATGGCTTTATCTTATAGAACTCAATATCCCCGTGCTGGGCAAACAGGTTTTGCAGCCGTTTGAGCTAAGATTTTAAAATTATTCACATAATGAAAACCTATACTTTGTTTCAGGCGAGTTTCCCATTCAAATGCATGTAACAGTGAGAAACGCATTGTCTTGGCGAAATAAAGCGTTTTTGAACAACTTCATATAAATCGCTGTAACTTTTGATAGAAGACTCAGACAAACATGTTTATGGCTTTATCTTATAGAACTCAATATCCCCGTGCTGGGCAAACAGGTTTTGCAGCCGTTTGAGCTAAGATTTTAAAATTATTCACATAATGAAAACCTATACTTTGTTTCAGGCGAGTTTCCCATTCAAATGCATGTAACAGTGAGAAACGCATTGTCTTGGCGAAATAAAGCGTTTTTGAACAACTTCATATAAATCGCTGTAACTTTTGATAGAAGACTCAGACAAACATGTTTATGGCTTTATCTTATAGAACTCAATATCCCCGTGCTGGGCAAACAGGTTTTGCAGCCGTTTGAGCTAAGATTTTAAAATTATTCACATAATGAAAACCTATACTTTGTTTCAGGCGAGTTTCCCATTCAAATGCATGTAACAGTGAGAAACGCATTGTCTTGGCGAAATAAAGCGTTTTTGAACAACTTCATATAAATCGCTGTAACTTTTGATAGAAGACTCAGACAAACATGTTTATGGCTTTATCTTATAGAACTCAATATCCCCGTGCTGGGCAAACAGAACAGGTTTTTCAGCCGTTTGAGCTAAGATTTTAAAATTATTCACATAATGAAAACCTATACTTTGTTTCAGGCGAGTTTCCCATTCAAATGCATGTAACAGTGAGAAACGCATTGTCTTGGCGAAATAAAGCGTTTTTGAACAACTTCATATAAATCGCTGTAACTTTTGATAGAAGACTCAGACAAACATGTTTATGGCTTTATCTTATAGAACTCAATATCCCCGTGCTGGGCAAACAGGTTTTGCAGCCGTTTGAGCTAAGATTTTAAAATTATTCACATAATGAAAACCTATACTTTGTTTCAGGCAAGTTTCCCATTCAAATGCATGTAACAGTGAGAAACGCATTGTCTTGGCGAAATAAAGCGTTTTTGAACAACTTCATATAAATCGCTGTAACTTTTGATAGAAGACTCAGACAAACATGTTTATGGCTTTATCTTATAGAACTCAATATCCCCGTGCTGGGCAAACAGAACAGGTTTTTCAGCCGTTTGAGCTAAGATTTTAAAATTATTCACATAATGAAAACCTATACTTTGTTTCAGGCGAGTTTCCCATTCAAATGCATGTAACAGTGAGAAACGCATTGTCTTGGCGAAATAAAGCGTTTTTGAACAACTTCATATAAATCGCTGTAACTTTTGATAGAAGACTCAGACAAACATGTTTATGGCTTTATCTTATAGAACTCAATATCCCCGTGCTGGGCAAACAGGTTTTGCAGCCGTTTGAGCTAAGATTTTAAAATTATTCACATAATGAAAACCTATACTTTGTTTCAGGCGAGTTTCCCATTCAAATGCATGTAACAGTGAGAAACGCATTGTCTTGGCGAAATAAAGCGTTTTTGAACAACTTCATATAAATCGCTGTAACTTTTGATAGAAGACTCAGACAAACATGTTTATGGCTTTATCTTATAGAACTCAATATCCCCGTGCTGGGCAAACAGGTTTTGCAGCCGTTTGAGCTAAGATTTTAAAATTATTCACATAATGAAAACCTATACTTTGTTTCAGGCGAGTTTCCCATTCAAATGCATGTAACAGTGAGAAACGCATTGTCTTGGCGAAATAAAGCGTTTTTGAACAACTTCATATAAATCGCTGTAACTTTTGATAGAAGACTCAGACAAACATGTTTATGGCTTTATCTTATAGAACTCAATATCCCCGTGCTGGGCAAACAGGTTTTGCAGCCGTTTGAGCTAAGATTTTAAAATTATTCACATAATGAAAACCTATACTTTGTTTCAGGCGAGTTTCCCATTCAAATGCATGTAACAGTGAGAAACGCATTGTCTTGGCGAAATAAAGCGTTTTTGAACAACTTCATATAAATCGCTGTAACTTTTGATAGAAGACTCAGACAAACATGTTTATGGCTTTATCTTATAGAACTCAATATCCCCGTGCTGGGCAAACAGGTTTTTCAGCCGTTTGAGCTAAGATTTTAAAATTATTCACATAATGAAAACCTATACTTTGTTTCAGGCAAGTTTCCCATTCAAATGCATGTAACAGTGAGAAACGCATTGTCTTGGCGAAATAAAGCGTTTTTGAACAACTTCATATAAATCGCTGTAACTTTTGATAGAAGACTCAGACAAACATGTTTATGGCTTTATCTTATAGAACTCAATATCCCCGTGCTGGGCAAACAGAACAGGTTTTTCAGCCGTTTGAGCTAAGATTTTAAAATTATTCACATAATGAAAACCTATACTTTGTTTCAGGCGAGTTTCCCATTCAAATGCATGTAACAGTGAGAAACGCATTGTCTTGGCGAAATAAAGCGTTTTTGAACAACTTCATATAAATCGCTGTAACTTTTGATAGAAGACTCAGACAAACATGTTTATGGCTTTATCTTATAGAACTCAATATCCCCGTGCTGGGCAAACAGGTTTTGCAGCCGTTTGAGCTAAGATTTTAAAATTATTCACATAATGAAAACCTATACTTTGTTTCAGGCGAGTTTCCCATTCAAATGCATGTAACAGTGAGAAACGCATTGTCTTGGCGAAATAAAGCGTTTTTGAACAACTTCATATAAATCGCTGTAACTTTTGATAGAAGACTCAGACAAACATGTTTATGGCTTTATCTTATAGAACTCAATATCCCCGTGCTGGGCAAACAGGTTTTGCAGCCGTTTGAGCTAAGATTTTAAAATTATTCACATAATGAAAACCTATACTTTGTTTCAGGCAAGTTTCCCATTCAAATGCATGTAACAGTGAGAAACGCATTGTCTTGGCGAAATAAAGCGTTTTTGAACAACTTCATATAAATCGCTGTAACTTTTGATAGAAGACTCAGACAAACATGTTTATGGCTTTATCTTATAGAACTCAATATCCCCGTGCTGGGCAAACAGGTTTTGTAGCCGTTTGAGCTAAGATTTTAAAATTATTCACATAATGAAAACCTATACTTTGTTTCAGGCGAGTTTCCCATTCAAATGCATGTAACAGTGAGAAACGCATTGTCTTGGCGAAATAAAGCGTTTTTGAACAACTTCATATAAATCGCTGTAACTTTTGATGGAAGACTCAGACACACATGTTTATGGCTTTATCTTATAGAACTCAATGTCCCCGTGCTGGGCAAACAAAACAGGTTTTGCAGCCGTTTGAGCTAAGATTTTAAAATTATTCACATAATGAAAACCTATACTTTGTTTCAGGCGAGTTTCCCATTCAAATGCATGTAACAGTGAGAAACGCATTGTCTTGGCGAAATAAAGCGTTTTTGAACAACTTCATATAAATCGCTGTAACTGTTGATGGAAGACTCAGACACGCATGTTTATGGCTTTATCTTATAGAACTCAATGTCCCCGTGCTGGGCAAACAAAACAGGTTTTGCAGCCGTTTGAGCTAAGATTTTAAAATTATTCACATAATGAAAACCTATACTTTGTTTCAGGCGAGTTTCCCATTCAAATGCATGTAACAGTGAGAAACGCATTGTCTTGGCGAAAGAAAGCGTTTTTGAACAACTTCATATAAATCGCTGTAACTTTTGATAGAAGACTCAGACAAACATGTTTATGGCTTTATCTTATAGAACTCAATATCCCCGTGCTGGGCAAACAGGTTTTGCAGCCGTTTGAGCTAAGGTTTTAAAATTATTCACATAATGAAAACCTATACTTTGTTTCAGGCGAGTTTCCCATTCAAATGCATGTAACAGTGAGAAACGCATTGTCTTGGCGAAATAAAGCGTTTTTGAACAACTTCATATAAATCGCTGTAACTTTTGATGGAAGACTCAGACACACATGTTTATGGCTTTATCTTATAGAACTCAATGTCCCCGTGCTGGGCAAACAGGTTTTGCAGCCGTTTGAGCTAAGATTTTAAAATTATTCACATAATGAAAACCTATACTTTGTTTCAGGCGAGTTTCCCATTCAAATGCATGTAACAGTGAGAAACGCATTGTCTTGGCGAAATAAAGCGTTTTTGAACAACTTCATATAAATCGCTGTAACTTTTGATAGAAGACTCAGACAAACATGTTTATGGCTTTATCTTATAGAACTCAATATCCCCGTGCTGGGCAAACAGAACAGGTTTTTCAGCCGTTTGAGCTAAGATTTTAAAATTATTCACATAATGAAAACCTATACTTTGTTTCAGGCAAGTTTCCCATTCAAATGCATGTAACAGTGAGAAACGCATTGTCTTGGCGAAATAAAGCGTTTTTGTACAACTTCATATAAATCGCTGTAACTTTTGATAGAAGACTCAGACAAACATGTTTATGGCTTTATCTTATAGAACTCAATATCCCCGTGCTGGGCAAACAGGTTTTGCAGCCGTTTGAGCTAAGATTTTAAAATTATTCACATAATGAAAACCTATACTTTGTTTCAGGCGAGTTTCCCATTCAAATGCATGTAACAGTGAGAAACGCATTGTCTTGGCGAAATAAAGCGTTTTTGAACAACTTCATATAAATCGCTGTAACTTTTGATAGAAGACTCAGACAAACATGTTTATGGCTTTATCTTATAGAACTCAATATCCCCGTGCTGGGCAAACAGGTTTTGCAGCTGTTTGAGCTAAGATTTTAAAATTATTCACATAATGAAAACCTATACTTTGTTTCAGGCGAGTTTCCCATTCAAATGCATGTAACAGTGAGAAACGCATTGTCTTGGCGAAATAAAGCGTTTTTGAACAACTTCATATAAATCGCTGTAACTGTTGATGGAAGACTCAGACACGCATGTTTATGGCTTTATCTTATAGAACTCAATGTCCCCGTGCTGGGCAAACAAAACAGGTTTTGCAGCCGTTTGAGCTAAGATTTTAAAATTATTCACATAATGAAAACCTATACTTTGTTTCAGGCGAGTTTCCCATTCAAATGCATGTAACAGTGAGAAACGCATTGTCTTGGCGAAATAAAGCGTTTTTGAACAACTTCATATAAATCGCTGTAACTTTTGATAGAAGACTCAGACAAACATGTTTATGGCTTTATCTTATAGAACTCAATATCCCCGTGCTGGGCAAACAGGTTTTGCAGCCGTTTGAGCTAAGATTTTAAAATTATTCACATAATGAAAACCTATACTTTGTTTCAGGCGAGTTTCCCATTCAAATGCATGTAACAGTGAGAAACGCATTGTCTTGGCGAAATAAAGCGTTTTTGAACAACTTCATATAAATCGCTGTAACTTTTGATGGAAGACTCAGACACACATGTTTATGGCTTTATCTTATAGAACTCAATGTCCCCGTGCTGGGCAAACAGGTTTTGCAGCCGTTTGAGCTAAGATTTTAAAATTATTCACATAATGAAAACCTATACTTTGTTTCAGGCGAGTTTCCCATTCAAATGCATGTAACAGTGAGAAACACACTGTCTTGGCGAAATAAAGCGTTTTTCAACCACTTCATATAAATCGCTGTAACTTTTGATAGAAGACTCAGACAAACATGTTTATGGCTTTATCTTATAGAACCCTTATAGAAGGGTATGCAATGATCAGATGTTTGATAAACTTAATTTAAAGACTTTTTTGGACTTGTAAATCAATTTGTTTTTAATTATTATCAGAAGCAACTCATAATAATTTCTTGGATTATTTCAAAACAGCATTAGTCTGTCTATCTGATCGATCTATCTGACATCGATCGGATCTGATCGATCGGTAGAGAGAGGTGTGTGTGTGAGAGAGTTTATCATTTACTGTATTCATTCACAGCTGTAAGGCAGGATGAATACTACCTAGCAGGAAAGATGATAGCCGTGTCAGTTGTGCATGGTGGTCCAGGGCCCCATTTCCTGTCAGAAGAGCTGGTACATTATCTTGCAGGCCAGACTTCAGTAAAAGCAACAGTTGCCTCAGTCACAGATGACGACATAGGGAAAGCTTTACAAGAGGTGAGGACAGCGCAGGATTTGAATGCAGATAGAACTACAGCTTCTTCATCTGTATGACATTAAAAAATTCTTTCTTTGTGTAGGGAAAAAACAGGAATGAAAATCAGACACGTAAGCTTACATTGTGTATGTCCATTTTTATGGGTTTTTCAGATCGACAGTGCTGGTTCAGTGGATGTCCTGCGTGACTGTGTCATAAAACACAGTACTATGCTACAGGTGGCTGGTTGTCTAAGGCATGTTTCCACAGTTGAGGAAAAGAAAGACATTGTGTCTGACTATCTCCGGTGGTATATAATTGCTCGAAACTCATCTGTAATTGACAGGTGAGACAGGTGAATTATTGTTATGACAGTGTTGTTCATAATTTCCGACTGAAATATTTTACATTCTCCAAGGTTTCCAAAGTTCACAGTTTGTCCATAGCTTGTGCATGTACTATGAACTGGTAAATGACACAAAGTTCTCCTCATTCTTTAGATTTAAAGAGGGTCTTTCAGCACTTAATTTCCTGAGTGCGCTCCAGCAACACCCTACTTTGCTTTCCCCGGTCCTGTGTCACATGGAAAAGAAACTCACAGCCCTTGAACTTGAGAGACTTTTCAAACCTGACTTCAGCCCATCTGGAAGTAACAGGAGACGTCTGGAAAGTCAAACTGTGGGCTACTGGTCAGACTATCTGCTGGACTGTGAAGGTTTATACCAGTATTTCTTTTAGTACTCATTACAAGACAATGTGTTGAATTCACATATACATATATAATTTTTTAATTTTTTTTTTAATTTTTTGCAGAATCACAAACTGCTGTGTCGGTGGGCGATGTTCTGATGTTTGCAACTGGGCTAACATCACTGCCACCTTCTGGATTAGATCCACTACCAAGCCTACAGTTCCTGGATGACTCTTTATTCCCGATGGCAAATACATGCTTAAACTTATTGAAACTACCAATGATAACTTCATATTCCTTGTTTAAATCCAACATGGATTTTGGAATTCAAAACTCCCCAGGATTTGGATGTTTCTAGAATGTCTGGCCTTGTAGTTCAAACCTGCTGTTGATTTATTCCTCAAGTTTTTAAGTCAAATTTTTTTTAAAATATGTTATGAATAGGAGAAGGTGGGACATACTGGCGGTACAGCACAAATCCATTATAGTTTACCAGGTTTATTGTAGTTTTATTAGATAACCCAGTTACTTACAGCTGCTTCTTCTTGGCATTACATTGTAAATTCTGTAGGTTTTTTGCTACGGGACTTATCCAGAAATCTGTTATGTATTTGAGCATGTTTTTTTTATTCTAAAATGTAGGTACATCTGTTCAAAGGAGATTTAAAATGCAATCGCTAGACTTGATTTGTTCAAAGTTTTGACAGTGCTACTAAAAGTAAAGGCATTTAAAGGTGTACTGTGTTCTACTCTTAAAAGTTGTAATAAACACACAATACAGTGCAAGATGTGATTTTGATTTGATTTATTATTTATATAAATGTTCAGGACTGTAGCTCAACTTCCATCAGCTAAACAAGGACCAGA
This sequence comes from Aulonocara stuartgranti, assembly GCF_965226115.1. NCBI lineage: Eukaryota > Metazoa > Chordata > Actinopteri > Cichliformes > Cichlidae > Aulonocara > Aulonocara stuartgranti. The sequence continues at coordinate 12,276,479 of NC_138945.1, read as the reverse complement.
ATTATCAAGACATTCAGTAAGAATATGCTTTTACAAACACAAACTTAAACTTTTGGCGTCTTCAGCCAACTCATGTAGCCTAGTTCAAAAAAGCAGCATATGCTATAGGTTTTGGTGAAAACAACAAAAAGCCAGGTTTTTGTTTTTTTTTAGAAATTTGCAATTTCTATTAACTTCATGTAAAGTTCAGTGGCAGACTCCCAGCAGACAGGCTTTTGAAAATGATTTTGCTCCATTACAAAATTCAGATACTCCTGTATGTTTGAGTCCCCACATACAACTACTGACAGCCTAGACTCAGGAAAAGCGTCCAGTTCAGATTGTTGAATCAGGAATCCACAGTCTCTGGAGCCGTATCTGTGATCAATGGAAGACAATTGCATTAATATAGGTTTACACATAAAGTAATTATTTGATCATTATTATCCGTTACCTGTGGGGTAGGTAGTACAGTTCATTTGGCACACCTCCTGGACATGAAGCTGTTCTTGAGGGACGAATCCGATGAGTGTTCCACAGCTTCACACATTCATCAAGATCCTTCTGAACAATGACAGTGAAGCAAAATCTCAAAAGGCACTGATGCTCGTGACTTCCATTGAAGTGTCCAGCATCTCGAAGATCCGCAAACAGCTCCAACCAAAACTGAGCCCTAAAAAAATTGTTTAGAGATAGTTTAGTTTGTTTACATGGCATCGTTTCACAACACGTCATCGCATGGCACTTTACAGTTCATTTTAACTGAATCATATATAGACTCCAGTCAGTTTAAATGTTTTCTATCGAAAGGGATTGCATACAGGCAAAACTCTAAAACATTTCAGTAATGTGCAAAAGTTAATTTATTTTAGGAATTCTAATTAAATGTGAAATTAGCGATACTGAGTCATTACATACAAAGTGAGGTATTTCAAGTATTTCTTACAATGTTAATGATTAAGACGTAGAACTTATGAAAAACCCAAATTCAATGTCTCTAACAATTTGTATGTTCTATTTGTTTGGGTCATTTTTGCATAAATTACTGCCTCCATGCAGCGTGGTATGGATGCTATCAGTCTGTGGATCTGTTGAGGTGTTATGGAAGACCAGGATGCTTCAGTAGCAGCCTTGAGGTCTTAGCCACTACACTATGTTACACCCCTTTCATCCACACTTACATTAGACAAAACTTTCTATTAATGTGCTTTGATAGTCTCTGTGAACATTCAAATTCTTTTAAGGTGTTCTTTATGGAGGGTGTCAATTATGTTTTTTTTCCCACAGCTGTCAGGACAGCAGTCATGTCCATCCTGTGAGTCCTCCTGAATTAGAAAGACCATTTAGAGGCTCAGGAACCCTTTGCAGATGATTTGAATTAATTAGCTCATAGTAGAGTGGCACTTTAAGTCTAAAATATTTAACCTTTTCACAATATTATGGTTTTGAAGTTGGGTTTTTCTTAAGTTCCAAAGCATAATCATCATAATTACTAAATGGGCTAAAAATGTATAGTTTGGCATACAATGAGTATTTAATATCGGTTTTACTTTTTAATGTGAATTACTGAAATAATAATAATAATAATAATAACAACAGTAATAATAATAATGGATTGCATTTATATAGCGCTTTTCGAGGCCCTCAAAGCGCTTTACAATTCCACTGTTCATTCACTCTCACATTCACACACTGGTGGAGGCAGCTACAGTTGTAGCCACAGCTGCCCTGGGGCAGACTGACAATAAATCAACTTTTGCACGACATTCAAATTTGTTACGCCTTTAAATATCAGGCAAAATTAAATGTTATATTTACCTTCCTTTTCGATATATTGACCACCAGGACTCAATTCGCTGGTTATTCGTTGATGAACCAAACATGTGACTGGACTCTCCGCTGAAGTGGTCATCATGATGGTGACGTAGTGCGCACTGAACTGCAGCCATAATGCCATTTTCTGTCCCACAGTCAGTTCTCAGTCTCATCGGTACAACACCAAGGCTCCCAACACATGACAAGCTATAACCACTGGGTTATTATTGGTTGGTCCACATTCTAGCCACAAAACCTTGCGTGAAAATCCATCAATGCACCCTGAAATGGCCAAACCGAATGGTTTGAGCTTGTCATAACCATCAGCATGCCACATGTAGTTGGGTCCCAGCGAATGATAGGTTCTCCTAATGAATCTTCTGCGTGTTCTCATCTGGCATCCATGAGGATTAAGCTCCCGGAGTATTTTCATCACATCATCCCTCTTCACTTTAAGATGATGCTTTTGTTTAAGTACCAGCCACATTGTTCGATACCCAAACAATCGCCCAGGTCCTTGAAGCTCCGCTCTGATTGCGTTAATGATCGTTGTTCTGGAGTGAAAATATTTTCTTCGGTAAAGTCCAGCATTATTAAGTTTGCTTTTAAGACTCCTTAAACTTATCTTTACACCATGCAAACTTAACATCATGTCCACGATAACACTATATGAGTGACCTTCGTTGAAATATTTAATGCAGTACTGTAGGGTGTCTGATCCTTCAGCCTGGTATGTGTCCCGCAAAAGCTCCAGAGACCGTCCACAGGAAGCACAAAAAGGGGTGAAGAGGCTGAAGCTAACAAAACAGGCAAAACATTTTCCGGTTCTCTGTGTAGTGCAGCAAGCACCGTCAGGGTGATAAGGAAGCGCTGTGAGGCGTGAGTTTCTCAACGTTTGTTGACATCCCGAATCACTTTTCTGAGCTACAAATATGGAGTAAGCCTAATCGTTGTGCCACTTCCGGTATTTCAGACAATCCCTTTCCATCAAGGATTTTTAATTTGTTTTGGATTTTTAATTTGTTGCGGTTTTTTAATTTGTTGTGGATTTTTGATTTGTTGCGGTTTTTTAATTTGTTGTGGATTTTTGATTTGTTGCGGGTTTTTTAATTTGTTGTGGATTTTTAATTTGTTGCGGTTTTTTAATTTGTTGTGGATTTTTAATTTGTTGTGGATTTTTAATTTGTTGCGGTTTTTTAATTTGTTGTGGATTTTTAATTTGTTGCAATTTTTAAATTTGTTGTGGATTTTTAATTTGTTGTGGATTTTTAATTTGTTGCGGTTTTTTAATTTGTTGCGGTTTTTTAATTTGTTGTGGATTTTTAATTTGTTGCTGTTTTTTAATTTGTTGTGGATTTTTAATTTGTTGTGGATTTTTAATTTGTTGCGGTTTTTTAATTTGTTGCGGTTTTTTAATTTGTTGCGGTTTTTTAATTTGTTGCGGTTTTTTAATTTGTTGTGGATTTTTAATTTGTTGTGGATTTTTAATTTGTTGCGGATTTTAAATTTGTTGCCGTTTTTTAATTTGTTGCGCTTTGCACTTCCCAGCCACCGTATCAGACTGCTCACGGACCCCGAATCCCTGGAACTGGGTCCGTAACAAGTGCGTTTCTGACGATTACATGCATTTGAATGGAGTTCTCGCCAGACACAAAGTAGTTTTCATTTTGTGAATAACTTGAAAATCTTAGCTCAAACAGCTGCAAAACCTGTTTGCCCAGCACGGGGATATTGAATTCTATAAGATAAAGCCATGAATATGTATTTCTGAGTCTTCTATCAACAGTTACAGCTGTCTTTATGAAGACCATGAAACACGCTTTATTTCACCACGTTAGTGCGTTTCTGACTATTACATGCATTTGAATGGAGTTCTCGCCCGACACAAAGTATAGGTTTTCATTATGTGAATAACTTGAAAATCTTAGCTCACACAGCTGCAAAACCTGTTTGCCCAGCACGGGGATATTGAATTCTATAAGATAAAGCCATGAATATGTATTTCTGAGTCTTCTATCAAAAGTTACAGCTATTTATATGAAGTTGTACAAAAACGCTTTCTTTCGCCAAGACAGTGCTTTTCTGACGATTACATGCATTTGAATGGGGAACTCGCCCGAAACAAAGTATAGGTTTTCATTATGTGAATAACTTTAACATCTTAGCTCCCACAGCTGCAAAACCTGTTTGCCCAGCACAGGGAAATTGAATTCTATAAGATGAAGCCATAAACAAAACATGTGTGTCTTAGTCGTCTATCAAAAATTACACCGATTTATATGAAGTTGTACAACAACGTTCTTTCGTCAAGACAGTGCGTTTCTGACGATTACATGCATTTGAATGGGGAACTCGCCCGAAACAAAGTATAGGTTTTCATTATGTGAATAACTTTAACATCTTAGCTCAAACAGCTGCAAAACCTTTTTGCCCAGACTTTATCTTGGAATCTGCAAGATAAAGCCATAAATATGTGTGTCTGAGTCGTCTATCAAAAGTAACAGCTATTTATATGAAGTTGTACAAAAACGCTTTCTTTCGTCAAGACAGTGCGTTTCTGACTATTACATGTATTTGAATGGGGAACTCGCCTGAAACAAAGTATAGGTTTTCATTATGTGAATAACTTGGAAATCTTAGCTCAAACAGCTGCAAAGCCTGTTTGCCCAGCACGGGGATATTGAATTCTATAAGATAAAGCCATAAACATGTGTGTCTGAATCTTCTATCAAAAGTTAAAGCGAATTATATGAAGTTGTACAAAAACGCTTTATTTCGCCAACACAGTTCGTTTCTGACTATTACATTCATTCGAATGGGGAACTCGCCCGAAACAAAGGCTGGCTGGCTGATACCATCTTCATTTCACCAGGGCCTGCGTTGCTGGCTCATGCCATCCACATTTCAAGAGGGCTTGTGTTCATGGCTGATGCGATCCAACACACAAACGGGACTGTGCTACTGGCTGAGGACATTCACATTTCACCAGGACCTGTGGTCATGGCTGACGCCAACTACATTTCACCAGGACCTGTGGTCATGGCTGATGCCATCCAAATTATACCAGGGCCAGTGCTCCCTGTGATGCCATCTTCACCACACCAGGGCCTGTGTTGCTGGCTGAGGCCATCCACATTGCACCAGGGCCACTGCTCACTGTGAGGCCATATTCAACACACAAGGGCGTGTGCTGCTGGCTGATACCATCCTCATTTCACCAGGGTCTGCGTTGCTGACTCATGCCATCCACATTACACCAGGTCCAGTGCTCCCTGTGAAGCCATACTCACAACAACAGGGACTGCGTTCCTGGCTGAGGCCATCCTCGTTTCACCAGGGCCTGCGTTGCTGTCTGATGCGATCCACAATACACAAGGGCCTGTGCTACTGGCTAAGGCCATTCACATTACACCAGGGTATTGGTGGTGTTGACCAATACCATCCATATTTCACCAGGGCCAGTGTTGTTGGCTGAGGCCATCCACATTACACCAGGGACAGGGCTTCCTGTGAGGCCATCTTCACCACACCAGGGCCACTGCTGCTCGTTGATGCCATCCACATTTCACCAGGGCCACTGTTTTTGGCAGAGGCCATCCACATTACATCAGGGCCTGTGATGCCGGCTTCTACCATCTACATTACACCAGGGACAGTGCTTCCTGTGAGGCCATCTTCACCCCACCAGGGCCTCTGCTGCTCGTTGATGTGCCTGTGGTGCTGACCGATATCATGCACATTTCACGAGGGCCAGTGGTGTTGGCTAAGGTCATTCACATTACACCAGGGCCTTTGCTACTGGCTTAAGACATTTACATTACACCAGGGTGTGGTCATGGCTGAGGCCAACTACTTATCACCAGGGCCTGTATTGGTGGCTGATCCCATCCACAATATACAAAGGCCTGTGCTACTGGCTGATGCCATCCACATTACACCAGGGCCAGTGCTCCCTGTGAGGCCATCTTCACCACACCAGGGCCTTTGTTGCTGGCTGAGGCCATCCACATTACACTTGGGCCTGTGCTACTGGGTGAGGCCAACTACATTTCCCCAGGGCTTGTGTTGCTGGCTGACGACATCCACAATACCCAAGGGCATGTGATACTGGCTGATGCCATCCACATTACACCAGGGGCAGTGGTGTTGGCTACGGCCATTCACATTACACCAGGGCCTGTGGTGCTGACCAATACCATCCATATTTCACCAGGGACAGTGTTGTTAGATGAGGCCATCCACATTTCACAAGGGCCTGCATTGCTGGCTCATGCCATCCACATAACAACAGGGCCTGTGCTACTGGCTGAGGCCAACAACATTTCACCAGGGCCAGTGTTGTTGGATGAGGCCATCCACATTACACCACTGCCAGTGCTTCCATTGAGGCCATCATCAACACACCAGGGCCTCTGGTGCTGGATGAGGTCATCCACATTAAACCAGGGCCTGTGCTACTTGTTAATACCATCCACATTTCACCAGGGCCATCCAACAGTGGTGTTGGTCGAGGTCTTTCACATTACACCAGGTCCTGTGGTTCTGGCCAATACCATCCACATTTCACCAGGGCGAGTGTTGTTGGATGAGGCCATCCACATTACACCACGGACAGTGAGGCCATCTTCACCACACCAGGGCCTTTGCTGTGGGCTGAGGCCATCCACATTACACCAGGGCTTGTGATGCCGGCTTCTACTATCCACATTACACCAGGGACAGTGCTTCCTGTGAGGCCATCTTTACCCAACCAGGGCCTCTGGTGCTCGTTGATGCCATCCACATTATACCTGGGCCTTTGATGCCGGCTTCTACCGGTATCACAGGCTGGTAGAAGCCTGGTGTAATGTATCCTGGTCTAATGTGGATAAGTTACACCAGGGACAGTGCTTCCCTTGAGGCAATCTTCACGCCACCAGGGCCTCTCCTTCTCGTTGATGCCAACGACATTAAACCTGGGCGTGTGGTGCTGGATATCATGCACATTTCACCAGGGCCAGTGGTGTTGGCAAAGGCGATTCACACTACATAAGGGTGTGTGATGCTGACCAATACCATCCCTATTTCACCAAGGACAGTGTTGTTAGATGAGGCAGTCAACATTACAACAGGGCCTTTTCTACTGGCTGAGACCAACTACATTTCACCAGTGCCTGTCTTGGTGGCTGATCCCATCCACAATATACAAAGGCCTGTGCTACTGGCTGATCCCATCCACATTACACCTGGGCCAGTGCTCCCTGTGAGACCATATTCACCACACCAGGGCCTGTGCTGCTGGGTTAATACCATTCTCCTTTCACCAGGGCCTGCGTTGCTGGCTGAGGCCAACTACATTTGACCAGGGACTGTGCTACTCGTTGATTGCATCCACATTACACCCGGGCCTGTTTTGCTGTCCGAAACCATCCACATTTCTCCAGGGCCACTGTTGTTGGATGAGGCCATCCACATTACACCACGAAAAGTGCTTCCTGTGAGGCCATCATCACCACACCAGGGCCTGTGGTGCTGGATGAGGCTATCCACATTACAGCAGGGCCTGTGGTGCTGGCCAATACCATCCACATTTCTCCAGGGCCAGTGTTGTTGGCTGAGGCCATCCACATTACTCCACTGCCAGTGCTTCCTTTGATTCATTCATCACCACACCAGGGCCTGTGGTGCTGGCCAATACCATCCACATTTCACCAGATCAAGTGGTGTTGGCTATTGCCTTTTACATTACACCAGGGTGTGTGCTACTCGTTGATACCATCCACATTTCACCAGGGCCAGTGTTGTTGGCTGAGGCCATCCACATAACACCAGGGACAGTGCTTCCTGTGAGGCCGTCTTCACCACACCAGGGCCAGTACTGTTGGCTGAGGCCATCCACATTACACCAGGGCCTTTGGTGCTGGCCAATACCATCCACATTTCACCAGGGCACCTGTTGTTGGCTGAGGCCATACACTTTACACCAGGGACAGTGCTACTGGCTGATGCCATCCACAATACACAAGGGCCTTTGCTACGGGCTGAGGACATTCACTTTACACCAGGGACAGTGCTTCCTGTGAGGCCATCTTCACCACACCAGGGCCTGTCCTGATGAGGACTTTGGCTTCAATAAAACCTTGGCAAATCCTTTTCAATTTCGGGTTGGCTCGCCATCCAGTTAACTGGAACTGTGGAATCACTGCTCCTCGATGGGGCTTGCTTCAGACTGGGTCCGTCTGTCGAGTCATCCTTTTACCAGATAACAAAAAAACCTGACCGTTGACAGGGTGAAACTCTGAACAACCAAAAACAACTGCAGCAGACTTGCTTTTAACTCCTAGCGATTCGACTTCGGGAACATTAGTTTCTCTGGCACATGGCATTATATGAACAGGAACGAAATGGCAACACAGGAAATCATGTGATCAAGGTCAACAGCAAGGGTCACTGGGAGCTCATTGCTGATTGGCCAAGTTAAATGACAACAGATAATCTTGGAGAACCATTTCATGCACATTTCACCAGATCAAGTGGTGTTGGCTATGGCCTTTCACATTACACCAGGGTGTGTGGTGCTGACCAATACCTTCCATATTTCACCAGGGACAGTGTTGTTAGATGAGGCCATCCACATTACAACAGGGCCTGTGATACTGGCTGAGGACATTTACATTTCACCAGGGCCTGTGGTCATGGCTGAGGCCAACCACATTTCACCAGGGCCTGTGTTGGTGGCTGATCCCATCCACAATATACAAAGGACTGTGCTACTGCCTTATGCCATCCACATTACACCAGGGGCAGTGCTCCCTGTGAGGCCATATTCACCACACCAGGGCCTGTGATGCTGGCTGATACCATCCACAATTTACCAGGGCCTGCGTTGCTGGGTCATGCCATCCACATTACACCAGGGCCTGTGCTACTGGCTGAGACCAACTACATTTCACCAGGGCCTGTGCTACTCGTTGATGCCATCCACATTACACCAGGGCCTGTGGTGCTGGCCATATATCATCCACATTTCACCAGGGCCACTGTTGTTGGCTGAAGCCAAACACATTGCACCAGGGACAGTGCTTCCTGTGAGGCCATCTTCACCACACCAGGGCCTGTTGTGCTGGCCAATACCATCCACATTTCACCAGGGCCTGTGCTACTCGTTGATACCATCCACATTTCACCAGGGTTTGTGTTGCTGGCTGATGCGATCCACAATACACAAGGGCCTGTGCTACTGGGTGAAGATATTCACATTAGACCAGGGCCAGTGGTGCTGGCCAATACCATCCACATTTCATCAGGACCACTGTTGCTGGCTGAGGTCATATACTTTACATCACGGATAGTGCTTCCTGTGAGGCCGTCTTCACCACACCAGGGCCTGTGGTGCTGGATTATACCATCCACATTTCTCCAGGGCCAGTGTTGTTGGCTGAGGCCATCCACATTACTCCACTGCCAGTGCTTCCTGTGAGGCCATCTTCACCACACCAGGGCCTGTGCTACTTGCTGATTCCATCCACATTACACCTGGGCCTTTGGTGCTGACCAATATCATGCACAATTCACCAGGGCCAGTGGTGTTGGCTAAGGCTATTCACATTTCACCACGGTGTGTGGTGATGACCAATACCATCCACATTTCACCAGGGCCAGTGTTGTTGGCTGATGCCATCCACATTACACCAGGGACAGTGCTTCCTGTGATTCCATCATCACCACACCATGGCCTGTGCTGCTGGCCATTACCATCCACATTTCTCCAGGGCCACTGTTGTTGGCTGAGGCCATACACTTTACACCAGGTACATTGCTTCCTGTGAGGCCATCTTCACCACACCAGGGCCTGTACTGTTGGATGAGACCATCCACATTACACCAGGGCCTGTGGTGCTGGCCATTACCATCCACATTACACCAGGGCCACTGTTCTTAGCTGAGGCTATACACATTACACCAGGGACAGTGCTTCCCTTGAGGCCATCTTCACCCAATCAGGGCCTCTGCTGCTCGTTGATGCCATCCACATTACACCTGGGCCTGTGGTGCTGAACAATATCATTCACATTTCACCAGATCAACTGGTGTTGGCTATAGCCATTCACATTACACCAGGGTGTGTGGTGCTGACCAATACCATCCATATTTCACCAGGGCCTTTGGTGCTCGATCAGGCCATCCACATTACACCAGGTCCTGTGGTGCTGGCCAATACCATCCACATATCACCAGGGCCACTCTTGTTGGCTGAGGCCATACACTTTACACCAGGGACAGTGCTTCCTGTGAGGCCATCTTCACCACACCAGGGCCTGTACTGATGGATGAGGACATCCACATTACACCAGGGACAGTTCTTCCTGTGAGGCCATCATCACTACACCAGGGCCTGTGCAACTTGCTGATACCATCCACATTACACCTTGGCCCGTGGTGCTGACCAATATCATGCACAATTCACCAGGGCCAGTGGTGTTGGCTAAGGCTATTCACATTACACCAGGGTGTATGGTGCTGACCAATACCATCCACATTTCACCACAGTTTGTGTTGCTGTCTGATGCGATCCACAATACACAAAGGCCTGTGCTACTGGCTGAAGACATTCACATTACACCAGGGCCTGTGGTGCTGGCCAATACCATCCACATTTCACCAGGGCCAGTGGTGTTGGCTGAGGACATTCACATTACACCTGGGCTTCTGGTGCTGAACAATATCATGCACATTTCACCAGATCAAGTGGTGTTGGCTATGGCCATTCACATTACACCAGGGTGTGTGGTGCTGACCAATACCATCCATATTTCACCAGGGACAGTGTTGTTAGATCAGGCCATCCACATTACAACAGGGCCTGTGATACTGTCTGAGGACATTTACATTTACATTTACCAGGGCCTGTGGTCATGGCTGAGGCCAACTACATTTCACCAGGGCCTGTGTTGGTGGCTGATCCCATCCACAATATACAAAGGCCTGTGCTACTGGCTGATGCCATCCACATTACATCAGGGCCAGTGCTCCCTGTGAGGCCATCTTTACCACACCAGGGCCTGCGTTTCTGGCTGATGTGATCCACAATTCACAAGGGGCTGTGCTACTGGCTAAGGCCATTCAAATTAAACCAGGGTGTGTGGTGCTGACCAATACAATCGAAATTTCACCAGGGCCACTGGTGTTGGCTGAGGCCTTACACATAACACCAGGGACAGTGCTTTTGGCTGAGGCCATCATCACTACATCAGGGCGTGTGGTGCTGGATGAGGCCATCCACATTACACCAGGGCCTGTGTTACTCTTTGATGCCATCCACATTACACCAGGGCCTGTGGTGCTTGCCAATACCATCCACATTTCACCAGGGCCACTGTTGTTGGCTGAGGCCATACACTTTACACCAGGGACAGTGCTACTGGCTGATGCCATCCACAATACACAAGGGCCTTTGCTACGGGCTGAGGACATTCACTTTACACCAGGGACAGTGCTTCCTGTGAGGCCATCTTCACCACACCAGGGCCTGTCCTGATGAGGACATCCACATTACACCAGGGACAGTTCTTCCTGTGAGGCCATTGTAACCGGACTTACGACTTATCATTAAGAATGACCGAACTCCACTAGCCAGTAGCAGGAGATCTAGGATCGGCAGGAGCCCAAGGTATAAACACCAATAAGGAGAGACCACACCACAATAGACTGTTCACAAATTTGTTATATTTGACACACAGCAGCTGCAACAATGTAATGAAAAAAACAATAAAATAAAATACAAAATATTTCCCCCAAAATAACAAACTAAATAAAAGTGCGCGCATACAGCTTTCTCTGAGTCAATTGTATGAATGGACAATGTCTGGTAACTGATGGATCGTTGGGGCCCGTTCAGTTTGTTTAATGTTTGTCCTACCACACTCCGATGAAGGAAGAAAATTCGTAGTCCTGCAGGTATCTGAAGCTTCAATGGGAACGAAACTTTGGCTTCAATAAAACCTTGGCAAATCCTTTTCAATTTCGGGTTGGCTCGCCATCCAGTTAACTGGAACTGTGGAATCACTGCTCCTCGATGGGGCTTGCTTCAGACTGGGTCCGTCTGTCGAGTCATCCTTTTACCAGATAACAAAAAAACCTGACCGTTGACAGGGTGAAACTCTGAACAACCAAAAACAACTGCAGCAGACTTGCTTTTAACTCCTAGCGATTCGACTTCGGGAACATTAGTTTCTCTGGCACATGGCATTATATGAACAGGAACGAAATGGCAACACAGGAAATCATGTGATCAAGGTCAACAGCAAGGGTCACTGGGAGCTCATTGCTGATTGGCCAAGTTAAATGACAACAGATAATCTTATTGGTCCACATCTTCCTTTAAACATAAAAAAAAAAGAAATGACTAAATTGTTTACATTATACATGAAAAAAAAACTACTTTCCACTGCTCTTTTTTTCTAGCTGGGCTACACCATCATCACCACACCAGGGCATGTGGTGCTGACCAATACCATCCACATTACACTAGGGCCTGTGTTACTTGTTGATGCCATCCACATTTCACCCGGGCCTGTGGTGTTTTCCGAAACCATTCAGATTTCACCAAGGCTTGTGTTTCTGCCTGATGACATCCACAAAAAACAAGGGCCTGTGATACTGGCTGATGCCATACACATTACACCACTACCAGTGCTTCCTGTGAGGCCATCATCACCACACTAGGGCCTGTGGTGCTGGATGAGGCCATCCAAATTTCACCAGGGCCTGTGGTGCTGGCCAATACCATCCACATTTCACCAGGGCCAGTGTTGTTGGCTGAGGCCATCCACATTACACCACTGCCATTGCTTCCTTTGATTCATTCATCACCACACCAGGGCCTGTGGTGCTGGCCAATACCATCCACATTTCACCAGGGCCAGTGTTGTTGGCTGAGGCCATACACTTTATACCAGGGACAGTGGTGCTGGCTAATATCATCCACATTTCACCAGGGCCACTGTTCTTAGCTGAGGCCATACACATTACACCAGGGACAGTGCTTCCTGTGAGGCCATGTTCACCCAAACAGGGCCTCTTATGCTCGTTGATGTCATTCACATTACACCTGGGCCTGTGGTGCTGACCAATATCATGCACATTTCACCAGGGCCAGTGGTGTTGGCTAAGGCTATTCACATTACACCAGGGTGTGTGGTGCAGACCAATACCATCAACATTTCACCACGGTTTGTGTTGCTGTCTGATGCGATCCACAATACACAAAGGCCTGTGCTACTGGCTGAAGACATTCACATTACACCAGGGCCTGTGGTGCTGACCAATACCATCCATATTTCACCAGGGCCTATGGTGCTGGATGAGGCCATCCACATTACACCTGGAGCTCTGGTGCTGACCGATATCATCCACATTTTACCAGGGCCAGTGGTGTTGGATAAGGCCATTCACATTACACTAGGGTGTGTGGTGCTGACCAATACCATCCATATTTCACAAGGGGAAGTGTTGTTAGATGAGGCCATCCACATTACAACAGGGCCTGTGCCTGTTGTAAGGACACAGGCCCTGTGCCATTACAACACAGGGCCTGTGCCATTACAATGGTATAATGTGGATGGCTGAGGCCATCCACATTACACCAAGGCTAGTGCTCCCTCTGAGGCCAACTTCACGACAGCAGGGCTTGAGCTGCTGTCTGAGGTCATCTACATTTCACCAGAGCCTGTGTTGCTGGCTGATGTGATCCACATTACACAAGGGCCTGTGCTACTCGTTGATGCCATCCACATTAAACCAGGGCCTGTGGTGCTGGCCAATACGATCGACATTTCACCAAGGCCACTGTTGTTTGCTGAGGCCATCCACATTACACCAGGGCCTGTGCTACTGGCTGATGCCATCCCCATTACACCATGGCCAGTGGTGTTGGCCAATACCATCCACATTTCACCAGGGCCAGTGTTGTTGGATGAGGCCATTCACATTACACCAGGGCCTGTGGTGCTCGCCAATACCATCCACATTACACCAGGGCCAGTGGTGTTTGCTAAGGACATTCACATTACACCAGGGCCTGTGGTGCTGACTAATACCATCCACATTTCACCAGGGCCAGTGTTGTTGGATGAGGCCATCCAAATTACACCTGGGACAGTGCTTCCTGTGAGGCCATCATCACCACACCAGGGCCTGTGGTGCTGGCTGATACCATCCACATTACACAAGGGCCAGTGCTGCTAGCCTTCCACATTTCACAAGGGCCAGTGGTGTTGCTGGCTGATGCCATTCACAACACTCAAGGGCCTGTGCTACTGGCTGATGCCATCTCCATTAAACCAGGGCCTGTGGTGCTGGCCAATACCACCGACATTTCACCAGGGCCAGTGTTGTTTGCTGAGGCCATCCACATTACACCAGGGACAGTGCTTCCTGTGAGGCCATCTTCACCACAACAGGGACTGTGTTGTTGGCTAAAACCATCCACATTACATCGGGGCCATTGGTCCTTGCCGATGTCATCCACATTTCACCAGGGCCAGTGGTGTTGGCTAAGGCCATCCACATTACACCAAGGTCTGTGGTGCTGGCCATTACCATCCACATTTCACCTGGGCCAGTGTTGGTAGATGAGGCCATCTACATTTGACCAGGGCCTGGCTGCTGTCTGAGGCCATCCACATTACACCTTGGCCTGTGCTTCCTGTGAGGCCATTTTCAACACACCAGGGCCCCTGCTGCTCGTTGATGTCATCCACATTACACCAGGGCCTGTGGTGCTGACCGATATCATGCACATTTCACCAGGGTGTGTGGTGCTGACCAATACCATCCATATTTCACCAGTGACAGAGTTGTTAGATGAGGCCATCCACATTACAAAGGGCCTGTGCTACTGGCTTAGGAAATTTACATTTCACCAGGGCCTGTGGTCATGGCTGAGGCCAACTACATTTCATCAGGGCCTGTGGTCATGGCTGAGGACATTCACATTACACCAGGGCCTGTGGTGCTGGCCAATACCATCCACATTTCAGCAGGGCCAGTGTTGTTGGATGAGGCCGTTCACGTTACACCAGGGCCTGTGCTGCTAGCCAGTACGTAGACTGGGACATGTTCAGAGCATGCGCAGTCGACATCAACGAGTTTACGGAAGTAGCACTCGGAGGAGATTATTCCCACTGCGAGAGTCACCACATTCCCAAACCAGAAACCGTGGATGGACAGATCGATCCGCACTGCAGTAAACGCCAGGACCGCCTCCTACAATGCGGGTCTCGCCACTATCGATATGAGCGCCTACAAAGCGGCCTCATACGGCTTGCGGCGCGCGGTGAGAGATGCCAAACGCCGGTACCGGGAACGTGTGGAGTTCTGCTTCCACCAGGGCGACACACGGAGTATGTGGCACGGACTACGCACCATTACGGACTACAAAGCCAGGGACACTGCGCCGATCAACGCCGACTCTGCATTCACCAATGAGCTGAATCGGTTCTACGCCCGTTTCGAGGTTAGCCAGGCGGATAATGCTATCTACCGCCTGACTACCGAGGACAGTGACGTCATCAGCGAGAGTCCGGTGACCAGCATCGCGGAGCATGACGTCCGAGCGGCACTGAGGAGAGTGAACACAAGGAAAGCGGCGGGGCCAGACGGCATCACCGGCCGTCTGCTGCGCTGCTGTGCTGACCAGCTAGCAGGTGTGTTCACTTACATCTTCAACGAGTCCCTGGCGAAGTCTGTGGTCCCCACATGCTTCAAAAGATCCACCATCATCCCTGTGCCCAAGAACAGCAAACCCTCATCCCTGAACGATTACCGGCCAGTTGCACTGACCTCGGTAGTAATGAAGGTGTTTGAGAGGCTGCTGAAGAACATCATCTCCTCCTCCATCCCAGACACCACAGATCCGCTGCAGTTCGCCTACAGATCCAACAGATCCACAGAGGATGCCATCGCCCACGTCCTACACACCACTCTCAGCCACGTGGACAAGAAACAGGGTAACTATGTGCGAATGCTGTTTGTTGATTACAGTTCAGCGTTTAACACAATAGTGCCCTGCAGACTGTTCACAAAGCTGAGGGATCTGTGACTTAACAGCCGTCTGTGTGCATGGGTGTTGGACTTCCTCACTGGCAGAACTCAGGTGGTGAGGGTGGGCAGGTGCTTCTCCAACAGCATCACCATCAACACAGGAGCACCTCAGGGATGTGTCCTCTCGCCACTGCTCTACTCCCTCTACACTTCAGACTGTGTGGCCACCCATGGCTCCAACACCATTGCCATTGTGAAGTTTGCTGACGACACAGTGGTGTTGGGTGCCATCTCCAACAACGATGAGGCGGCCTACATGGATGAAGTGAAGAATCTGGCATCGTGGTGCCAGGACAACCACCTCCAGCTGAACGTCAGCAAGACCAAGGAGCTGGTGGTGGACTTCAGAAGGGGTCAGCACAGAGACTACAAGCCCATTATCATCAATGGAGCTCCAGTGGAGAGGGTGCAGTCCTTCAAGTATCTTGGTGTCCACATCTCCTCAGACCTGACATGGGCTGCCTTTTTGGTCCAGACCAAAAAGGCTAGGCAGCGCCTGTATCACCTACGACAACTGAGGAAGTTCAGGGTCTCTCCAAAGATCCTCAGGATTTTCTATACAGGCGCTGTGGAGAGCATCCTCACACAGAACATGACATCGTGGTTTGGGAACAGCTGTGTGAAGGACCAAAAAGCTCTCCAGAGAGTGATCCGTACAGCAGAACGCTGCTGCAGGATTGCTCTCCCCCCGCTTCAGGACACCTACACCAGGAGATGCCGGACTAGAGCAGCGCAGAGACTGAAGGACCCGTCCCATCCAGGCAACAAACTGTTCCAACTTCTGCAATCTGGTAGAAGGTTCCGCATCTTCCGGGCAAGGACAGAGAGACTCAAGAGGAGCTTCTATCCCCAAGCCATCCGTGCCCTAAACACACACACCCGCCCTCTCACATCATCTATAATTGACTGAGACAGGACTCTCTTCCAGACACTCTAAACCAAGGCACAATGTACATTTCAATTCCTTTAATTTTAAATATGTTTATATTGTCTATCCTGTAAAATAGTCAGATGTCTATTCATATTAATGTACAGAATTCACCTGCTTGCTGCTACTGCTGCACATTCACCCAGTGTATATAATATATATATATATATATATATAATGTTCTTCCTCTACCCCCCCCCCCCCCCAATTTTTGCACATGTCGAGGAGCGTGTCAGGCTACATTTCACTGTGTGTTATACTTGTATAACTATGCATGTGACAAATAAAGAAACTTGAACCTTGAATACCATCCACATTTCACCAGGGCTTGTGTTTCTACCTGATGACATCCACAAAACACAGGGGCCTGTGATACTGGCTGATGCCATCCACATTACACCACTACCAGTGCTTCCTGTGAGGCCATCATCACCACACCAGGGCTTGTGGTGCTGGATGAGGCCATCCACATTACACCAGGGCCCAAGAAACTACCTGGTACCACCTGGCCTTTTTGACGGCCACGTCTGGCCCATGTACCTGAAACATAAGAACATGGAGCACATGCCTGTGCCACGGCATGTGCTCCCTGTGAGGCTATCGTCACCACACCAGGGCCTTTATTGCTGGTTTAGGCCATCCACATTACACCAAGGCTAGTGCTCCCTCTGAGGCCAACTTCACGACAGCAGGGCTTGAGCTACTGTCTGAGGTCATCTACATTTCACCAGAGCCTGTGTTGCTGGCTGATGTGATCCACATTACACAAGGGCCTGTGCTACTAGTTGATGCCATCCACATTAAACCAGGGCCTGTGGTGCTGGCCAATACCATCGACATTTCACCAAGGCCACTGTTGTTTGCTGAGGCCATCCACATTACACCAGGGCCAGTGGTGTTGGCCAATACCATCCACATTTCACCAGGGCCAGTGAAGTTGGATGAGGCCATTCACATTACACCAGGGCCTGTGGTGCTCGCCAATACCATCCACATTACACCAGGGCCAGTGGTGTTGGCTAAGGATATTCACATTACACCAGGGCCTGTGGTGCTGGCTAATACCATCCATATTTCACCAGGGCCAGTGTTGTTGGATGAGGCCATCCAAATTACACCAGGGACAGTGCTTCCTGTGAGGTCATCATAACCACACCAGGGCCTGTGGTGCTGGCCAATACCATCCACATTTCACCACGGTTTGTGTTGCTGTCTGATGCAATCCACAATACACAAAGGCCTGTGCTACTGGCTGAAGACATTCACATTACACCAGGGCCTCTGGTGCTGACCAATACCATCCATATTTCACCAGGGCCTATGGTGCTGGATAAGGCCATCCACATTACACCAGGGCCTGTGGTGCTGGCCAATACCATCCACATATCACCAGGGCCACTGTTGTTGGCTGAGGCCATACATTTTACACCAGGGAGAGTGCTTCCTGTGAGGCCATCTTCACCACACCAGGGCCTGTATTGCTGGTTTAGGCCATCCACATTGCACCAAGGCTAGTGCTCCCTCTGAGGCCAACTTCACGACAGCAGGGCTTGAGCTGCTGTCTGAGGTCATCTACATTTCACCAGAGCCTGTGTTGCTGGCTGATGTGATCCACATTAAACCAGGGCCTGTGGTGCTGGCCAATACCATCCACATTTCACCAAGGCCACTGTTGTTTGCTGAGGCCATCCACATTACACCAGGGCCTGTGCTACTGGCTGACACCATCCCCATTACATCAGGGCCAGAGTTGTTGGCCAATACCATCCACATTTCACCAGGGCCAGTGTTGTTGGATGAGGCCATTCACATTACACCAGGGCCTGTGGTGCTCGCCAATACCATCCACATTACACCAGGGCCAGTGGTGTTGGCTAAGGACATTCACATTACACCAGGGCCTGTGGTGCTGGCTAATACCATCCACATTTCACCAGGGCCAGTGTTGTTTGCTGAGGCCATCCACATTACACCAGGGACAGTGCTTCCTGTGAGGCCATCTTCACCACAACAGGGACAGTGCTTTTGGCTAAAACCATCCACATTACATCGGGGCTATTGGTCCTCGCCGAGGTCATCCACATTTCACCAGGGCCTGTACTGTTGGATGAGGCCATCCACATTACACCAGGTACAGTTCTTCGTGTGTGGCAATCATCACCAAACCAGGGCCTGTGGTGCTGGATGAGGCCATCCACATTTCACCAGGGATTGTGTTTCTGCGTGATGACATCCACAAAACACAGGGGCCTGTGATACTGGCTGATGCCATCCACATTACACCACTACCAGTGCTTCCTGTGAGGCCATCACACTACAGCAGGGCCTGTGGTGCTGGATTATACCATCCACATTTCTCCAGGGCCAGTGTTGTTGGCTGAGGCCATCCACATTACTCCACTGCCAGTGCTTCCTTTGATTCATTCATCACCACACAAGGGCCTGTGGTGCTGGCCAATACCATCCACATTTCACCAGGGCCACTGTTGTTGGCAGAGGCCATACACTTTACACCAGGGACAGTGCTTCCTGTGAGGCCATCTTCACCACACCAGGGCCTGTACTGTTGGATGAGGACATCGACATTACACCAGGGACAGTGCTTCCTGTGAGGCCATCTTCACCACACCAGGGCCTGTACTGTTGGATGAGGCCATCCACATTACACCAGGTCCTGTGGTGCTGACCAATACCATCCATATTTCTTCAGGGACAGTGTTGATAGATGAGGCCATCCACATTACAACAGGGCCATTGGTGCTGGCCAATACCATCCACATTTCTCCAGGCTCAGTGTTGTTGGCTGAGGCCATCCACATTTCACCAGGGCTTGTGTTTCTGCCTCATCACATCCACAAAACACAGGGGCCTGTGATACTGGCTGATGCCATCCACATTACACCAGTGCTTCCTGTGAGGCCATCATCACTACAGTAGGGCCTGTGGTGCTGGATTATACCATCCACATTTCTCCAGGGCCAGTGTTGTTGGCTGAGGCCATCCATATTACTCCACTGCCAGTGCTTCCTTTGATTCATTCATCACCACACCAGGGCCTGTGGTGCTAGCCAATACCATCCACATTTCACCAGGGCCACTGTTGTTGGCTGAGGCCATACACTTTACACCAGGGACAGTGCTTCCTGTGAGGCCATCATCACCACACAAGGGCCTGTACTGTTGGATGAGGCCATCCACATTACACCAGGTCCTGTGGTGCTCACCAATACCATCCATATTTCTTCAGGGACAGTGTTGTTAGATGAGGCCATCCACATTACAACAGGGCCTGTGATACTGGCTGAGGACATTTACATTTCACCAGGGCCTGTGGTCATGGTTGAGGCCAACCACATTTCATCAGGGCCTGTGTTGGTGGCTGATCCCATCCACATTTCACCAGGACCACTGTTGTTGGCATAGGCCATACACTTTACATCACAGACAGTGCTTCCTATGAGGCCATCTTCATCACAACAGGGCCTGTACTGTTGGCTGAGGCCATCCACATTACTCCAGGGACTTTGGTGCTGGCCAATACCATCCACATTTCACCAGGGCAAATGTTGTTGGCTTCTACCATCCACATAACACCAGGGACGGTGCTTCCTGTGAGGCCATCTTCACCCAACCAGGGCCTCTGCTGCTTGTTGATGCATCCACATTTCACCAGGGCAAATGTTGTTGGCTTCTACCATCCACATAACACCAGGGACGGTGCTTCCTGTGAGGACATCTTCACCCGACCAGGGCCTCTGCTGCTTGTTGATGCCATCCACAATACACAAGGGCCTGTGCTGCTGGCTGATGCCATCCACATTACACCATGGCCAGTGGTGTTGGCTGAGGACATTCACATTACACCTGGGCCTGTGGTGATGAACGATATCATGAACATTTCACAAGATCAAGTGGTGTTGGGTATAGCCATTCACATTACACTGGGTGTGTGGTGCTGACCAATACCATCCACATTACACCAGGGCCTGTGCTACTGGCTGATGCCATCCACAATACACAAGGGCCTGTGCTGCTGGCTGATGCCATCCACATTACACCATGGCCAGTGGTGTTGGCTGAGGACATTCACATTACACCTGGGCCTGTGGTGATGAACGATATCATGAACATTTCACAAGATCAAGTGGTGTTGGGTATAGCCATTCACATTACACTGGGTGTGTGGTGCTGACCAATACCATCCATATTTCACCAGGGCCTATGGTGCTGGATGAGACCATCCACATTTCACCAGAGCCTGTGTTGCTGGCTGATGTGATCCACATTACACAAGGGCCTGTGCTACTCGTTGATGCCATCCACATTAAACCAGGGCCTGTTGTGCTGGCCAATACCATCGACATTTCACCAAGGCCAGTGTTGTTTGCTGAGAACATCCACATTACACCAGGGCCTGTGCTACTGGCTGATGCCATCCCCATTACACCAGGGCCAGTGGTGTTGGCTGAGGACATTCACATTACGCCAGGGCCTGTGGTGTTGGCCAATACCATCAACATTTCACCTGGGCCAGTGTTGTTTGATGAGGCCATTCACATTACACCAGGGCCTGTGGTGCTGGCCAATACCATCCACATTACACCAGGGCCAGTGGTTTTGGCTGAGGCCATTCACATTACACCAGGGCCTGTGTTGCAGGCTACGACCATCCACATTTCACTAGGGCCAGTGTTGTTGGATGAGGCCATCCAAATTACACCAGGGACAGTGTTTCCATTGAGGCCATCATCACCACACCAGGGCCTGTGGTGCTTGCTGATACCATCCACATTACACAAGGGCCAGTGCTGCTAGCCTTCCACATTACCCAAGGGCCTGTGTTGCTGGCCGAAACCATCCACATTTCACAAGTGCCAGTGGTGTTGCTGGCTGATCTCATTCACAATACTCAAGGGCCTGTGCTACTGGCTGATGCCATCTACATTACACCAGGGCCTGTGGTGCTGGTCGATACCACCGACATTTCACCGGGGCCAGTGTTGTATGCTGAGGCCATCCACATTACACCAGGGACAGTGCTTCCTGTGAGGCCATCTTCACCACACCAGGGACTGTGCTGTTGGCTGAAACCATCCACATTACATCAGGGCCAGTGGTGTTGACTAAGGCCATCCACATTACACCAAGGTCTGTGGTGCTGGCCATTACCATCCACATTTCACCTGGGCCAGTGTTGGTAGATGAGGCCATCCACATTATACCACGGCATGTGCTGCCTGTGAGGCTATCATCACCACACCACGGCCTGTATTGCTGGCTTAGGCCTTCCACATTGCACCAGAGCTAGTGCTCCCTCTGAGGCCATCTTCACGACAGCAGGGCTTGCACTGCTGTCTGAGGTCATCTTCATTTCAGCAAAGCCTGTGTTGCTGGCTGATGTGATCCACATTACACAAGGGCCTGTGCTATTCGTTGATGCCATCCACATTAAACCAGGGCCGGTGGTGCAGGCCGAAACCATCCACATTACACAAGGGCCTGTGCTACTGGCTGATGCCATCCCAATTACACCAGGGCCAATGGTGTTGGTTGAGGACATTCACATTACAACATGGCCTGTTGTGCTGGCCAATACCATCCGCATTACACCAGGGACAGTGCTTCCTGTCAGGCCATCATCACCACACCAGGGCCTGTGATGCTGGATGATGCCATCCACATTACACCAAGGCCTGTTGTGCTGGCCAATACCATCCACATTTCACCAGGGCCAGTGTTGTTGGCTGAGGCCATCCACATTACACCACCGCCAGTGCTTCCTTTGATGCCATCATCACCAAATCAGGGCCTGTGGTGCTGGCCTAGGCCATCCACATTACACCAGGGCCTGTGCTACTCGATGATACCAACCACATTTCACCAGGGATTGTGTTGCTTCCTGATGCGATCCACAATACACAAGGGCCTGTGCTTCTGGCTGAGGACATTCACATTACACCAGGGCCTGTGCTACTCGATGATACTATCCACATTTCACCAGGGATTGTGTTGCCGGCTGATGCGTTCCAGAAAACGCAAGGGTGTTTACTACTGGCTGAGGATATTCACATTACACTAGGGCCTCTGTAGCTGGCCAATATAATCCACATTCCACAAGGGACAGTGCCTCCTGTGAGGCCATCTTCACGACACAACGGCCTGTGCTTTTGGCTGAGGCGATCCACATTACATCACGGCCTGTGATGCCGGCTACTACCATCAACATTACACGAGGGACAGTGATTGCTGTGTGGCCATCTTCACCCCACCAGGGCCTCTGCTGCTCGTTGATGCCATCCACATTACACCTGGGCCTCTTGTGCTGACCGATATCATGCACATTTCACCATGGCCAGTGGTGTTGGCTAAGGCCATTCACATTACACCAGGGTGTGTGGTGCTGACCAATACCATCCATATTTCACCAGGGACAGAGTTGTTAGATGAGGCCATCCACATTACAACAGGACCTGTGCTACTGGCTGAGGACATTTACATTTCACCAGGGCCTGTGGTCATGGCTGAGGACAACTACATTTCATCAGGGCCTGTGGTCATGGCTGAGGACATTCACATTACACCAAGGCCTGTGGTGCTGGTCAATACCATCCACATTTCACCTGGGCCAGTGTTGTTGGATGAGGCCATCCAAATTTCACCAGGGACAGTGCTTCCTGTGAGGCCATCATCACCACACCAGGGCCTGTGGTGCTGGATGAGGCCATCCAAATTTCACCAGGGATTGTGTTTCTGCGTGATGACATCCACAAAACACAGGGGCCTGTGATACTGGCTGATGCCATCCACATTACACCACTACCAGTGCTTCCTGTGAGGCCATCATCACCACACCAGGGCGTCTGGTGCTGGATGAGGCCATCCACATTACACCAGGGCCTGTGGTGCTGGCCAATACCATCCACATTTCACCAGGGCCAGTGTTGTTGGCTGAGGCCATCCACATTACACCATTGCCAGTGCTTCCTTTGATTCATTCATCACCACACCAGGGCCTGTGGTGCTGGCCAATAACATCCACATTTCACCAGGGCCAGTGTTGTTGGCTGAGGCCATACACTTTACACCAGGGACAGTGCTTCCTGTGAGGCCATCATCACCACACCAGGGCCTGTGGTGCTGGCCAATACCATCCACATTTCACCAGGGCCACTGTTGTTGGCTGAGGCCATACACTTTATACCAGCGACAGTGCTTCCTGTGAGGCCATTTTCACCACACCAGGGCCTGTACTGTTGGATGAGGACATCCACATTATACCAGGGACAGTTCTTCCTGTGAGGCCATCATCACCACATCAGGGCCTGTGCTACTTGCTGATGCCATCCACATTACACCTGGGCCTGTGGTGCTGACCAATATCATGCACAATTCACCAGGGCCAGTGGTGTTGGCTGAGGCCATCCACATTACACCAGGGACAGTGCTTCCTGTGATTCCATCATCACCACACCAGGGCCTGTGGTGCTGGCCAATACCATCCACATTTCACCAGGGCCACTGTTGTTGACTGAGGCCATACACATTACACCATGGACAGTGCTTCCTGTGAGGCCATCTTCGCCACACCACTGTGTTAGTGGCAGAGGCCATCCACATTACACCCGGGCCTGTGTTGTTGTCCGAAACCATCCACATTTCACCAGGGCTTGTGTTTCTGCCTGATGACATGCACAAAACACAGAGGCCTGTGATACTGGCTGATGCCATCCACATTACACCACTACCAGTGCTTCCTGTGAGGCCATCATCACCACACCAGGACCTGTGGTGCTGGATGAGGCTATCCACATTACACCAGGGCCTGTGGTGCTGGCTGAGGCCATCCACATTAAACCAGGGCCACTGTTTTTGGCTGAGGCCATACACTTTATACCAGCGACAGTGCTTCCTGTGAGGCCATTTTCACCACACCAGGGCCTGTACTGTTGGATGAGGACATCCACATTATATCAGGGACAGTTCTTCCTGTGAGGCCATCATCACCACATCAGGGCCTGTGCTACTTGCTGATGCCATCCACATTACACCTGGACCTGTGGTGCTGACCAATATCATGCACAATTCACCAGGGCCAGTGGTGTTGGCTGAGGCCATCCACATTACACCAGGGACAGTGCTTCCTGTGATTCCATCATCACCACACCAGGGCCTGTGGTGCTGGCCAATACCATCCACATTTCACCAGGGCCACTGTTGTTGGCTGAGGCCATCCACATTACACCAGGGCCTGTGCTTCCTGTGAGGCCATCCTCACCACACCAGGGACTGTGCTTTTGGCTGAAACCATCCACATTACATCAGGGCCATTGGTCCTTGCCGATGTCATCCACATTTCACCAGGGCCAGTGGTGTTGGCTAAGGCCATCCACATTACACCAAGGTCTGTGGTGCTGGCCATTACCATCCACATTTCACGTGGGACAGTGTTGTTAGATAAGGCCATCCACATTACAACAGGGCCTGTGCGACTGAATGAGGCCATCCACATTATACCATAGCTAGTGCTCCCTCTGAGGCCCACTTCACGACAGCAGCTGCTGTCTGAGGCCACCTATATTTCACGAGGGCTTGTGTTGCTGGCTGATGCGATCCACAATACACAAGGGCCTGTGCTACTGGCTGATGCCATCCCCATTACACCAGGGCCAGTGGTGTTGGCAGAGGACATTCACATTACGCCAGGGCCTGTGGTGTTGGTCTATACCATCCACATTTCACCAGGGCCAGTGTTGTTGGCTGAGGAAATACACATTACACCAGGGACAGTGCTTCCTGTGAGGCCATCTTCACCACAACAGGGCCTGTGCTACTGGCTGAGGCAGACTACATTTCACCAGAGCGCATGTTGCCGGCTGTGGCCATCTACATTTCACCAGGGCCTGGCTGCTGTCTGAGGCCATCCACATTACACCATGGCCTGTGCTTCCTGTGAGGCCATCTTCACAACACTAGGGCCTGTACTGTTGGATGAGGCCATCCTCATTACACCAGGTACAGTTCTTCCTGTGTGGCAATCATCACCAAACCAGGGCCTGTGGTGCTGGATTAGGCCATTCACATTTCACCAGGGATTGTGTTGCTGGCTGATGCGTTCCACAAAACACAAGGGCCTTTACTACTGGCTGAGGATATTCACATTACACCAGGGCCTGTGGTGCAGGCCAATATAATCCACATTTCACCAGGGCCACTGTTGTTGGCTGAGGCCATACACATTACACAAGGGACAGTGCTTCCTGTGAGGCCATCTTCACCACACCAGGGCCTCTGCTGCTCGTTGATGCCATCCACATTACACCTGGGCCTGTGGTGCTGACCGATATCATGCACATTTCACCAGGGTGT
This sequence comes from Aulonocara stuartgranti, assembly GCF_965226115.1. Classification (NCBI taxonomy): domain Eukaryota; kingdom Metazoa; phylum Chordata; class Actinopteri; order Cichliformes; family Cichlidae; genus Aulonocara; species Aulonocara stuartgranti. The sequence goes on along the minus strand of NC_138945.1, from coordinate 12,250,309 downwards.
GTGGTGCTGACCAATACCATCCATATTTCACCAGCGACAGAGTTGTTAGATGAGGCCATCCACATCACAACAGGGCCTGTGCTACTGGCTGAGGACATTTACATTACACCAGGGCCTGTGCTACTGGCTGAGGACATTCACATTACACCAGGGCCTGTGGTGCTGGCCGATACCATCCACATTTCACCAGGGCCAGTGTTTTTGGATGAGGCCATTCACGTTATACAAGGGCCTGTGGTGCTAGCCAATACCATCCACATTACACCAGGGCCAATGGTGTTGGCTGAGGACATTAACATTAGACCAGGGACTGTGTTGCTGGCTGAGGCCACCTATATTTCACGAGGGCCTGTGTTGATGGCTGATGCCATCCACAATACACCAGGGCCAAAGATTTCTGTGAGGCCATCTTCACTAGAACAGGGTCTGTGCTGCTTGCTGATGACATCGAAAATACACCAGGTCCAGTGATTCCTGTGAGGCCATCTTCACCAGACCAGGGCCTGTGCTGCTTGCCATCCAAATTACCCAAAGGCCTGTGTTGCTGGCCGAAAACAACCACATTTCACCAGGGCCTGTGGTGTTGCTGGATGAGGCCATCCACATTATACCAAGGCCTGTGCTACTCGTTGATACCATCCACATTTCACCAGGGCTTGTGTTGCTGGCTGATGCCATCCACAGTACACAAGGGCCTGGTCTACTGGTGAGGACATTCACATTACAACATGCCCTGTTGTGCTGGCCTATACCATCCACATTTCACCAGGGCCATTGTGGTTGGCTAAGGCCATACACTTTACATCAGGGACACTGCTTCCTGTGAGGCGATCTTCACCACACCAGGGACTGTACTGTTGGATGATTCCATCCACATTACACCAGGGCCTGTGCTACTCGATGATACCATCCACATTTCAGCAGGGCCACTGTTGTTGGCTGAGGCCATATACTTTACATCAGGGACAGTGCTTCCTGTTAGGCCATCATCAGCACACCAGGGCCTGTGGTGCTGGATGATGCCAACAACATCAACAACAACAACAATCTTTATTGAAGGGAATCATTGCCATGGTAACAACAAATGGTAGTTAAAAAAAATGTAGCATTAACAAAGATGAGGAGATACATTTACTGAATACCAAATAAAGACACCTTCAATGCTAAAGATATCACAAGTGTAATGTAATGTTGCTATGGTTTAGATTTTATTTTCTATCATTCATAGACTATGATGTGTTTGTAGCCACATGGACATCCCACACTGATTTCAGGACCCTGCAAAGAAAACAACATGGCCACCATGTTGGATTTTTGGAGTCACAAATCTGGGCTAACGTTAGCAAGCTGCATTCAGAGAAACTATGGATTTTGGGACTTGTGAGCCATACTTTTCGCTGGCAGCTTTATCTACATTTAAATTAAATCAATGTCTCTCCCAGAGCTCCAGTTCGGTGGCGTCTTATATGGCTCGATCACCTTACACTGGTACCAAGGTCAAAGCTTTCAAAGTACGGACATCTACATGCGTTTTCGATCTGGATGGGTAAATATGGTTGTCATCAGAGAGGTGAAGAACAAGAAATTGTTGTTTGCTGAAATGAATGATCACGTGTAAATCTTATATTTTGTTGACTTGGAATTTTACAGTGAATCAGTCCTACAGTTTAAATGAGCCTCCATTGACAGACTAGGTTACTGTGGAAATGCAGGGATTGGCGTGATTTGACCTGTAAGGCAGGGTCAGGAGGGGTGTGTTCACATGTTGGTGCCATATTCTACGCCCTTCTGGCTGCTGTAAAGAAACACGAAAAGGCAGCAGCTATCCGGCATTTTGGCTAAACTCAAAGACGTTCATAAGATGACTGGAGAGCAAAGGACTGCACTACTGTTTTGACTTTCATGTGTGCATGTCCCAGTAGCTCTGATGTAACGTGAAGACTCTTTTAAAGCAAAGAAACAGATGAATAAAATACTAGCATTTTACTCAGCAAAACTGAAGTGGATGGTTTGTGGATGGTTTGTAGCAGTTAGCAGGCCAGACTATTTGTCATTAAAAAAAAATACTCCAAAAGGCACCATGAGCACAAACACAGTTGAGAGGTTCAGTTCAGCCACAGTGTATTAGTGGAAGCCAAAGAGTTCATCAAAGAGGACATGCACCCAAACTTTAAGCCTCAGCAAAACTGAAGCAGTTTGATTCTGAGAAAGAGTTCAGTTATCATAGACAGAAACTATCCATGTTTAAAGTTGGACATTTTAACATGGGACACCCATGATTCCCAGCCTCAAGTGGCCACTATTGGAACTGCATCTTTCAGCACCTCAGTGCTGCTTTTCTTTTCCAGCCCCAGATGATGTAGCTTTGTGTACCTATCTACACCCTAATTACAAACATTGGTAAAAAAAAAAAAAGAAAAGGAAAAAAAAAGTTTTCTTAAGTTTCTAACTTTGGCTTGATTCATGGCTTCCTCTTCATTGGTCCATACATGATGTAAGTATGTATTCTAGTTGTCAACTAGAAAGTGCATTTTCTGAAGAAACTGCAGTGTGAATGCTTGAATCTGAATGTATGCATTGAAATGAATTAATTGCTGAATTTTAAGTTAAAAAGTTTGAATGAGAAAAAAAGAAAAAGAATTTAATCTGAAAACAAAAGTGCTGAAGTGCTAAAAGCTGACGTTTACACAGAAGAAGAAGTTGGAAAAAAGCTGAAAATGTTTTAATTGTAAATTAGAAAAACCTTAGAAATGAGAAAAGAAAATTTAGAGTCAGAAAACCTCTGAATGAATATTAAAAGTTCATATTCTTTGAGTCACTGAATGACTAAAATGTGATCCCTCCACTTGGATCCACACAGTTTAAAAATTTTAAATGTCTGAGCTTTGAAAGACAAGGTGCTGGAAAGAGAACAACGATGGCAATGTTTTGAGGGTAAAATCATACCTGTAGAGCAAACACTGAGGACACAGCAGCAGTTGAAAGAGAAGTGTTTAAGATGAATCTTGGCAGAGTGAGAGACAGAGCTAGTTAAGCAGGCAGGTGTGAGCCTGGTTGCTATAGTGACTGCACCCCATTGTGTGCGTGTGTATGGAGCCATTGCTCCATACACACGCACACAGACATGCGCCTCACTTCTGCTGCTTAAAATGAACAGAAAAGTCATGTGAGTGAAGTTGGCCCCCCACCTTCTTCAAATCCAACAAAAGTGGTATCAAACGTTTGTGCTACGTTTGTGCTGGTTTGTGCTGCAAAAATTTTCATTTCTACTACTATCATTTTAAAGATATTAATCAAAATTTCTAGAGGTCATCAGAGGTCAACCAGCCCCCCCACATTACCCAAATCCAACAAAAGTGGTATCAAACGTTTGTGCTACGTTTGTGCTGCTAAAATTGTCGTTTGTGCCGCTTTCATTTTAAAGATATTAATGAAAATGTAAAGGTCAAAAGGTCAACCAGCCCCCCCACATTAATGGAATCGAACAAAATTGATGTCAAATGTTTGTGCTACGTTTGTGCTGGTTTGTGCTGCTAAAATTGTCATTTGTGCCGCTTTCATTTTAAAGATATTGATAAAAATTTCTAGAGGTCATCAGAGGTCAACCAGCCCCCCCACAGTAATGGAATCAAACAAAACTGGTGTCAAACGTTTGTGCTACGTTTGTGCTGGTTTGTGCTGCTAAAATTGTCGTTTGTGCCGCTTTCATTTTAAAGATATTACCAAAAGTTTCTAAAGCTCAACCAGCCACTTTCTTTACCGTAAAGAAATTGAGAGATATTAACCAGCATTGGATATTTTTTTCTTATGATCACACTCTTAAACCTAGTAATCAAACTGCAATAACTTATTTAAAAACTAGGTTAAATATAGCATTTAAAATAATTAATGCATTCGGTTAGAGAAAAAACTTTATTTGCTGGTAACAAAATACAAAACTACGAGAACAATGTAGTATATATGTTTCCTGTTAGAAAAGGTAAATACATTGAACTGTCTGAGCCTCACAAGTCTAATACAATAACTGAAAAATAACAGCTATTTCCATCATCTAACTCACAAACTAGAAAAGGACTTTCTTTCATGAGATCTTGCCATCATTTCTTTGTGTAGAGCACAGCGTGCGGACATACGCTGGTGTTTTCAGATGCTATGGTTACATCCTTTCTTAGGTCATCATACATCTCCCAGATGTACGGGGTCCTGTTACAGAATGTCATATAATGCCCGAGTGTTTCTGGTGTTGGGCCCTCCTGAAATGTAATGACTGCTTTCAGTGTGAATTTCTCTCCTTGAAGTAGCAGAGTGGATGGGAATTCAGTAAGCAAAAACCTTTTTGGACTGTGAAAACTGTGCTCCAGAGTTTCTGTAGAGCATTTTCCAAGGTCTGTGTCAATCTGTTAGGGAAAATATTCTAAAACACTTCTTCAGTAAAGACTCAGAGAAGAGAAACACACAGAGTTCTTGCTAGCAAGGGCAGCTCCCTACTGAGAGACTCAGGTGAGGAACTGCCCTGGTCTTTATTTTATACTCCATTGAACGTATGTGTGTGTGTGTGTGTGTGTGTGTGTGTGTGTGTGTGTGTGTGTGTGTGTGTGTGTGTGTGTGTGTGTGTGTGTGTGTGTGTGTGTGTGAGAGTGCGTCTATGTGGTATGGATTGACATTTGACCTGCGCTGTACCTGGGCTCCGGGGACATTTCGACTTTTTGCTGTGTATTCATGTGTCCCCCTAAAACATGACTTGTAAATGTGCCCTTTAACAAGTGTATGTCGACGGCAATACGAAGACGGATTAAAAACACAAAGGTAAGCCTTTTTTAATGTAAAATGCACCATGACTTTAATACTATATGAAATTATAGGTGCACAGGCCTATATTAAACTGGTTTAATTTATGCTTTATGGACTGTTAGTGAGTCTTTGAAGAAGTAAAACGGCCCCAGCGTTTGTCATTGAGTAAATAAAATAGGGCTGACGACTAACCGCGTCAACGCGATAAAGCGGGCTAACCCGTGTTAGGATTTACTCGGTGTTAAAGCATTATTGTGGCTTAAACGTGTTAATGCCGACATCGCGACTAACGCGATTAACAATTAAACCAGCGCAGTCTGAGTCAAAATCCCTGATGTCGCTGTTAGCTAATTTCGGGCAGTTTGTCCAATGTCTGTCCATTCTGCTGACAGCCCTAAAATAAAAGCAAGGGTATAAGTGTATTTAGTCGTGTATTTATTTATATGCCTGAAGAAAAAACTTCTTACAGTTTTGATGCCTAAGCTTTCTCAGTACTTGTATCACTCTCTGCAGTCGCCATTACAGAAATGTCACATGTCGCCATTTTGAGTACTAGGCCTTTAACATTTTAAAAGAAGGCATAAATTAGGACTATGAATAAGTCAGCTGTGTTTATGCTGTAAACTACACTACTGCTAGTTTTGCTACTACTGATGATGATGACAATGATGACGTTAATCGTAATACTTTATATGCTTTGGTAATACAGCCAATCAAAACGTACAGGAGAACATGCGAAGGAGACGCATTCCTCCACGGGAGGATGCAGTCTGTCATGTTTCTGCTGGAAGGGACAAACTGGGACTTGATATCCACTACATAAATGCCTTCAAAGGTAAGTTGGTCTTTAGTTTGGATTAGATTTGGAGTTTGTCACTTTGTCTTTTGTCACTCACTTGGTATGCCTCTGCAATTCAGGTCGGGGCATTTTCACGACTGTTCCATTCCAAAAAGGAGACTTCCTTTTGGAATACAGAGGTAAACTCATAACAAAAGAAGAATGTGAGCGGAGACACAGAGTTTATCATGACAGCCTGAAGGTGTTCATGTTTGAATTCAAGTTTGATGGAAAACTCTGGTGGTGCATATTATATCAGTGTAGTTTGATTAAGATTAAATGACACATTGCTTTTGATTTATGAAAAAAAAAAGCTTCCTAACTAACTAGTTAAGCTAATACTTTTTTGCCTAACCCCACAGTGTGGATGCATCTCAAGAAGATGGGTCATTAGGCAGACTTGTCAACGACAACCACATCAGTCCAAGTGCTAAGATGAAAATATTAAATACCAATGGAAAGCCCCATCTATGCTTATTTGCAAGCAGAGACATAAGTCCAGGCGAAGAAATAGACTATAATTATGGTGACTCGGATTGGCTCTGGAGATGCAAGGTATTTCTACAATTGTACTTTTTGGAACTGATAAATTGCATACCGTAAGCCATTTTTACATTTGTACCTACTCAAATTGGCTTAACGTGACTTAGGGCATCTAGTTTTTCACTGAAATTGAGTATCACCTACTGTGCCTGGGGTCACTATAGCAATGCAGCCGAGCATCCAGTGATATAAATGCCACAGCAAGCATGGACGTCAAGGTGACAAAATGCCTGCTGCTCAGTCTATACTTTAGTGTTCAATTCAGGGATCACGCTGTTAATTTTGGTCGCTATTTCAAACATTTCAGAGTTTCAAAAATGATGGCTTGGATTTTCACGAAGGAGGCGCACTCATAACTTATCGAGTGACACCATTGACCAGCCACCTGGTGGCATTCAGTCTATGTCAAATTTTCTGATCACTTTGGATCACTTGGAACCTTGGTGCAGTAGTTACTGAAAAACTACATGGTACTATAACCTACTGGAAAAACAGGGGTAGGTACTAATGGAAAACAGGCAATTGTGATGGCTGCCACATCAAAGCCCTCTAAAAGCACTAAAAAAATATCAGCAGGTATGCAGAAATAAAAAAAATGGCTTTCGGTTTCTAAATTTTAACAGTGATTGATGTTTAATGTGATTCTACACAGCAAAATCTCCAGTGTTAAATTAACACTGGAGAGTGTCTATAAGGGTCCACTGTGTGGACCCTTATAGACAGTGTTAAATACAACACTGTTGAGTGTTAAATTAACACTTTTGACAGTGTTATATGTTTAAAAGTAACCTAGTCAGTTTTGAAGATTAACAATGGCTAACACTGAGCAGTGCTGATTTTCTAACACTGGAAAATAACTCAAAATGTTAGAAATATTCCAGTGTTAGAAAATCAGCACTGCTCAGTGTTAGCCACTGTTAATCTTCAAAACTGACTAGGTTACTTTTAAACATATAACACTGTTAAAAGTGTTAATTTAACACTCAACAGTGTTGTGTGGACCCATATAGACACTCTCTAGTGTTAATTTAACACTGGAGATTTTGCTGTGTAGCCTCTTTAGTTAGATTCATTTTAAATTTTGGCCCTCGAAGATAAATGGGCCCTAGTGACAGTTCGTTGCTGCTACAGGTGATTGTTTTACTCCTTTAGCAATGGCTTAAAAAATAAAGAAATCACACTGACTATTTGTCTCTTAATCATAGGGACTTAAATTCTCTATACATGACAGTGAATATTTTAAAGACATTAGCTTGAAACTTATCTTTCTCATACAGTTTATTTAATGTTTCAAAAGCCTCTTCAAAAATGCACTGTATATTCATTTTCTATCTGTTACACACGAAGACTGAGACCAGCCAGATTCAGAAGACTGTGAGCTGCCTAAAGCCGCAACCAAACAGCTTTCCAAACAATGATCTGGACCTGAAACATCCAGAGCCTGAAAGGGTAAATATAATCCAGTGTACCACTTAATGAACTAATAATTTAATCTATCATCATTCTTTATGGATGCTGTGTGTGTGTGTTTGGCAGTCACCTGGGTGTGATGTGATTTACATGGACCGTGGCTTGTAGGTCCTTTTCATTGTTTCAAAGTGCAAGTCTGGATAACATCTGAGTGTGTGTGTGTGTGTGTGTGTGTGTGTGTTAACCACCCAAATGTGACTTAGGAGGACCACACTGTTATTGGGAGACTCCGTCAAAGTTTGCTTCATGGTGACATCACTCTGGTTTTAGGAGGGGTCTTCTTGTATTTTTTGACAGTTTGACCTACAGCATGCAGAACTGACTACATGTGCTTTGTTTCTATGTTGAAATGGTTTGAAACTCAGGCTTGAACATTAAGATAGATAGTGTTAGGTATTTTAGTACCATGGTAGCATTTACTGGATATTGTTTTATAGTGACATTATGCAGGAAAACTCTGTCATTCAATAAGGCCCCTTTGTTTCAGTGTTTTTCTCTTTGACCCAAGAATTGATGTGTGAGAATCACAGGCTGGTACAAGGTTGAAATACCACAGAGATCACTCCCTCAGCTACATTAGTTTCTTAATCTTTTAGACGCCTGTTGAAGGCCAAATGGTTTGTTTCAGATTTCACTAATGAAAGAACTCTTCGTTTTGTGCCTTGAAAATATGTCGCTGAGATAATCACAATTGTAGCTGAACTGATAAACTACACAAAGGATGCTTCTTCACCCAAGGGCAGGAAGACGCTGCCTTATCTTGGTCTGTACTGGTTTAAACTGATAAATCTGCTGTCTCATGAATTTTTACCCTCTATATAAACTGTTGTACTTGTGAATAAAGTTGAGTCACTTTGGGAAGACAATCTAAAGCAGTCTCTGTTTTCTTGTTCTCCCAAGCTGCTCCCGAGCTCGTACTAACACGCTGAATGGCATGCTTGAATATTACTTGAGAATATATTTGACTGTGTTACAGACTAAGGGACATTCTCTGCTGATAGGTGAAGGTACATTCTCTGCTGATAGACGTCCACGCCTCGGAGGAAGCCGATCCACGGAGTAGGCCCTGGAAACCGTTTCCTTCAGATAGTACTATACAACTTCTTAACTTGTTTTAGGCACTTTTTACTGCTGTAGTGCATGGGTTCTCTCTGGCTGTGTACTCTGGCTTCTTCCCACACTGTAAAACCTAATAAGTTCACAGAACTCAAAAATTGTTGTGTAACAGATTACACAACAATTTTTTAGTGATGTTTTTAAAAGTTTTAAGTTTAACTACAATAAAAATTATAGTTGCAGTTGCCTTAAATTACCTCAATGTTAACTCATAAATGTTGATATTCCTCAACTTATAATTAGGGAGTAATAAACTCAAAATGTTCAATTTTTTCAACTTAATTAAGGTGGGAAAGACACTCAAAATATTTTACATATTGCAACTCATACGATGTGGGAAATAAACTCAAACTTTTTCATATTTTCTAACTTATAATATGGGAAATAACACTTAAAATCTTCAATATTTTTTAAAATACTGTGGGAAATACACTTACAAATAATTCTAAACTGTTTACCCAGTAAATTATAATCAGCTAAAAGTGTTAGAAAACATGAAAGTAACAACACTAACAATTTAACAACTTTTTATTAAACACAATGTGCTTTTAAAAAGGCACAAACAACAGAGCTCACTCATAAAAAAGTGCTTCATAAATAAAACAAGAGAAAAAGACTCCAAGGGTCTCCATCTCAATTCTAAAATTCAATAACATTTTCAGTATTAACAGCAATTGCAGCTATTAGAACATTGATGCATTTAACACTTACTGTACCTTGACAGCTGCAGCTCACTTTCTTTTTTAAAAATACATAAAAAAAACAGTACTGGTTTCCACTGCTGTACTTATAGGGAACAAACATCAAGGCAGTGCATTTACGTATTAGGCAACAGAACATTAAACATGAATAGTGAACTGAACAGTCATTCATCTTAAATGTGAGGTAGAAGAGGCAAATGATTAGGAAAAAAACAAACAAAAAAGCTTCCTCAATACTCAGCTTAACAAGTAGTCCATTCTGAGTGATTCACTCATTGAACAAATCATTCTTCAGCATCAGTAGACGCCCTTTCAGTGGTTTGTTGTCCTCAAGGCACATCACAACCTTTTGGATAAATGTGAATGTAAGCTCAAGTTTCTTTGGGTATTGTAGGTCTAATGCATAGATGTACCCAAAGAGCAGGAGAAATGACTCAGCCAGATTTGTGGGACCATTCACAAGTATTTCATCCTCAACGACAATGCAGATGCTTTCGGGACTGAAGAGGGCCGAATCAGTAGTGTCATCCGTGACAACTGTCAGCAGAGCCACAGGAGTGTCAGTGAGGTCTGGACCATCTGCTGACTGCAAAACAAAAATAATACAAGAATGAGTTCAGCCCCACAAGGACACAAATCATGCTATTGATTAGAGGTGTGAATCTTCATAAGTCGCACGTTTCTTTTAGGATTATAATGTCAACGATTTAATTTGATATTGCGATACATCATGATGCATTACAATAATCTTAATTTGGGTTTGGTTTCAAAACATATGTGCAAATAAATGTTTTCAATAATAAATATATGCCAAGATATTTGTTTTTGTTATTTACCAAACATTTCTCTGACCACAACATGGCACCTCCAAAAAAATAGAACACTTGAATTTTAAAAAGGGAGATAGTTTTTATCTGCAGATTTTTTTTGTATAATAATCTTTCAACTATTTTCATGTTTTCTGGTTTATGCGTAACAATCTTCTTGCAATCTTATTCAACAATAGTTGATATATGGGAGAAAACAAGTCAGATGAGGACTGTGTTGAACATCCTTCCTGATATACAGTGGGGCAAAAAAGTATTTAGGCTACGTTCACACTGCAGGTCTTAATGCTCAATTCCGATTTTTTGATCAAATCCGATTTTTTTGTCTGCTCGTTCACACTACAAATAAAATGCGACAGCAAACGCGCTCTAGTGTGAACGCTCAAAGCGGCCCGCATGCGCAAAAGAAGATGTCACACACAACGCGCTCTGTTTAGACCCAGAGCAACAGTATTGTTTGACTGATGGCCCTTAATATAAAGACTTCGGACTTCACGTTTCCCAATTTTTGCTTTAAGTTATTTTGTTATTTACATAATAATGTAATTAACCTAATAATGATCCTTATTGCTGTTTAAGAGAGGAGCGGTGCTTCAAAGGATAGTTGCAGATTTCTGTCAGAATCTGCAGATTATACAGTACAAATAAAATGTTTACGTTGTCTTCCCAACAGTTTCACTAACATCTACACTGGATGGCCAGGAAGCGTTCGCGATGTCTTCTCGGGCGCTTCTCTGGCGCTGATAATTGGCTTCAGTGTGTCGGTGACGTAAAAGGCGGATTTAATGCGACTTGACCGTTCAAACAGCAGTCGCTTTCTAAAACATCGGATATGTATCGGATTCAGTACCACATACGAAAGTGACCCAGATCGGATTTGAAAATATCGGATTTGCGCCGTTCACACTGTCATAGCATGATCGGATATGGGTCGCATAGGGTAAAAAAAAATCGGATTTGATGCGCTTTCGCCTGCAGTGTGAACGTAGCCTTAGTCAGCCACCGATTGTGCAAGTTCCCCCACCTAAAATGATGACAGAGGTCAGTAATTTGCACCAGAGGTACACTTTAACTGTGAGAGACAGAATGTGAAAAAAAAAATCCATGAATCCACATGGTAGGATTTGTAAAGAATTTATTCGTAAATCAGGGTGGAAAATAAGTATTTGGTCAATAACAAAAATACAACTCAATACTTTGTAACATAACCTTTGTTGGCAATAACAGAGGTCAAACGTTTACTATAGGTCTTTACCAGGTTTGCACACACAGTAGCTGGTATTTTGGCCCATTCCTCCATGCAGATCTTCTCGAGAGCAGTGATGTTTTGGGGCTGTCGCCGAGCAACACGGACTTTCAACTCCCGCCACAGATTTTCTATGGGGTTGAGGTCTGGAGACTGGCTAGGCCACTCCAGGACTTTCAAATGCTTCTTACGGAGCCACTCCTTTGTTGCCCGGGCGGTGTGTTTTGGATCATTGTCATGTTGGAAGACCCAGCCTCGTTTCATCTTCAAAGTTCTCACTGATGGAAGGAGGTTTTGGCTCAAAATCTCACGATACATGGCCCCATTCATTCTGTCCTTAACACAGATCAGTCGTCCTGTCCCCTTGGCAGAAAAACAGCCCCATAACATGATGTTTCCACCCCCATGCTTCACAGTAGGTATGGTGTTCTTGGGATGCAACTCAGTATTCTTCTTCCTCCAAACACGACGAGTTGAGTTTATACCCAAAAGTTCTACTTTGGTTTCATCTGACCACATGACAGTCTCCCAATCCTCTGCTGTATCATCCATGTGCTCTCTGGCAAACTTCAGACGGGCCTGGACATGCACTGGCTTCAGCAGCGGAACACGTCTGGCACTGCGGGATTTGATTCCCTGCCGTTGTAGTGTGTTACTGATGGTGACCTTTGTTACTTTGGTCCCAGCTCTCTGCAGGTCATTCACCAGGTCCCCCTGTGTGGTTCTGGGATCTTTGCTCCCCGTTCTCATGATCATTTTGATCCCACGGGATGAGATCTTGCGTGGAGCCCCAGATCGAGGGAGATTATCAGTGGTCTTGTATGTCTTCCATTTTCTGATGATTGCTCCCACAGTTGATTTTTGCACACCAAGCTGCTTGCCTATTGTAGATTCACTCTTCCCAGTCTGGTGCAGGTCTACAATACTTTTCCTGGTGTCCTTCGAAAGCTCTTTGGTCTTGGCCATGGCGGAGTTTGGAGTCTGACTGTTTGAGGCTGTGGACAGGTCTCTTTTATACAGATGATGAGTTCAAACAGGTGCCATTCATACAGGTAACGAGTGGGGGACAGAAAAGCTTCTTACAGAAGACGTTACAGGTCTGTGTGAGCCAGAGATTTTCCTTGTTTGAGGTGACCAAATACTTATTTTCCACCCTAATTTACGAATAAATTCTTTACAAATCCTACCATGTGAATTCATGGATTTTTTTTCACATTCTGTCTCTCACAGTTGAAGTGTACCTCTGGTGCAAATTACTGACCTCTGTCATTTTTTTAAGTGGGGGAACTTGCACAATCGGTGGCTGACTAAATACTTTTTTGCCCCACTGTACACCCTGGTTCTCCTTGAGTTCTGAGCAATGTCATATGGTTGATGCTGAGGTCAGTACACTTACATCACAAGTCCTGAATAACGTGGAGGCATCTTCACGCAGGTACACAGGAAGTGCACGAAGGACGAGGGCCCGTCTTGTATTTACATCATGCTGTTCCTAGATGAACACACAATATCTATTAGAATAGTATTTACACAAATGCAGAGTAAAAACAAAGTGTTGGATAGCCATGTTCTGATTGTCATTGTTATAGATCAGGGGTGTCCAAACTTTTTGTGTAACGGGCTAAACCTGTCAATCTAGAAGGGTAACCCAAAAAAAATCTAAAAATTTTGAATAATTCAAGGCAAAATTCTCTAGTTTCTTTGTATTTATTTTTTATTTAAATTGGGACACAAATTATAAAACTCACCCACTGACAACTGGTGAAATGTTGACTCTCTGTAGCGCTCTTTGCAGTCTGATATCTGTAAACAATATGTGCACAAAGACGACTTATTAATGTTCAAAAACATTTCTTGCACAGCACACACACACAAGTAGTCAGCTGATCTCATCTGATGCAGATCTGCTCCTTGATCAAGTGACATTTGTCCGGATTTTTGGCACGAGTGACGTCGAATCAGCACCGCAGCTGGATGGCCCGATTTACATACCCAGCGCAGCTGATACTCACCACAATAATTTACTAAGATTATATGCACTCCTGTTATTAAGTCCAGTTCAGTCTGTTAATGTTAACCGTTTCAAACTAATGTTGATAGGTGTGTTGCTAAGCTTAATAACTTAAATAACAAACTTGAAATTTACCCGTCCTATTTTCCCTTTTATTGTTTTTTCTCTGTGCTGTAAATCTTCTGTCTAAGAAGAAATTTGAGGCTGCTGTTCTGAAAATAAGCTACCAAAGCTTTTTCTGAATGAATCAATAAAGATCCATTTATGGAAAGCTGTGATGAAAGCAGTTTTGTCTTTAATTATATTCAACAATATAACATATTCGACCACTTTTAAGTGATTTTGTGATCTTTAATACACTTTAATACACTAAAGTTAAGGTTATTTACCTAATTTCTAGTAAGTAGCCCTCAGTGAAAAAAGTTTGGACACCCCAGCCTTACAGGTTAGGGAGTATTTGTGATCCGCACAGTCTGCATCAATGATTCTTTCTTAGCCTGGGAGCAGAACGCGGCTCTTTATTTTCATTTCATTTCAATTTATCTAGCAAAGATCGATAGGGTCTGGCTTAAAGGTGTCAAGGAGGCGCCTCAGTCTGGCTGGTTGAGCCTTGTCGAATTAGCGCGAACAATTTAGCTGAACTTCGTTCGTAGCACCGAGTTCGACCAGTGTATAATGTTAGGCTGAATCAGGCGATGCATTTTTCCGCAAGCCTTGACTTGTAGAGCTCGCTTAGTGGAATACCCCTCTAAACTGTTAAAAGGATTTCGAGATTATCTCACAACCACACATTTGAGACTACGAAAAAATACAAACGTGTCTAATTACCATCATGATAACACACTCATGTTGTTTATTATTGTTCGCTTCATGCTAGCACACACACACAGCTCAACAGCGTAAACTACTGACTGTGTAACACGGACACATATTGAAATAAGTATACTCACAATACGCACGTACGTTACCGGCGAATACGACAACCAGTGGAAAGTTTTAGTAGAAAGTTCAAATGCATGGAGCTAGAACTGCCACCGTCAACTTCCCGGGCAAGAATACAATGCATTATGGGAAATGTTGTCCCCCACGGAAAACCGCCAAAACGTTACATCATTCTAATTTGAAATAACATTACGTATTTGTCACATTAGAAAACTTCTAAAATTACAATTACTTGGATTCGAATTCATTTATAACAAACATTCACTGTGCACAAAGTACGAATATATTTCCAGTAAAAAATAAAAAAGAATGTTTATCGAAATTAAATTTAAACAAAACAAAAACACGTTAGACTTACCAAATTTAGGGCAGTTGATGAAAAAAAATAAGGTGGTGGGTTGAAGTTGGGGACTCTTAATCCACACGGGCTGGCCAAAACTTCCCCGTATCAAGGTAAATTCAAGATGGCTGACTAAGCTTTCCTGAGGGAGCGACAAGACTCCACCCACCAGAACGTCACTAATATATGCTTCTTAAACTTTTTGAGCGTTCCAAAAAATTTAGCTAAAAAATATTGAGCCCTATTCAATTAAAGCTGCATAAAAGCCAACAGAGCTCAATACTTTATAGTTTGCTCAACTACAAAACGACATTTGAGTGTTATGAGCTTATTAGTTATGAGCTAGAACAACTGTTAGGGATTACAGTGCACAGTCCAAAGATGTAGCTTATGGGGTTAGGTTAACTGGTGATTCAAAACTGCCCTTTGGTGTGAATGCAAATGCTTGTCCTTCCATGTTAGACTGGTGATCTGTCCAGGTTGTACTGCCCTATGGTAGCTGGTATAGGCCCCAAACCTGCTTGCTACCCCACAATCCTGATAAGGATAAGTGGAAGAGGATGGATGATTGCAAAGGAATCAGTTGTTAATTATTGTAGCCAGTATTTTTTTCAGAAGAAAAAATACCCCCCCCCCCCCAACACACACACACACATCATTCTTTATGGATGCTGTGTGTGTGTGTGTTTGGCAGTCACCTGGGTGTGATGTGATTTACATGGACGAAGTTTATTAGTTGATATCTGCAACTGAATTGAAAACACCTCACCTTTCCAACTGTCCAAAACAAATAAATGTTGCAATATTTTGCTAACAGTTTCACAATCATCGTCTGGTGTGCACAACAATATCATCTTTGGACAAGTGCATTCAGTGTGTGGGACCGGTTTCCTCCCTCAAGTGGCTTGGCTATAAGTGCAAAGGTGAGACATTTAGTGAATAGGTACAGTGTATAGTAAAAAGCATTAATAGAGTTCAACAAGTTAAGACTAGCTGAAATGAACACTGCTCCCTTTTTAATTAATGGGTGGTCACGTCTAATTAAAGAAATGTAGTATTACCTCATTGGTGCAGGACCTTGTAAAAATGGTATACTTGGGATTGTCCTCAATTCCCCATTCCATAACATAAACTGCTCAAAATAATAAAGGGAACACTTAAACAATGCGATGTTACTCCAAGTCAGAACACACTTCTGTGAAATCAAACTGTTCACTTAGGAAGTAACACTGACAACCAGTTTCACATGCTGTTTTGCAAATAGAGTAGACAACAAGTGGAAATTATAGTCAATTCACCATAATAAAGGACTGGTTCTGCAGGTGGTGACCACAGACCACTTCTCAGCACCTATGCTTTCTGGCTGATGTTATGGTCACTTTTGAATGCTGGCGGTGATTTCATTTTAGTGGTAGCATGAGACGGTCTACAACCCACACAAGTGGCTCAGGTAGTGCAGCTCATCTAGCGTAGCACATCAATGTGAGCTGTGGCAAGAAGGTTTGCTGTGTCTGTTAGTGTAGTGTCCAGAGCATGGAGGTGCTACCTGGATGTGGAGTAGGCCATAGGAGGGCAACAACCCAGCAGCAGGACCGCTACCTCCACCTTTGTGCAAGGAGGAACAAGAGGAGCCCTGCAAAATGACCTCAAACAGGCCACAAATGTGCATCTGTCTGCTCAAATGGTCAGAAACTGACTTCATGAGGGTGGCTTGAGGGTCCAGCGTCCACAGGTGGGGATTGAGCTTGCAGCCCAACACCATGCAGGATGCTTGGCATTTGCCAGAAAACACAAAGTTTGGCAACTTCGGCACGGGCACCCTATGCTCCTCACAGCTGAAAGGAGGTTCAAACTGAGCACGTGACAGTCTGGAGATGCCGTGGGGAACGTTCTGCTGCCTGCAACATCCTCCAGCATGATCATATTGGCAGTGGGTCAGTAATGGTGAGGGGTGGCATTTCTGTACCTGCCAGAGAGCCTGACTGTCATTGGGTAACAAGATGAGGTCCTCGGACCCTTTGTGAGACCACATGCTGGTGCGTTTGACCCTGGGGTCCACCTAATGCGAGACGACACTGGACCTCATGTGGCTGGAGTATGTCAGCAGTTCCTCCATGACAAAGGCATTGATGCTATGGACTGGCCCGCCTGTTCCCCAGACCTAAATCATGTCTCACTCCATCCACCACAAACTGTCCAGGGGTTGGCAGATGCTTTAGTCCAGGTCTTGGAGGAGATCCTTCAGGAGACCATCCGCCACCTCATCCCGTGCATGCCCAGGCATTGTAGGGAAGTCATACAGGCATCTGGAGGCCACACACATTCAACTACACACTTTCATGCCATTCAACTACCTAAAGAACAAAGTATTTAATAAGAATAATTCCTTCATTCACATCTGGGATGTCCTTTTTTTGGAGGGGGGGGGGGGGGGGATTAGCAGTGTATGTGTAGTCATTAAAATATCCTTAAGTGTGAACAGTTTGGTTTTTGTTTTTTTTTTCAGCATTTGACATTACTGCAATGCTTTGACAAAAAACTACTTCACTTAAATAGAACTGCAAAGCTAAATTAAGTCTATCAAAATGTGTTTCAGTTTGTTTAGGGGTCTGGCACAAATCTTGCCTTACAAAATTGGCAAATCAGAATTGCCACCAGTCAACACAGGTGTGTATCCCATTCATATTTGGCTTGACTTTGTTTTTCAGTTTATTTTTTACCTGTCTAAAGTATTGATCAATTAAAATAACTTTTGTTCTTACATTCCAGAAAGAAGAAATTTCTGAATATTCAGGGGAGGATGGATTGCCACATTCAGTTCTGGATCAAATATCAAGCGATGATGATGGCAACCACAGCATATCAGAAGAAGAATATGTGCCAGATTCAGAGTCATATGATGAAGATTCAGATGAAGACATCTCATTATTGCCAAGCACATCAAAAGGTCTGCTATGCCAAAATGACATCTCCAAAGCGCATGAACAATCAGATTCAATGAATTTAATCCACAACTTGACAAAGGACAAGCCACAAGATAAAAATGAGCTTTGCGAAACTGAATCAGAAAAAATGACTTTAAGTAAAAGAAATTACTGCTATTTTTGTGGCAAACCACAAGCTAAAATTTCCCGCCACCTGAAAACGCACAAAACGGCTCCTGATGTTGTGCATGCATTTTCCCTGCCTAGAGACTCAAACGAGCGTAAAAGTCTGTTAGAGAAATTGAGAAATAAGGGAAATTTTAAGCATAATGCTGCAGTTTTGCATGGTGGAGTGGGACCACTGAAAGTGAAGAGAAGACCCAAGATTAAAGCAGTAGAGGGAAAGTTCGCTCATTGCTTTTATTGTCAAGGGATGTATGTTCGCAAGGATCTTTGGAGACATGTCCGCAGATGTCCGAACAAACCAAAAGATGACACGGATAAAGAACCTGGAAGAACCAAAGTACTCGGCCTGGCTTTAACTCTGGAGTCTCAGTGTTATCCGCAGGTGTCAAGTGGAGTCTGGAAGGTTCTTGCTGTTATGAAACAAGATGAGATTGCCTCAGCTGTGCGAAATGACTTTACTGTTATTCAGTTTGCCCAGTCCCTCTACAATAAACATGGACAAGACCCTACAAAGTATGATTATATACGACAGAAGCTTCGTGAAGCGGGACGTTTGTTGTTGTGTCTGCGCACAGAATTCTCAGTGCATAACATGGAAGAAGCTATTAAGCCTGCTAATTTCCAGAGAGTTGTGCAAGCAGTAAAGAAAGTTTCAGGTTTTGATGAAGAGACACTGTCATACAAAACTCCAAGCCTTGCGCTGAAACTGGGACATACACTGCATAAAATGTCTGACATTATCCATTGTCGTGCCCTCATGACAGAGGATGAAGCCCTAATCAAGTCCACTGATGCGTTCAAGAAGTTGTATGTCTCCAAATGGTCCGAGATGGTGTCTCACCGTGCCTTGAACACATTGAGTGAGGCAAAGTTTAACAAGCCATCAACATTGCCCTTTACAGAAGATGTTCGGATTCTCCATCACTACCTTCAAAAATCTGCAGAAAGTGCCTTTTGCAGCTTGGAGAACGAAGCCACAGCTCAGAATTATGCCCAACTTGCACAAGTTACACTCTCACAAATCATTGTGTTCAACCGAAGACGTTCTGGAGGGGTTTCAAAGATGCGCCTCAAAAGTTTTCTTGAAAGAGACAAAACAGCACTCCACACAGATGTTGCCATGGGGCTCTCAGAAATGGAACAGAGACTCTGTAACTATTTCTGTAGAATAGAAATAATGGGAAAAAGGGACAGAAATGTTCCAGTTCTGCTAACACCAAGCATGCTGGATGCTCTGTCACTACTGGTTAGTAGGAGGCCTGACTGTGGTATTTGTGCCACTAATATCTACCTCTTTGCAAGACCCCGATCAATGAGTCATTACAGAGGAATGGACTCCTTGCGTGTTCATGCACACCAGTGTGGAGCAAAGCAGCCTGAGTATCTAAGATCGACACAGCTCAGAAAACATGTTGCCACACTCTCACAAGTCCTTAATTTGAAAAACAACGAACTTGATCAGGTTGCAGATTTCCTGGGTCATGATATCCACGTTCACCGCGAATTCTACAGATTACCAGTTCCCACAACACAGCTGGCCAAGATTTCCAAACTGCTTTTAACACTGGAAAAAGGACATCTTTCCCAGATCCAGGGGAAATCACTGGATGAGATCAAAATAGAAGGTTTGTATTGAAAGGAGCAAATATTAGGGCAGTAGTTGAATATTATGCTTTATCAACAGAATTAAAACCTAAAAGCACAGACCATTCTGTTAAATGTCCATGATTTAAGGTTCTTGAAGTCTATTGTTTCATCACTTTGCAACATTTGGCAAACTGCAGAGTGGTGGCCTTAAATAGTAAAACTATGTACTATAATTTCCAGTATTTGTTCTGTATTTTGTCATATCTCGTTGTTAATGTGAGGTTTTTGGGGGGGTTGTGTTTGTTTGTTTTTTTGTTTTGTTTTTTCCCCCCCCACAATTTCTCAGATGAAATTGCATTAAGTGATGCTGAAACAAAGGACAGTGAGAGTGAATCAGATGATGATGACACAGCACTCACAATGTCGGCGTGTGGCACCAGTGAGCCTGTACATGCAGTAGCTGATTCCACAAACACAGCGCAGCTCCAAGACACTGTAGATTGTGGTAAGTTACCACTAGCTTGGTTTCTGTGGATAAAATGTTTGTTACAAATATTAAAACTTAATCAAATTGTGTAATCAGCAGATGAAGGACCACTCACAATGCCTGCAGCAAGTGAGACTGCTGCTCCCTCTGAAGGTAAGGGGTGCAGTTGGTTCTCTAAGCTTATTATTGTTTCATCACTTTGCAACATATGGCAAACTGCAGAGTGGTGGCAAAAAGTCACTTGGATGAGTGACAAAATGTTTCTCCAACTGAAAACGCTACGTCCAGATTAACAGAATCAACGTTTTGGGATTTACTTACCTGGATGATTGAGCATGCATCAAGAGACTTTTATTCAACTTTTTATTCAGTCTTTTATTCACAGCGGAACACTAAATGTTGTCTCATTTTAGAAATTTGATAAATTTTCAAAGAGAATTTTAGCTCGTTTTGATATTGATGGTAGCAACACATTTCAGAAGTTAGTACAGGGTAGCATCCATTCTTTTAACAAGCAAATGTTTTTTGTTTTTTTTGTTTGGTTTTTTGTTTGTTTTAACTACTACTACTTTATATATCTTCCAGAGAAAAATGCTGCTCAATCCCACAATTCCCGAAGAGCTCCCAAAAACATGTGGTCCAAGGCTGAGGTTGCTGCAGTGATGAGGCATTTTAAAGACCACATAAACGAAGGGAAACTAGCCACCAAAAATGAATGCAGTCATTGCAAATTGGTAGAAGATCCGGTGTTGGCAGGAAGAACAGTTCAAAACATAAGAGATTTTGTAAGAAACAGAGGATTAACTGCAAAAAGGCAGAAAAAAATGAATTAAAATAACTGTTTAGCCAGATGTGGTTTTACATCTTGGTCAGATTGCCAATTGTTGTTAACACTGATGTTCTGTTTAAAGAAAAAAAAAAGTTCTTGTTAAATACAGAAGCAGTTTGTATTTCATAATTTTTACATTTAATTTATTTAGGGTTTTTTTTTGACGGGTTATATTTAAAATAAAAAATTATAAATGCATATTTTCTCCCCTTAATATTTACCTTTAAACTATTAAAATTCATTTTAAATGTTTTTAATTTTTCTGTTTTCTATATTTTTATATTTCTGTGGGAAGCGTGGGCATTTTTGTCCATAGATTTCTTTTTTTATTTATGGTTAAAATTAATGTTCAGATCCAAGAACACTAATAAAATGATGTTCCAGTAATCCTGTGTCCTGTCAGATGTGTATTCATGGTAATGATGAGCTATTTAAATATTACATCATTGTCCCTTTAAAGACCCAATATTGTTTTTTTTGGACCTCATAAAACACATTGTTGTCAAGTGGACAATGTCTCCAGAAAACACAATAGAGTCTGGTTGGTGTGTATCAGTGTATCTAGACTTCTATAGGGAGTGTATGAGGTCTGAAGTGACCCAAATTTTTTTCAGATTTTTTCGAACACTTTAACCTCGCTCCCTTGGCTCTAAGTCCATTGAAAAGGGTAGTCCACTTAAACCACCACCGGGCGGATTGACGTAGGATAGTCCCTCCATACCACATAGACCCGTGTGTGTGTGTGTGTGTGTGTGTGTGTGTGTGTGTGTGTGTGTGTGTGTGTGTGTCCTGCTGATCAAAGGGTCATAAAAGGCAGATCCTTGGTCAGGAAGAGGGTAGACCTCCCTCACCCTAGATAACATTGGTGAGGAAGTCAAGCAGTTAAAGCACTTAGACTAAAACAGATGTAACTACGTCAATCCTACCATAAAACAATAAGAGAAGGTATGACCTCTCTCGTGCTCCCAGGATGTGGGTGTGCATTCTAGTGTGGAATACACACCAAGCCTTTGCAGCCTGTTAAAGATCACACACAATTAATTATATGCCTCTAAGTATACATGGTTGAATATTTCCTAATACAAATAACTACATGCAGTATTCTACCATATGCAAACTTATATCACTAAAAGATTATACTGACTACTAAATACAATTTTCCATTAACACAATCCATACAAGCTCTCTCAGGGTGAAACTGTGACAAACAGTCCCTGTGCAAAGTTGCTTTCCTGATGAATCTGTTTTAAATGCTGTTGGAGATGCATCAGGACTTTCGATTGGTCTTAGGCATGGCGATGCTGGAAGGTTGAGCCCTTGTTCAACAGCAGACTGAAGGTGAGCTATGCCAGAAGCTGAGAGGACTGACAGATCAATGGAAACAAAAGGTATTTGCCTTGTGTTTGGTGTGTAAAGTTTGCAGTACTGGGAGGAACACTGTCTTGTGAAGTGAACACTTGGATTTTCCGTCATTGTTTTTTGAATTACTGTGGACACATGGCACTGTGCATCAACACGATGAACACCAGTCTTCAACTGAACAGGGCAGAATATTGAGCTCAGCACCTCTGCCCTCAATGAATAGGCATGTTGAGTGACACCCTTTGAAGCAAGGGATTTCACAAGCTGGAATACTTTGTTCTCCTCTGAACTATTCAACATGTTTTGAGCAGTACGACTGTCACAGTAAACGCAGCACAGACTTTGACAGAAGGCATCAAAGGCACAGGTGTTCATGACACAGTATTGTCCTTTGCCAAGTTTTACTGCACTGTAAACCCCAACAGTCTACCTGACTTATAAAGTTTGTGGATATAACAATTGAAATTCCTCAAAGTTGAAACAACTTAAAACTTTTGTTCTGTTAACGATTCAAACAGTTATAATTGTACATGGCTTAGAAGTTAAGAGTAAATACTGCTTTCTTAATTATGATTTTTGAGTAAATGTTTTTTTTCCGAGCTCCGCATGTGTATGTCAACTACGTCATGACGTTTTCTCTCTAACCTGAACGACGTTGACAGAAAATTCTGTTCAATATGGCTGCCCTTCTCGAGCGACTGGAGAGCACATTTGGAGAAACTTGTAAGTAAAACGGAACCTTCGTTATGTTTATTTTTTCCGTAAAAAAGCAAGTATATTAATATGTTGCAGGCAAGAACTTCGATTTCGAATGCGCTGTTGTGTTAAAAAGCACAGAACAGGGCTCAGGGAGGGGCGGCCATCTGCTGCGACCGGTTGGGGTGAGAGAAGGAAGACAGGATAAAAGACATGCTGTGGAAGAGAGACAGAGGTTAACAACAGATATGATTCAATGCAGAGAGGTCTGTTAATACATAGTGAGTGAGAAAGGTGACTGGAAAGGAAAAACTCAATGCATCATGGGAATCCCCCAGCAGCCTATGTCTATTGCAGCATAACTAAGGGAGGATTCAGGGTCACCTGGTCCAGCCCTAACTATATGCTTTAGCAAAAAGGAAAGTTTGAAGCCTAATCTTGAAAGTAGAGATAGTGTCTGTCTCCTGAATCCAAACTGGAAGCTGGTTCCACAGAAGAGGGGCCTGAAAACTGAAGGCTCTCCCTCACATTCTACTTTTAAATACTCTAGGAACAACAAGTAGGCCTGCAGAGCGAGAGCGAAGTGCTCTAATAGGGTGATATGGTACTACAAGGTCATTAAGATAAGATGGGGCCTGATTATTTAAGACCTTGTATGTGAGGAGCAGGAGTTTGAATTCAATTCTGGATTTAACAGGAAGCCAATGAAGGGAAGCCAAAACAGGAGAAATATGCTCTCTCTTTCTAGTCCCTGTCAGTACTCTTGCTGCAGCATTTTGGATTAGCTGAAGGCTTTTCAGTGAGTTTTTTGGACATCCTGATAATAATGAATTACAGTAGTCCAGCCTGGAAGTAATAAATGCGTGAACTAGTTTCTCAGCGTCACTCTGAGACAGGATATTTCTAATTTTAGAGATATTGCGCAAATGGAAGAACGCAGTCTTACATATTTGTTTAATATGTGCATTGAAGGACATGTCCTGGTCAAAAATTACTCCAAGGTTCCTCACAGCATTACTGGAGGCCAAGGTAATGCCATCCAGAGTAAGAATCTGGTTAGATACCATATTTCTAGGCTTTTCAGGGCCGAGTACAATAACCTCAGTTTTATCTGAATTAAGAAGCAGAAAGTTAGCGGCCATCCAGGTCTTTATGTCTTTAAGACATTCCTGCAGTTTAAGTAATTGGTGTGTGTTATCTGGCTTGGACAGATAGAGCTGGGTGTCATCTGCATAGCAGTGAAAATGTATGCTATGTCTTCTAATGATGCTGCCTAAGGGAAGCATGTATAATGTAAACAGAATTGGTCCTAGCACTGAACCCTGTGGAACTCCATAATTAACCTCAGTGTGTGAAGAGGACTCTCCATTTACATGAACAAACTGGAGTCTATTAGATAGATATGATACAAACCACTGCAGTAGACACGTTTCATTCTCTTTAATCTAACTGAAATTGCTCTGCTCGTGCTTTGCATTTCACTACGACAACATTTTTCTATATTTGTAACACCTGCTGTAGGTACCTGTAATACCTACAGCATGTTCTAATCGCTCTAATAGGATATTATGGTCGACAGTATCGAATGCTGCACTAAGGTCTAGCAGGACAAGCACAGAGATGAGTCCACTGTCAGAGGCCATAAGAAGATCATTTGTAACCTTCACTAAAGCTGTTTCTGTGCCGTGATGAGCTCTGAAACCTGACTGAAACTCTTCAAATAAACCATTCCTCTGCAGATGATCTGTTAGCTGTTTGACAACTACTCTTTCAAGGATTTTTGATATGAAAGGAAGGTTGGAGATTGGCCTATAATTAGTTTCATCAGTTGTTCAGTTCTTATAAAATGTTGTATAATTGTACCAAATCACTGAGGATACATCCAATGTGTAAATCACAATCAACAATTTTACTGTGATATTCGCTCGTGTTTAGAGAATCTCCATCATCTTTGTTACTGAGTTTCCATTTTTGTAGGGCCAAATTTGTATTAAAAATTAATATTTTCATATGATGTGAAATGACTCAATCATTTCTAATTTTTAGAAGAAACCATTCATTAAGTCCCTTAAGGTGAAGATTTCATATATGGATAATGATAAAATTAACACAAATTAAAGGTTTCACTGATGAACACACAATTTTTCCTTGCTTTGAACCCCATGTTCTATATAGATTACAGCTCTGATCTGGAGAACACTATTTTAAAATACTGTGTAGGGTTTTTGTCAAATGATTAAGAAACAGACTCTCTGTCACAAGAGACAGAAAGGTTGTATCTTAAAAGAAAAGTCTCCAAAATTTGGTAGAGTCTGATGTCATGCAGTTTCATAAACATGTATTCTCCCCAAAGAATGACACCTGAAAACTTTGCGTTAAATGAACTTTTCTTTTCCCTTTTTAGGAGGTGCCTGATATCAACGTGAAACGCACTGCAGTACTTCGTGCCCTTCCTGTATGTCTATGTCTGTGTCACTTTTGGGCTCCTGAGAGGGGTTATCATCCACTTCCTACTCCACAAAGGCTTTGTGTGGATACTGACGCTTCACTGTACCATCCTGTCTGGCAACCTCTGCTTCTTTTCGTATTTGTTTTGCAGAACAGATCCGCATGTTCCCTTCAATAAAACCAAGATGACATGCAATGAATTTATCTATCCTTATAGGGAGATTTTCATGCTTGAACAGACCATGTTTAATGTTCTTGAACTCTGCTTCAACATTAGCTGAAGTTGCAGTGAGTTTTTCGCTCTGAAATAGGGGAACCATTTCTCCAGTCCAGAGTGGTAGGTATCCTCCCAATCTAATTAGGTGTGGGACGAGCTCAGGTAGATAGTGCATATTGTCTCGATCACCATGATCTTCAGCATGGCACCTGCTCCCCTCACAAATATCTGCCACCCTCTGCCTTAAGTCGGTGTTTATTTCTGTGCATGGATCCAATCTAATGTCTTCTTCTTCCTTATCATCAGAAACATAGTCTCATCTGCAATTTTTCTTTTCAGATTTGATTTGGACACTTCTGACATAATGGGGTTTCCAAAACTGTCACAGCCTTCTGTCTCACTTAATGCCACAATAGCAATGCTACGTATTAGGACCTTTGCTTCTTCCAAGGATTGGGACTTGACAAGTTGTGCCATTGATCGCACGTAGAAATCCCTCACCCGATGAGGCTTTTTTCTCAAACAGTCCCACTGGCAAATCATTTTGATTAAGTGTGCCACACCCACTCTAATGAAACATTCAATTCAATTCAATTTTATTTATATAGCGCCAAATCACAACATAAGTCGCCTCAAGGCGCTTCATAGATACAGAGAAAAACCCAACAATCATATGACCCCCTATGAGCAAGCACTTTGGCAACAGTGGGAAGGAAAAACTCCCTTTTAACAGGAAGAAACCTCCGGCAGAACCAGGCTCAGGGAGGGGCGGCCATCTGCTGCGACCGGTTGGGGTGAGAGAAGGAAGACAGGATAAAAGACATGCTGTGGAAGAGAGCCAGAGGTTAATAACAGATATAATTCAATGCAGAGAGGTCTGTTAACACATAGTGAGTGAGAAAGGTGACTGGAAAGGAAAAACTCAATGCATCATGGGAATCCCCCGGCAGCCTACGTCTATTGCAGCATAACTAAGGGAGGATTCAGGGTCACCTGGTCCAGCCCTAACTATATGCTTTAGCAAAAAGGAAAGTTTGAAGCCTAATCTTGAAAGTAGAGATAGTGTCCGTCTCCTGAATCCAAACTGGAAGCTGGTTCCACAGAAGAGGGGCCTGAAAACTGAAGGCTTTTATTCGATTCCATTACTGTGGGGGGGCTGGTTGACCTTTTGACCTTTACATTTTCATTAATATCTTTAAAACAGATGCAGCACAAACCAGCACAAACGTAGCACAGTTGATTGACACCAGTTTTGTTCGATTCCATTAATGTGGGGGGGCTGGTTGACCTCTGATGACCTCTAGAAATTTGTATGGATTTCTTTAAAATGATAGCAGCACAAACGTAAATTTTTGCAGCACATACCAGCACAAACGTAGCACAGTTGATTGACACCAGTTTTGTTCGATTCCATTAATGTGGGGGGGCTGGTTGACCTTTTGACCTTTACATTTTCATTAATATCTTTAAAACAGAGGCAGCACAAACGACAATTTTAGCAGCACAAACGTAGCACAAATGTTTGACATCAATTTTGTTTGATTCCATTAATGTGGGGGGGCTGGTTGACCTTTTGACCTTTACATTTTCATTAATATCTTTAAAACAGAGGCAGCACAAACCAGCACAAACGTAGCACAGTTGATTGACACCAGTTTTGTTTGATTCCATTAATGTTGGGGGGCTGGTTGACCTCTGATGACCTCTAGAAATTTGTATGGATTTCTTTAAAATGATAGCAGCACAAACGTAAATTTTTGCAGCACATACCAGCACAAACGTAGCACAGTTGATTGACACCAGTTTTGTTCGATTCCATTAATGTGGGGGGGCTGGTTGACCTTTTGACCTTTACATTTTCATTAATATCTTTAAAACAGAGGCAGCACAAACGACAATTTTAGCAGCACAAACGTAGCACAAATGTTTGACATCAATTTTGTTCGATCCCATTAATGTGGGGGGGCTGGTTGAAGTTTTGACCTTTACATTTTCATTAATATCTTTAAAACAGAGGCAGCACAAACCAGCACAAACGTAGCACAGTTGATTGACACCAGTTTTGTTTGATTCCATTAATGTGGGGGGGCTGGTTGACCTTTTGACCTTTACATTTTCATTAATATCTTTAAAACAGAGGCAGCACAAACCAGCACAAACGTAGCACAGTTGATTGACACCAGTTTTGTTTGATTCCATTAATGTGGGGGGCTGGTTGACCTCTGATAACCTCTAGAAATTTGTATGGATTTCTTTAAAATGATAGCAGCAAAAACGTAAATTTTTGCAGCACAAACCAGCACAAACGTAGCACAGTTGATTGACACCAGTTTTGTTTGATTCCATTAATGTGGGGGGGCTGGTTGACCTCTGATGACCTCTATAAATTTTCTTGAATATCTTTAAAATGATAGCAGCACAAACCAGCACAAACGTTTGACATCAATTTTGTTCGATTCCATTAATGTGGGGGGGCTGGTTGACCTTTTGACCTTTACATTTTCATTAATATCTTTAAAACAGAGGCAGCACAAACGACAATTTTAGCAGCACAAACCAGCACAAACGTAGCACAGTTGATTGACACCAGTTTTGCTTGATTCCATTAATGTGGGGGGGCTGGTTGACCTCTGATGACCTCTACAAATTTTCTTGAATATCTTTAAAATGATAGCAGCACAAACGACAATTTTTGCAGAACAAACCAGCACAAACGTAGCACAAATGTATGACATCAATTTTGTTCGATTCCATTAATGTGTGTGTGTGTGGGGGGGGGGGGGCTGGTTGACCTTTACATTTTCATTAATATCTTTAAAACAGAAGCCACACAAACCAGCACAAACGTAGCACAGTTGATTGACACCCATTTTGTTTGATTTAATTAATGTGGGGGGGCTGGTTGACCTCTGATGACCTCTAGAAATTTTGATTAATATCTTTAAAATGATAGCAGCACAAACGACAATTTTTGCAGCACAAACCAGCACAAACGTTTGATACCACTTTTGTTGGATTTGAAGAAGGTGGGGGGGCCAACTTCACTCACATATGTCATGTCTACTGAATTCTCATTTTTCATGCCTGTGGAGTTTATTATATGGATGTGGTAACAGTGTAAAGACAGCCTGCTCTTCTGATTTAACTTTTCAAGCATTCACACTAATTAGTGTTTAAACCTCCCATGGTTCTATATCTGGGGATGTGGCTTTGGTTTGCACTGATGAAAGCTTATAGTTGAAATGTGTTTGACGGTAAATGGTCAATAAAGAAGACAGCATTTTGTTTTGTTTTTACACAATGATTTTGTCATGTGCTGTGTGCAGGCAGGAACTGCGGACCCAATGTGCAGACACTTGGAGGTAAAAGTGTGAACTCAAAACAGCTTTAACGCTAAACACAAATATAACAAAAGCAAGAATACCAAAAGAAACTTACACAGGCAGCCAAACAGAACACACAGCATAGGATGAGGGAGATCGCAACAAAGACCAAAGAAAACTCAGGGCTTACATACCCAGAGAGAGCCATCAGGGAATGGGAGACAACAGAGAAACACAGCTGGGACAAATAAGGGTAGCGAGACAAGGGAAGCAAATCCAGATACATTAACATGAGACATGGACTTTCAAAGTAAAACAGGAAACATAACACAGACAACGCGGACTTGACGACTGGGATACAGCAGACAGGGGGAGACAGAACAACTATGTAACACAGAGACAGAAACCAGAAGACAGAACTCTAAGAAACCAAAAGACTAGAAATGATAAATAATGGCAAAATCAAAGTTCAATAATAATGTAAAACTCAAAATTTTGGGTCAACGAACCCAGGCACCCTAACAGATTTATTTTTACAGTTAATTTTTTTCTATTTAATTATTTAGTTACAGTCCACCATACCTCTGATCCCCTGTCAATCCATCCACCCCCTTTTTAATGGTGTATCTGATTCAGGGTCATGAAGGGCTGGAGCAGCTGTCACAGACTGAGCAAGGTACACCCTGTACAGGTCACCAGTCTATGGCAGTGTCCCACTGTGTGTATTTTAAAAAGTACCGCATCTTAAAAACCACGGCTGCAGATAGATGGCCTTGGCAACTCTTCACTACATTATGAGGGGGATTTTATTATAGCAAATGACAAAAAAAATGGACCACTCATGATCTATTCAAAATACAATCTAGAGATGTTTTAGTCCCTTAAAGAGAGCTAATTATGTTTATTTCCAGCTCCATACTTTAATTTGTGCACTACAGCAAATTTGTGTGATTCATTGCTGAAAATATGCTTATTTATCCTATACTGAGTCTTGGTGCAGTCCTTCAATTTATCTTCCATTTGAAATATGCCAGTTTAGCTGTCCTCTCTTTGAGCCAACCTTTGTCTTATTGGCTGCTCCTCAGAAGTTTTGAATAGCAGGTGGGTGGTACTTCTGTGCTTGGAGCAGGGATTACTTGTACATATACTGACCTCATTATTTGAAACTTGGCCCATGTTCGATATGAGCATTCACCATTTATATATACACAATATCTGTTGGTGTGTGTGTGTGTGTGTGTGTGTGTGTGTGTGTGTGTGTGTTAGAAAATATGGAAAAGGAATATTAAGTATTGGTCGAGGAGTTTGATTTCCAAACCAAATGCAAATCTTACTTTCATTCAGCAGTCCACCTTTTCTCAAAGCTCAGTTAAAGACACTTTTGACAATGTCATCTGGGTTGTAGCTTTGTTCCTGAAGATGTGCATGTCTTCAGGAATGAAAAGAAAGAAAGAAAGAAAGAAAGAAAGAAAGAAAGAAAGAAAGAAAGAAAGAAAGAAAGAAAGAAAGAAAGAAAGAAAGAAAGAAGTCCAGGAGATCTGAGTAGTTATTATGTCTGATGAAAAGAACAATCGAAAACAACCAAGGCACTTTATCTTCAGGTATTTGTATTAGGATCAGCACAGATTTCACTCTCTGGCATTATTTATAGCATAATAAGACATTTTACTTTTAAAAATCAAGGACACCAACAAGGCAGATAGGGCACATGCACTGGGGCCACAAATGTCCCAGGTTTAGTCCGTAATTCAATTCAATTCAATTTTATTTATATAGCGCCAAATCACAACAAACGTCGCCTCAAGGTGCTTCATAGATACAGAGAAAAACCCAACAATCATATGACCCCCTATGAGCAAGCACTTTGGTAACAGTGGGAAGGAAAAACTCCCTTTTAACAGGAAGAAACCTCCAGCAGAATCAGGCTCAGGGAGGGGCGGGGCCATCTGCTGCGACCGGTTGGGGTGAGAGAAGGAAGACAGGATAAAAGACATGCTGTGGAAGAGAGCCAGAGGTTAATAACAGATATGATTCAATGCAGAGAGGTCTATTAACACAGCGGTCCCTAAGCGCCACGGACCGGTTCATGCCCGACAATATTTTTACGGACCGGCCTAGTACCGTAAAAAAGAAGATTTATTCATAACACACGTGAAAAGACCCAGGAAAACAGAGTTAACGATAAAAACGATAACAAAATAACGCTAAAAAAACGATAAAAATCCTGAAAACCATACATTTCACACCTGAGCCTCAACTCTCAACTCTCGTGGCCCGGTACCAAACGACTCACGGACCGGTACCGAAGCCCGGGGGTTGGGGACCGCTGTATTAATACATAGTGAGTGAGAAAGGTGACTGGAAAGGAAAAACTCAATGCATCATGGGAATCCCCGGCAGCCTACGTCTATCGCAGCATAACTACGGGAGGATTCAGGATCAGTGCTCTAAGTGCTCTAATGGGGTGATATGGTACTACAAGGTCATTAAGATAAGATGGGGCCTGATTATTCAAGACCTTGTATGTGAGGAGCAGGATTTTGAATTCAATTCTGGGTTTGAAGGGAAGCCAAAACAGGAGAAATATGCTCTCTCTTTCTAGTCCCTGTCAGGACTCTTGCTGCAGCATTTTGGATTAGCTGAAGGCTTTTCAGCGAGTTTTTTGGACATTCTGATAATAATGAATTGCAGTAGTCCAGCCTGGAAGTAATAAAAGCATGAACTAGTTTTTCAGCGTCACTCTGAGACAGGATCTTTCTAACTTTAGAGATGTTGCGCAAATGGAAGAACGCAGTCTTACATATTTGTTTAATACGTGCGTTGAAGGACATATCCTGGTCAAAAATTACTCCAAGGTTCCTCACAGCGTTACTGGAGGCCAAGGTAATGCCATCCAGAGTAAGAATCTGGTTAGATACCATATTTCTAGGCTTTTCACGGCCAAGTACAATAACCTCAGTTTTATCTGAATTAAGAAGCAGAAAGTTAGCGGCCATCCAGGTCTTTATGTCTTTAAGACATTCCTGCAGTTTAACTAATTGGTGTGTGTTATCTGGCTTCATGGACAGATAGAGCTGGGTGTCATCTGCATGGCAGTGAAATTGTATGCTATGTCTTTTAATGATGCTGCCTAGGGGATGCATGTATAGTGTAAACAGAATTGGTCCTAGCACTGAACCTGTGGAACTCCATAATTAACCTCAGTGTGTGAAGAGGACTCTCCATTTACATGTACAAATTGGAGTCTATTAGATAGATATGATACAAACCACTGCAGTACCTGTAATACCTACAGCATGTTCTTGTCAGCCGGTGATCGGCTGTGATCAGCTGATCACGGGGCCGGGGTTAAAGAGAGACGCCACCCACCTGTTCGCCGCTCAGACATCAGTCTCTTCGTGTCAGGAGCTCCGAAACTCTGCCGACGTCAGTCTCCGCCTGATTCAGCAACCGTGAGTGACAATCCCTTTCAATCCTTTTTCTCTTCCCGGCTCCGCTCGCTCTCTGTCTGTAACGACAGTTCCGAAGCCACGCTTCGTGCACTGATCATTACTAGAATAACTGCGTGTCTGCTCCAAACCCACCGCTAGCCTTCGCCGCGCTTGGGTCTAGCCAGCACGCCACACGGGCACGCCGAATTACTGTGTGTGATCCGCCCGACCGTGACAGTTCTAATCGCTCTAATAGGATATTATGGTCGACAGTATTGAATGCTGCACTAAGGTCTAGCAGGACAAGCACAGAGATGAGTCCACTGTCAGAGGCCATAAGAAGATCATTTGTAACCTTCACTAAAGCTGTTTCTGTGCTGTGATGAGCTCTGAAACGTGACTGAAACTCTTCAAATAAGCCATTCCTCTGCAGATGATCTGTTAGCTGTTTGACAGCTACTCTTTCAAGGATGTTTGATATGAAAGGAACATTGGAGATTGGCCTATAATTAGCTAAGACTGCTGGGTCTAGAGATGCTTTTTGAGTAAAGGTTTAACTACAGCCAGCTTGAAGGCCTGTGGTACATAGCCGATTATTAGAGATAGGTTGATCATATTTAAGATTGAAGAATTAATTAATGGCAGGACTTCTTTGAGCAGTTTTGTAGGAATGGGGTCTAAAAGACACGTTGATGGTTTGGAGGAAGTAATTATTGAAGTTAACTCAGAAAGATCAATTGGAGAAAAAGAGTCTAATATAACATCAATGGTACTAAGAGTAGCTGTAGATAATATTACATCTGTGGGATGATTATTGGTAATTTTTTCTCTAATGATAAAAATTTTATTTGTGAAGAAGTTCATGAAGTCATTACTAGTTAACGTTAAAGGGATGGTTGGCTCAAAAGAGCTCTGACTTTTTGTCAGCCTGGCTACAGTGCTGAAGAGAAACCGGGGGTTATTCTTATTTTCTTCAATCAGTGACGAATAGTAAGATGTTCTGGCTTTGCAGAGGACTTTCTTATAAAGCAACACACTATTTCTCAAGGCTAAATGATGATCCTCTAAATTTGTGACACGCCATTTCCTCTCCAGCTTATGAGTCATCTGCTTTAGGCTATGTGTTTGAGAATTATACCACGGAGTCAGGTACTTCTGATTTGAGACCTTAGTTTTCACAGGAGCTACAGTATCCAGAGTCGTATGTATTGAGGAGGTGAAATTATTAACAAGATAATCGACCTCTGTTGGAGTAGTATTCAGATAGCTGCTCTGCTCTATGTTGGTACAGGGCATTGAAGATGATAACAGTGGTTGGATTATATTCTTAAACTTAGTTACAGCACTTTCAGAAAGACATCTACTTTGATAAAGTCTACTTTCCACTGCTGTGTAATCAATTATTTTAAATGTAAATGTTATCAGGAAATGATCAGACAGGAGAGGGTTTTCAGGAAACACTGTTAAATGTTCAGTTTCTATGCCATATGTTAAAACAAGATCTAGAGTGTGATTATTAAAGTGGTGGGTGGGTTCTTTTCCTTTTTATGAAAAGCCAATTGAGTCTAATAACAGATTAAATGCCATGTTGAGGCTGTCATTTTTAGCATCTACATGGATGTTAAAATCACCCACAATAATTATTTTATCTGAGCTGAGCACTAAATCAGATAAAAAGTCTGAGAAATCAGACAGAAACTCTGTGTAAGGAGATGGGGGGGGGGGGGGGGGGTAGCAGGAGGAGAGAAGCTGCAGAGATGCGTGTAAGACTGCAACTCTGCTTCCTGGTCCCAACTCTGGATAGTCATATTTTGGGGGGTTTAATAAATTTGTCCATATTTCTAGAAATGAGAGCTGCTCCATCCAAAGTGGGATGGATGCCGTCTCTCCTAACAAGATCAGGTTTCCTCCAGAAGGTTTGCCAATTATCTATGAATTCCACATCGTTTCTGGGACACCACTCAGACAGCCAGCAATTTAAGGAGAACATGCGGCTAAACATGTCACTCCTGGTCTGATTGGGGAGGGGACCAGAGAAAACTACAGAATCTGACATTGTTTTGGCAAAGTTGCACACCGATTCAATATTGCTTTTAGTGACCTCCGATTGGCGTAACCGGGTGTCATTACTGCCGACGTGAATTATGATTTTACTGAATTTACGTTTATCCTTAGCCAGCAGTTTTGCATTTCCTTCAATGTCGCCTGCTCTGGCCCCTGGAAAACAATTGACTATGGTTGCCGGTGTCTCTAGCTTCACATGTCTGAGAACAGAATCACCAATTACCAGAGTTTGACCCCCGGCGGGCGTGTCGCCGAGTGGGGAAAAACAGTTAGACACATGAACGGGTTGGTGGTGTACCTGGGGCTTCTGTTTAGGACTATGCTTCCTCCTCACCGTCACCCAGCCGCCCTCTTTCCCCAGCTGCTTGGGGTCTGCCGGGGAACAGCTAGCGGGGCCTACGCTATCTTCGGCTGCACCAGTTACAGGGGCCTGGCTAGCTACGGGTGAATGAAGGGTGCGAAGCCGAGTCTCCCTTCGAATGTGGATCACATCAGCCAGCAACACAGGCTCTTGTGAAATGTAGATGACCTCAGACAGCAGCGCAGGCCCTGCTGTCATGAAGTTGGCCTCAGAGGGAGCACTAGCCCTGGTGCAATGTGGATGGCCTAAGCCAGCAATACAGGCCATGGTGTGTTGACGATAGCCTCACAAGGAGCACATGCCGTGGTATAATGTGGATGGCCTCAGCCAGTAGCACAGGCCCTGTTGTAATGTGGATGGCCTCATCTACCAACACTGGCCCAGGTGAAATGTGGATGGTAATGGCCAGCACCACAGACCTTGGTGTAATGTGGATGGCCTTAGCCAACACCACTGGCCCTGGTAAAATGTGGATGACATCGGCAAGGACCAATGGCCCTGATGTAATGTGGATGGTTTCAGCCAACAGTAAAGTCCCTGGTGTGGTGAAGATGGCCTCACAGGAAGCACTGTCCCTGGTGTAATGTGGATGGCCTCAGCAAACAACACTGGCCCTGGTGAAATGTCGGTGGTATTGGCCAGCACCACAGGCCCTGGTTTAATGTAGATGGCATCAGCCAGCAGCACAGGCCCTTGAGTATTGTGAATGGCATCAGCCAGCAACACCACTGGCCCTTGTGAAATGTGGATGGTTTCGGCCAGCAATACAGGCCCTTGGGTAATGTGGAAGGCTAGCAGCACTGGCCCTTGTGTAATATGGATGGTATCAGCCAGCACCAAAGGCCCTGGTGTGTTGATGATAGCCTCACAGGAAGCACTGTCCCTGGTGTAATTTGGATGGCCTCATCCAACAACACTGGCCCTAGTGAAATGTGGATGGTATTAGCCAGCACCACAGGCCCTGGTGTAATGTGAATGTCCTCAGCCAACACCACTGGCCCTGGTGTAAAGTGGATGGCATTGGCCAGCACCACAGGCCCTGGTGTAATGTGAATGTCCTCAGCCAACACCATTGTCCCTGGTGTAATGTGGATGGTATTGGCTAGCACCACAGGCCCTGTTGTAATGTGGATGGCCTCATCTACCAACACTGGCCCAGGTGAAATGTGGATGGTATTGGCCAGCACCACAGGCCCTTGTGTAATGTGAATGTCCTCAGCCATGACCACAGGCCCTGGGGAAATGTAAATGTCCTCAGCCAGTAGCACAGGCCCTGTTGTAATGTGGATGGCCTCATCTAACAACTCTGTCGCAGGTGAAATATGGATGGTATTGGTCAGCACCACACACTCTGGTGAAATGTGCATGATATCGGTCAGCACCACAGGCCCAGGTGTAATGTGGATGGCATCAACGAGCAGCAGAGGCCCTGGTGTGGTGACGATGGCCTCACAGGAAGCACTGTCCCTTGTGTAATGTGTATGGCCTCAGCCAAGAACAGTGGCCCTGGTGAAATGTGGATGGTATTGGCCAGCACCACAGGCCCTGGTGTAATGTGAATATCCTCAGCCAGTAGTAAAGGCCCTTGTGTTTTGTGGAACGCATCAGCCAGCAACACAAGCCCTGGTGTAATGTGGATGGTATTGGCGAGCACCACAGGCCCTGGTGTAATGTGAATGTCCTCAGCCTGAAGCACAGGCCCTTGTGTATTGTGGATCGCTCAGCCAGCAACACAAGCCCTGGTGAAATGTGGTTGGTATCAACGAGTAGCACAGGCCCTGGTGTAATGTGGATGGCCTCAGCCAGCACCACAGGCCCTGGTTTGGTAATGATGGCATCACAGGAAGCACTGGCATTGGTGTAATGTGGATGGCCCGAGCAAACAACACTGGCCCTGGTGAAATCTGGATGGCATCAACGAGTAGCACAGGCCCTCGTGTAATGTTGATGGCATCATCCAGCACCACATGCCCTGGTGTGGTGATGATGGCCTCACAGGAAGCACTGTCCCTGGTGTAATGCGGATGGCCTCATCCAACAACACTGGCCCTGGTGAAATGTGGATGGTATTGGCCAGCACCAAAGGACGTTGTGTAATGTGGATGGCCTCAGCCAACACCACTGGCCCTGGTGTAATGTGGATGGCATCAGCCAGTATCACAGGCCCTTCTGTGTTGTGGATGTCATCAGCCAGCAACACAAGCCTGGTGAAATGTGGATGGTTTAGGACAGCACCAACGGGCCTGGTGAAATGTGGATGGTATTGGCCAGCACCAAAGGCCCAGGTGTAATGTAGATGGCCTCAGCCAAAAGTACAGGCCCTGGTGTGGTGAAGATGGCCTCACTGGAAGCACTGTCCGTGATGTAAAGTGTATGGCCTCAGCCAACAACAGTGGCCCTGGTGAAATGTGGATGGTATTGGCCAGCACAACAGGACATGTTGTAATGTGATTGTCCTCAGCCAGTAGCAAAGGCCCTTGTGTACTGTGGATGGCCTCATCCAGCAACACCACAGGCCCTGGTGAAATGTGGTTGTTTTCGGCCAGCAACACAGGCCCTTGGGTAATTTGGATGGCTAGCAGCACAGGCCCTGGTCTGGTGAAGATGGCCTCACAGGAATCACTGGCCCTGGTGTATTTTCGATGGCATCAGCAAACAGCACAGACCCTAGTCTAGTGAAGATGGCCTCACAGAAATTACTGGCCCTGGTGTAATGTGGATGGCATCAGCCAGCAGCACAGGACCTGGTGTAATGTGGATGGCATAATCTAACAACACTGGCCCTTGTGAAATATGGATGGTATGGTAAGCAACACACACCCTGGTGTAATGTGGATGGCCTTGGCTTACACCACTGGCCCTGGTGCAATGTGCATGATATCGGCCAGCATCACAGGCCCTAATGTGGATGGCATCAACGAGCATCAAAGACCCTGGTGGGGTAAAGATGGCCTCACAGGAAGCACAGGCCCTGGTGTAATGTGGATGGTAGAAGCCGGCATCACAGTCTCTGGTGTAATGTTGATGGCCTAAGCCAACAACAGTGGCCCTGGTGAAATGTGGATGGTGTTGGCCAGCACCAGAGGCCCTGGTGTAATTTGAATGGCTTAGGCCACCAGCACAGGCCCTCGTGTGGTGAAGATGGCCTCACAGGAAGCACTGTCCCTGGTGTAATGTGGATGGCCTCAGCAAACAACACTGGCCTTGGTAAAATGTCGATGGTATTGGCCAGCACCACTGGCCCTGGTGTAATGTGGATGGCATCAACGAGTAGCACAGGCCCTGGTGTAATGTGGATGGCCTAAGCAAGCACCACAGGCCCTGGTTTGGTGATGATGGCATCACAGGAAGCACTGGCAGTGGTGTAATGTGGATGGCCTCATCCAACAGTACAGGCCCTGGTGTAATGTGGATGGCCTCATCCAACAGTACAGTCCCTGGTGTGGTGAAGATGGCCTCACAGGAAGCAGTGTCCCTGGTGTAAAGTGTATGGCCTAAGCCAACAACAGTGGCCCTGGTGAAATATGGATGCTATTGGCCAGCAACACAGGCCCTGGTGAAATGTGAATGTCCTCAGCCAGAAGCACAGGCTCTTGTGTATTGTGGATCGCATCAGCCAGCAAAACAAGCACTG
Source organism: Aulonocara stuartgranti (assembly GCF_965226115.1). Lineage (NCBI taxonomy): Eukaryota > Metazoa > Chordata > Actinopteri > Cichliformes > Cichlidae > Aulonocara > Aulonocara stuartgranti. The sequence continues at coordinate 12,211,935 of NC_138945.1, read as the reverse complement.
GTGAAATGTGGTTGGTATCAACGAGTAGCACAGGCCCTGGTGTAATGTGGATGGCCTCAGCAAGCACCACAGGCCCTGGTTTGGTGATGATGGCATCACAGGAAGCACTGGCAGTGGTGTAATGTGGATGGCCTGAGCCAACAACACTGGCCCTGTTGAAATGTGGATGGTATTGGCCAGCACCACAGGCCCTGGTGTAATGTGGATGGCATCAACGAGTAGCACAGGCCCTGGTGTAATGTTGATGGCATCATCCAGCACCACAGGCCCTGGTGTGCTGATGATGGCCTTACAGGAAGCACTGTCCCTGATGTAAAGTGTATGGCCTCAGCATAATGTGTAATGTGGATGGTATTGGCTAGCACCACAGGCCCTTGTGTAACGTGAATGGCCTCATCCAACAACACTGGCTCTGGTGTAATGTGGATGGTATTGGCCAGCACCACAGGCCCTTGTGTAATGTGGATGGCATCAGCCATGACCACAGGCCCTGGTGAAATGTGAATGTCCTCAGCCAGTAGCACAGGCCCTGGTGTAATGTGGATGGCCTCATCTAACAACTCTGTCGCTGGTGAAATATGGATGGTATTGGTCAGCACCACACACCCTGGTGAAATGTGCATGATATCGGTCAGCACCACAGGCCCAGGTGTAATGTGGATGGCATCAACGAGCAGCAGAGGCCCTGGTGTGGTGACGATGGCCTCACAGGAAGCACTGTCCCTTGTGCTTCTTGAAATGTGGATGGCCTCAGCCAACAACAGTGGCCCTGGTGAAATGTGGATTATATTGGCCAGCAACACAGGCCCTGGTGTAATGTGAATATCCTCAGCCAGTAGTAAAGGCCCTTGTGTTTTGTGGAACGCATCAGCCAGCAACACAATCCCTGGTGAAATGTGGATGGCCTCATCCAGCACCACACGCCCTGGTTTGGTGATGATTGCCACACAGGAAGAACTGTACCTGGTGTAATGTGGATGGCCTCATCCAACAGTACAGGCCCTGGTGTGGTGAAGATGTCCTCAGAGGAAGCACAGGCCATGGTGTAATGTGGATGGCCTCAGACAGCAGCCAGGCCCTGGTGAAATGTAAATGGCCTCAGCCGGCAACATGCGCTCTGGTGAAAGGTAGTCTGCCTCAGCCAGTAGCACAGGCCCTGTTGTGGTGAAGATGGCCTCACAGGAATCACTGTCCCTGGTGTAATGTGTATGTCCTCAGCCAACAACACTGGCCCTCTTTAAATGTGGATGGTATTGGCCAACACCACAGGCCCTGGCGTAATGTGAATGTCCTCAGCCAACACCACTGGCCCTGGTGTAATGGGGATGGCATCAGCCAGTAGCACAGGCCCTTGTGTATTGTGGATCGCATCAGCCAGCAACACAAGCCCTGGTGTAATGTGGATGGTGTCGGTCTGCACCACAGGCTATTCACATTACATCAGGGTGTGTGCTGCTGACCAATACCATCCACATTTCACCAGGGCCAGTGTTGTTGGCTAAGGCCATCCACATTACACCAGGGACAGTGCTTCCTGTGATTCCATCATCACCAAACCAGGGCCTGTGGTGCTGGCTGATACCATCCACATTTCACCAGGGCCACTGTTGTTGGCTGAGGCCATTGTTACGAGTTCAAATTGGGGATGGACACAAGAGAAAAAACCACAATAACAACACTGGTCCGGCCGGGTTGAGTCAAACGATGATTTTAATGCACACACGCGTGGGAGATGGACACTGTATGCAGACAGCCTCAGATCTCAAAATGGTGGAGCATTACTCAAACTCTTATAGCCTCTGGTGCCTCCACCTTATCATAAAAAGCCTAAACATTCACATGCTTTTCTCTCACACGGCGCCTAAGCTACAACCTTGGCTCCCTGTTTATCTGCTCCTGCTGAGATGGGGCAGAAAACTCCAGTATACTCTCTCTTCTAATCAGACAAATAAGGCGATGACTTTCTGCGAACAGTATTTCTTATAACTCAGCAGTATAATGCATCATAAAACAATATCATTCATTCACAATAAATCAGCAGTCTACTTTAATGCAAATCAGTTTAACTAATGCAATAGTTGTCAGCTTCTTCTAATTCAGGAGAATAATGCAAACTAAAACTACATAATAATTCACAATCTTTAATTAGGAGTATAACATGGCATAAAATAATATTATAATCTAACAATTCCCCCTGATGAGGTCATTAGAATAATGACCTCACCAACACCCTTCAATTCAGTGTGGCCGAGTTCACTTCTTCTCACTCCGGAGGTCCTTTGTCCCCCTGATGGGCGAGCCATATGTGAGATGACCTCTGTGTTTGTGCAGTTCAGGTGCAAGAAAAACTATTACTACAACACTATCAGGTACAGATGACACTCCCCAGGTCTTTCACAGCTTTATTTAGCGCTACCTTATACCCTTCAGACGTACTCAGACTAGAACCTCTGTCCAAGGAGCTTTTAACCTTTATTTTATTGCTGCAGCCACCAGTATCTTCCAGTTGTGTGATCCTCTGCTCTTCATTCTTCAACCTCAGGGGTTAGACAACCCTTCAGTCGTGGCACAGATCAGGGGATTATTCTGCCCCGATTGCAAACAACGATCTGTGCATCCTCGGGTCCTGTGTGTCCTCCAGAAAAGATCAGGAACGCGTCCCCCTTTTGCCCAAGAGCCTCTCGAACCTCGTTGGTCTGGTGTTCCCGGATTTCCGCCAACCCCTTCATGGTTATTGCTGTGATTATGGGATCCATCCTTTTAAGGTGACTACCCGGAGCCCAAACGCCATGACCCTTGGACCCAACTGGTGTCTCGGCAGTCACCGTATCTATCTCTGCTGCCAAGGATCCTCGCATATCTGTAACCTCGTCTGGTGTCTGTTCCTTTCTCTGTAAGAGACAGAAAACCAAAACACCTCTCTTCCTAACCCTAATAATCTAATGTTGTTATCTACTGACCTTCTAGTGATTCAGAATTGGTTTAAAACATTCAAAATGTTTCAGGGACTTATTCTAATCATATCCTATGTGTGTGTAAGCGTGTTTGCATTTAGCCCCCTGCACTCAAGGCATTTCCTACACTTTATCAGTCCGGACCATCACGCCGAACGAAGCTTATGACCTTCAAAAGGCCGAGTGCCAACTCATTATAAGCACATTTGCAAGGTGTGTCTGAAAATGATTGAAACCACTCTTTTTAACAAAAGGCAAATAAATTAACGAATCTTCTAAACGCTATCCAGTTCATTTCAATGATTGATGCTTAAACATGGAAATAATGATTTATGCTTCTCACTGATTCTCTAAAAAAGTCCGGAAACTTCTCGGGCCACTATTAGCTTAAGCTTTACCATACCTAAGGTATTCAAGACACAAATGAAATTATAAAATGTTCAAATAATCCTTGTTTGATGTTAAAACTCAACTTCCCCCTTTTTGGCACACTCCAATGTGTCAAATCAACAGAGTTAGAAAATTAAAAGAAAAGGTTAGGCAGCTACAAGGTTTCCCAGATTATTAAGTTGACCTGCGTGTAATGTTCTGACTCAGGTATTTAATATTTTAATAAATGTCATTTAATCAACTACCACTACTTAAGCTTAGCAAAAGACATAATTGAATAAAAGATCACAAAGAATAATATGATATCAGTGGTGTGTAAGCGCGTGCGGCCTTCTTTGCTCCAAGTCACTCAAATCCATAGATCAGCCAAACATCGCGCTGACTGTAGCTTTTAACCCTTATTAGCTTGAGCACAACTCTATAATGAGCAACAAACTGCAATATGTATAAAGATAATCATAGTTACACCTGCAAAGAAAGATTATATGATTATCCTAACACCTGTAAATAAAAGATCAACCTGAGGTTATAGCAATCACTGGAACGCAAATGTTAGTATAATATCAAAAACTTCAATTAGATGATGATCAATGCAATGCTTAGTACTTGATTCTGATACAATAATAATGCCGATGTGAAAATAACAGTAAAACACCCCCTTTTTTCCCGTTTAATTTGACACATAAACGTTTATAGATGGCTCTCTTAAATTTGACCTTCCCCTGGTTTCTCCCTCCCTGACCACAGCAGGGGAAACTCTGTTTTGATTCAGCCATGAATGCAGCTCACCTGATTCATCACTGAGCTCCACCATCACTGGCGTCTGACAGGGTGGCGCTGCATATTCTTCCTTTAATATCACTATTTTCAACCTGTTAATTAGAGTGCTTAAACTTGAAGTCGACTACGTCCACAACAAGTTAATACAACTATAAATGTGGCCAATTATCAATCTATTACCAATTAATACAACAGATAGTTTTTATTTTCTGCATGCTATTAGTCAACCACTCACCCAGAGGATCTCCAATCCCAGAAAATTCCTTCTCCTCATTTAATGAGTCTGTCCTCCTTCCATCACTGGTAACTGGTCCATCCAGAGCCATCTGATCTCAAAATATACATACAACAAGCCAAACCACACCTTGGTCACACCAACCCTCTTCCGCCCTAATGATGTTCAACGCCATCTTAGTCTGGACTGCCGAAAGCGACTTTAACGTTGACTGTTACGACAATCCATTGTATAACATATCCCAGTCAGATTCGCCAATCTCTGCACAAGGGTTATAATCGTTTTGCCATTTCCATTAGTTTTATTCATTTATTTCTTTTCTTTTTTTTATTTCAACTCCAGATCTTCAATAGTCACCGGTCCTGATGTTTGTACCAGTTGTAATCAGTTTTTACCAATTCTTTGCTAGTTTAGTCTAGTTTTTATTTTCTGAAAATCCTCAGTTTCAGTTTAATTATGATTAGTGTCAGTTATAGTTTTATTTATATTTTGCAAAAATTAAGTATAACAAAATCCCGGTTTCATCATATCAGCCATGCTCTTCTGCTTATCCTTGAGTATTAAGACTATTAACTTTTGCAGCACTGCGTGTTCCTAATTTTGGTTCAAGTTAATTGATAAACCTTTTGAAGGTGATTAACTCACACAATTATTTAGGCGTCCCAGTCCCGTTGTCCCGGGATGCATCACGCTGCCTTATCTAGGGTTAGCTGTTTCCTGAGGATGCAGGTTGAGTGGGGGAGCTCTTCAAAAGGGGGAGTGTGCTCCCCCTGATGAGCTCTTCAAGGTAAGCTAGAATAACCTTCTCGTGTGAGCTTTTCAAGTGCACTTCAAGGTTTGTGGGACTTTCGTTTTATAAATGTCCCTCATGACCCCCTGATGACCCAGTAATTTATTTTAGCGCACTGTAGTGTACATTTAGTTTTCGCTTGTAGCTCTCATACTCCACTTACCACTCTCCTGAGTCCTGATGTTTCCTAGAGAGGACAACAGTACCTTTAAAATTATATCGCATGTGTGGGGTTGTGGCCTTGCCAATTGTTTTTCCTACCTTTTAAATGGCCGGCATGCCCACAAGCACATTTTATGGAAGCTAGAGAGATAAACTTGATATTTTCATTTGAACCGTTTTGTTAAACTCAGATTTTTATTATTTTTTGAAAATAAACATCTAATAAACAATTTGAGGGTTGGTTTTTTTGGGTTTTTTTTTAAGCTTATTTAGTTTCACAGAGAACATGCCTACTCTTTTAATGTGTACTGTAGTGCACGTCGGGACTTTATACCTATATTTTATTTCACTTTTTCCTAGTAGACAACTCTTTAACAAAGGCAGAGAGAATTCTTAACAAAATAACTGAGCGAGATTCAAGCATAGTTTTTTTTTTTCTTCAAAGAATGAGAGTCATGTGAACCAAATAGGAGAGGGTGAGACCCCAGTAAGAACTACACAAAGATTATCGAGATGCAGTGGCAGGTGTAATAGAGACACAGGGCCACCTGATATCTATCATCCTATCTGGTTCAAAACCAATATGTAGGAGAATCTGGAATTTTTTATTTTAAGTTGAAAATAAATATGGGTAAAATGCAGAAATGTTTTCCAATAGATTAAAAATAAGAGTCGCAATTATAGATGAGTCCATGGGCCCTAATTGTTTCTACAAGATCACGTCGTTGCTGAAAGTTATCAGTGATTTCAATATGCAAAAAGGATTCACCGTATCTGGAGTTCAAGCTCCTCTTGACTGAGAAACCTGGGACAAACATGTAGACATGACCTGAATAATATCAGTAATGAAGAGTTCTCTCCAAAACTCAAGAAAAAGCTTGCCTGAAATGGTTAACAGTCCAAGGCATTTCAATTATAGAATGGTTGGGTGTAACAATGAAACAGCTGTGAGATGAGGGAAGTGCCAAATGTTCCTTTGTGTCTCCAAATAAAAATCAGTACTTCCTCAGATATCCTAAATCAATTGACTTTTGTGAAATAGAAAGTTCAGTGCCATCACTTATTCCTGAACCAATAGTTTACAGCTAGTGAAGTGTCAGTGACTTCTGGGTTGGTCCCTGATCTTCATCTTATGAGATTGTTATTTTAATAACACCTGATTTATTTAAAAGAAAAAAGAAAAAAAAGAAAAAGAAAAACGAAACTATTTTTCCCTTTTCCCCTCTTTTTCTCTGGGTCTCAGGAGGACATTGTGTCTCTCTCCACCACAAGACTCTTGCTATATCTAAAAAACAGTCATATTAAAATGATCCTCAATGGGACTCAGGCGCTTCCTCCCGACTTTCCTGACATGATTCTGCGCGTGGACGGAGCAGCAACACAGACGACTCAACTACCGTAGCGCCTTGACTTAGCTATTGTAGGGCACGCACACATCAATGAAACTAAACACATTTTACAACAAATTCAATGGACTTTGGCTAATTTTGTGGACAGGCATTACAGTTTTAGTTAGTTTTTTGTTATTTTATTTGTTATTTCCATTAAAGCAAACGTTTTTCCTCTTCTAGTTTTCGTTATTTCATTTGTTTTCTTTAATAATAATAACCTTGCTCTGCACACTGGATTAAACATGCTCAACATTTTACTGCATGTTGTTTCACTATCTTATTGAATCAATTACTCCATTATCCTTTTTTCTCCCTCCTCTTGCTCACAGACACATAACGGGTATGGCAGTCCATTCTCCCTGCAACACGGACTATACTGCCCATGATGCTACATTCTTTCGAGCTATTCTTGTAGCATTCTGCCTGTTAGCTTAGCACAACAACAACAACAACAAAAAGGTGCTCTCTCACCCAGGAAACACACAGCCGCGCGAGAGATAGAGCGTCGCCCTGTAACCATGGCAACCGTAACGCTGCCGCCTGGAACAACAGCACGTGGCTGTCAAACAAAACCCAAACAGTCCTGACCCGCGACAATATGAAACAGGAAAGTACCGCGGTGTGATCCATTTATTTCAACAAAGTAACTGTATTCTAAATACCACCACTGTAACGGAATACAGTTACTCATATTTTGTATTTTAAATACGTAACGGCGGTACATCTATTCCGTTACTCCCCAACACTGCCTACATCTAAATGAAAGTAAAACTGAAGTCATTGAGTTTGGGCTTCCTAAAGACCCCAACCTTTCCTTTGATTTTATGGGACCCCTAACTTTCAAATGTACTTCCTCCATTAAGAGCCTCGGTGTTACTTTTGACAGTGCTTTTAAACTTGATAAACAAATCAGCTCCGTAGTCAAGGGATCTTTTTATCATCTACGGATTTTAGCTAAAGTCAAGTCCCACCTGTGCAGGAGCGATCTAGAAAGGGTGGTCCATGCTTTTATTACATCACGGCTGGACTACTGTAACTCCCTTTATGCTGGTTTAGATCTTTCCTGTCTGCATCGCCTCCAACTGGTGCAGAACGCTGCTGCTCGCATGCTGACCGGTTCCAAAAAGAGAGACCACATCACTCCGGTCCTCTGCTCTCTCCACTGGCTCCCAGTTGCTTTTAGGATTGATTTTAAAATTTTACTGCTGGTTTTTAAGGTTCTTAACGGTACTGCACCTCCTTACCTGGCAGAGCTTCTTAGCATTTACCGCCCCAGGAGATCTTTGAGGTCAGCAGACCTGATGCTTTTAGATGTTCCCAGGTACAGATTAAAGACTAGGGGAGAGAGGGCTTTTGCTGTGGCTGCACCCAGACTGTGGAACAGTTTACCTCCTCACATCAGATTCTCCACAAGCCTAGGAACTTTTAAAACTGCTCTTAAAACTCACCTCTTCTCATTGGCTTTTACCAAGGTTTAACTTACTGTTTTAACTTATTGTTTTATCAGTGAGGTGTTTTATGTACTTGCGCTTTATTGTATTTTATATTTGTATTTTATTGTACAGCACTTTGGTCAGCCTTGGTTGTTTTTAAATGTGCTTTATAAATAAACTTGACTTTACTTGACTTGGCTGAGGACATTTACATTGCACCAGGGCCTGTGGTGCTGGCCAATACCATCCACATTTCACCAGGGCCACTGTTGTTGGCTGAGGCCATACACATTACACCAGGGACAGTGCTTCCAGTGAGGCCATATTCACCCCACCAGGGCCTCTGCTGCTCGTCGATGCCATCCACATTACACCAGGGCCTGTGGTGCTGACGATATCATGCACATTTCACCATGGCCAGTGGTGTGGCTAAGGCCATTCACATTACACCAGGGTGTGTGGTGCTGACCAATACCATCCATTATTCACAAGGGACAGTATTGTTAGATGAGGCAATCCACATTACAACAGGGCCTGTGCTACTGGCTGAGGACAATTACATTTCACCAGGGCCTGTGGTCATGGCTGATGCCATCCAAATTACACCAGGGCCAGTGCTCCCTAGGAGGCCATCTTCACCACACCAGGGCCTGCGTTGCTGGCTGAGGCCATCCACATTTCAGCAGGGCCTGCATTGCTGGCTCATGCCATCCACATTACACCAGGGCCTGTGCTACTGGCTGAGGCCAACTACATTTCACCAGGGCCTGTGCTACTCGTTGATGCCATCCACATTACACCAGGGCCTGTGGTGCTGGCCAATATAATCCAAATTTCACCAGGGCCACTGTTGTTGGCTGAGGCCATCCACATTACACCACTGCCAGTGCTTCCTGTGAGGCCATCTTCACCACACCAGGGCCTGTGGTGCTGGATGAGGCCCTCCACATTACACCAGGGCCTGTGCTACTCGTTGATACCATCCACATTTCACCAGGGTTTGTGTTGCTGGCTGATGCGATCCAAAATACACAAGGGTCTGTGCTACTGGGTGAAGACATTCACATTACACCAGGGCCTGTGGTGCTGGCCAATACCATCACCATTTCACCAGGACCACTGTTGTTGGCTGAGGCCATACACTTTACATCAGGGACAGTGCTTCCTGTGAGGCCATCTTCACCACACCAGGGCCTGTACTGTTGGCTGAGGCCATCCACATTACACCAGGGAATTTGGTGCTGGCCAATACCATCCACATTTCACCAGGGCAACTGTTGTTGGCTTCTACTATCCACATTACACCAGGGACAGGGTTTCCTGTGAGGCCATCTTCACCCGACCAGGGCCTCTGCTGCTCATTGATGCCATCCACATTACACCTGGGCCTGTGGTGCTGACCAATATCATGCACATTTCACCAGGGCCAGTGGTGTTGGCTTCTACCATCCACATTACACCAGGGACAGTGCTTCCTGTGAGGCCATCTTCACCCGACCAGGGCCTCTGCTGCTAGTTGATGCCATCCACATTACACCTGGGCCTGTGGTGCTGACCGATATCATGCACATTTCACCAGGCCCACTGTTGTTAGATGAGGCCTGTATTCTGGAAATAATTAATACTTCTCTTTATACTGGCTCAGTTCCCAGCTATTTTAAACAAGCTATTGTTGAACCAATATTAAAGAAACCAAATTTGGACCCATCTCTTCCAAGCAGTTACAGGCCAATATCAAAATTACCATTGGTGTCAAAGATCTTGGAAAAAACAGTTGCAGAACAACTTTTTGGAAAAGAACAATGTTCTGGACATTTTCCAGTCAGGTTTCCGCAAATTGCACTCCACTGAAACCGCTTTGCTTAAAGTGTCTAGTGACATTCTGATGGCAGCAGACTCTGGAGAGTACACTGTTCTGGTTATGTTGGATCTCAGCTCTGCTTTTGATACTGTTGATCACAGCATCATGATAAATAGGCTGAAGGACTTGTTTGGGATTACTGGTGTTGTTTTAAAATGGTTTATGTTGTATCTATCTGAGAGATCCTTTACTATCTGTATAAATCATGTGCTGTCGGAAACATCAGTTCTGCCTTCTGGGGTACCTCAAGGATCTGTTTTAGGTCCTATTCTCTTTTTGCTGTATATACTTCCTCTAGGCCACATTATCAGACATTACAATAATATTTCTTATTATCTCTATGCTGATGACATTCAGTTGTACTGTTCTTTCAAAGCTTCTGAGTTGTATAAATTGTCTTGTTTAAATAATTGTCTGTCAGAAATCAAACAATGGTTAAATGACAATTTCCTTCAGTTAAATGCAGATAAAACATAAACTTTGATTATTGCACCTGATCACATGCTCTCAGAAATTAGGCTGCATATCAGTTTTTTAGACCCTTCATTTCAGTCGAGTATCAGAAACCTAGGTGTTATATTTGACAGTTCAATGTCTCTTGAGAAACACTCTAAACAACTCTTCCGGAACTGTTTTTATCATCTAAGAAACATTTCTAAACTCAGACTACTGGTGTCAAAGGCAGAACTTGAGATGATTATTCATGCTTTTATCTCTTCTCGTTTGGATTATTGTAACGGTCTTTGTACGTGTCTCAACAAATCAGCTCTGGATCGCCTTCAGTCTGTACAGAATGCAGCGGCAAGACTTTTAACTGGTACAAACAAGAGGTCACACATTACTCCAGTTTTGGCTTCTCTTCATTGGTTGCCTGTAAATTTTAGGGTTCATTTTAAAATTTTAGTTGTAACTTTTAGAGCTCTGCACGGTGAAGCTTCTCAGTATATCTCTGACCTGCTGAAACCTCATGCTTCATCCCGAGCACTTAGGTCTTCAAGTCAGAGGCTACTGGTGGTCCCACGTACTAGGTTTAAAACACGTGGGGATCGGACTTTTCAGACACTGGCACCTAGGCTGTGGAACTCTCTGCCGTTGTGTTTACGCTGTCTAGACTCTACTGACTCCTTTAAAAAGCAGCTGAAGACATTTTTATACAAACGGGCTTTTAATTAATTTTAACTTGTATGTCTGATCTTATTGTAAAGCACTTTGTGATTGTTATCTGTGAAATGTGCTATATAAATAAATTTTACTTACTTACTTACAGCCCAGGCCCTGGTGTGGTGAAGATGGCCTCACTGGAAGCACTGTCCCTGGTGTAATGTGGATGGCATCAACGAGCAGCACAGGTCCTGTTGAAATGTAGTTGGCCTAATCCAGAAACACAGGCCCTGGAAAAATGTGGATGGCATCAGCCAGCACCGCAAGCCCTGGTGTAATGTGGATGGTATCAGCCATCAACACTGGCCCTGGTGAAATAACCTGAAATGTATGATTTTACACAGAATATTTGAAAAACCTGTGCTGTTCTGTTGGCATAGACTTTGATGCGATGGCTACTGACTCGTATGTCTTTGCCCTTCAGTCTGCGCAAACAGGCCTTGCACTGGAAGACAGGCCCATGTGGAACAATGGGTCTGCCCCTAAGGGGCAGTTAAAACAACTACATTTTTTGGAAAAATCTAAGGGGAACTTTTGTTTTACTCCCAGTCCAATCCACTAACTTGGAGAAAGCAAGGTTTATGGACTCTGGATGGCATTACCATGGCCTCCAGGAGTATGTCCTTCAATGCACATATTAATCAAAAATGCATCAGTACTTTCTGCATTTGCACAACAGCTCTAAAATTAGAAACATCCTGTCTCAGAGTGATGCTGAAAAGCCAGTTCATGCATTTATTACTTCTCAGATGGACTATTCATTCACTAAAACTCCTTAACAAGCCTTCAGTTGATCCAAAATGTTGCAGTGAGAGTACTGACAAGGACTAGAAAGAGAGAGTGTGTATCCAAAAGAAAGAACAGCAGTAACATACTACAGCCACCTGTCAGGCTGCAGCTCTGCAGACCCTGACAAGGATAAGAAAATGGATGGATCATTACTGTTATAGTTAAATGAACATCTACTATATTATTTAAAAAATATATTATTACCTGAATGTGACACATGGTGGGGAAGTTTTTCAAACCATTCAGTTAACACACAACGAAAGCACCTCATTATACATAAAAATGCATAAATGAAAAGTATCTAAGGTAAAAACAATTCTTCAGCAGAAAAATGTTTCCCATCAATGTTAAGTTGAATAACATGTTTAAGATCATTTCAAATGTTTTTAATGTTTAGAATCATATTCTATAAATTATATTTTAACAGTGGCTGTCCTGTGAGGACCTCATACTATGAAAATATGATTGTTGTTCATAAGCTCAGAAACACAATCCTAAATCTTAATTTTTCAAAAAGTATATTAAAATTCTAAAAAAACAAAAAGATCAGGTGAATTGAAAGGCTTCAGCAGTGTATTACATACAGTCAACCTATAGAAGGGATTAAAATATGAAAAAATGAAAGTGGAGTGTTGGCAACAGAGCTGGTTAAACATAATAAATTCAAACGTTCTCATAGATGTTTGAAAGCAATGCTGAGCCTGCACCTAAACAACTTCAAATTCAAATTCAAATTCAAATTTTATTTGTCACGTACACAGTCATACACAGTACGATATGCAGTGAAATGCTTAGACAACTGCTCGTGACCTAAAGGAAAAAAAAGAAAGAAAAGGAAAAGGCTATGAATGAGATAGGAAATAAATATGAAAAATTAAAAAGGGTAAATTTAACTAGGAAAGAATAAAATATAAAAATTAAAGTTCCATCCATCCACTTCCGCTTATCCTTTTCAGGGTTGCGGGGGGCGCTGGAGCCTATCCCAGCTGTCGTAGGGCGAGAGGAAGGGTACACCCTGGACAGGTCGCCAGTCTGTCACAGGGCCAACACACAGGGACAGACAACCATTCGCGCTCACATTCACTCCTAGTGGCAATTTGGATTATCCAATTAACCTATCCCCACAAGCTGCATGTCTTTGGACGGTGGGAGGAAGCCAGAGTACCCGGCGGGAACCCACGCAAACACGGGGAGAACATGCAAACTCCACACAGAAAGACCCCGGCCTGATGATGGAATTGAACTCAGGACCTTCTTGCTGTGCAGCAACAGTGCTAACCACCGCGCCACCGTGCTGCCCAAAAAAAATTAAAGTTAAAAATGAAATAACTGTACAACACAAATTAGAATGAAGGGTAAATTTAACTGGGAAAGAATAAGATAAAATATAAAAATTAAAGTTGAAAATAAAATAACTGTACAACAAAATACACAATACACAGTATAGAACTATATAAGAATGTATGAAGAAATATAAATATATAAATATATATATATATATGTATATATACACACAATAACAGCAGCTGTACAAGTATTAACTGGAAATGAAGAATATAGTGACAGCAACTTGCCTGTTTTATTATAGCAGATATGGTCAGAGCTGTCCATTCTGCATCACTGTCATAGCTTTTCTTGCTAATGTACTAAAGAAGTTATTAACAACGTTGTCACACTCCAGCTTCTCTACATCACACATGTTGGATAAGTTGATTAGCCATAGTAAACTGTTATGATGTTCAATCACTGAAATTAGTTTACTTGTTTAATGGTAGCTGTGTTTCCATAGCTCTCAACTTCCCCAGCTCCATTCATTGTTAATGGACTCAACCCCTAGTCAAGCTAATGCTCCCACACCCTTAGAGACATAGGAGTGCTGCAGTCTCTTACAAGATTGAAGTGGACAGTGCAAAGTTACAGCAGCAAAAATTAAGAAAAACAATGGAATAGGATACAATAAAAAGAATAACATACTATATGCAATAGAATAAAATACTAAGTTTTCAGAAAAAAAAAATGCACTTAGCGTTATTGCACATGTGTGGATGTGTGTATTTGGTCAGCGGCGAAGTCTTTGTTGTAGAGTCCGACAGCAGTAGGAAAGAAAGACCTGCAGAATCTCTCCATCCCACATCATGGGTGCCGCAGTCTGCCACTGAAGGAGCTGTTCAGTGCTGTCAGTCTCCTGCATGGGGTGGGAGATGTTGTCCATCAGGGGATGACAGCTTAGCCACCATTCTCCTGTCATTCCCCACCTTCACTGGGTCCAGAGGGGATCCTAGAACAGAGCTTGCCTTCTGGATCAGCCTGTTCAGTCTAAAGGCTGAATCTACACATTAACTGACAGGCAATCAACTTTATGACAGCAATGTTGAGATGAAAGGAGAGAGATCACTTTATTTTGGTATGGTTTAATTTAATATCTATTTTCAGATTTGACACTTTCCCTGAATGAGACGTCAATGAAAAGAATACTAACAGGGACAAAATAGAGCATATTTCTCCCATACTTTCTGTTAGAGAATTATGAATCAATATGGTTGTCACTGTGCAAGATGATTAGATCTTTAGCAAGAATGCTCACCTCTGTTTTCCACACACATACACACACAAACATCACATGATCACATCACATGCTCAGACACACACACACATACACATTACATGCTAACATATCACAGACGCACACGTCACATGTTCACATGTGAGTGTCTTATCTGTCGCATGATTAATGAGATTTTTGTGTAACCGCTGAAGTTAATAAAAGGGTTGCGAGGGAAGGCTGGAGTTGTAGTTGTCTGGGATCAGGTGAAAAACTTGGAGCTCCAAGATCCTGATCAGGCTTCCCTTGCGCAAGTAAAAACCGATCGAGCTCTAATTGTCTTGCTGTGTTCACGGTGATAAGTCTCTGAGCTAGCAAGGCCTGCAGGTGCAGACCTAACACTTTCTAAATTGGCTCCCTGTAATTTCAGAATTGAATTTAAAATAAAATACCTATGCTACAATTGGTGTAGTCTGCTGGGGGCATGGAGTGTTTCTTCATGGGGGGCTCAGGGGATTAGGAAGCTCATCTGTAACCGGAAGGTTGCCCGTTCGATCCCCCTGCTCTCTCCCTGTCCTGGTCGTTGTGTCCTTGGGCAAGACACTTTACCCTACCACCTACTGGTGTTGGCCAGAGGGGCCGATGGTGCGCTTCTGTCAGTCTGCCCCAGGGCAGCTGTGGCTACAACTGTAGTTTGCCTCCACCAGTGTGTGAATGTGAGAGTGAATGAATAGTGGAATTGTAAAGCACTTTGGGTGCCTAGAAAAGCGCTATATAAAAGCAATCCATCATTATTATTCTTCACTCATCTTTTTTACTATGTGTTTATACACCACTCTGCATTTAATCATCAGTTATTATTGATCTCTGGCTCTCGTCCACAGTGTCTTTTATCCTGTCATCACCCTTACTGTTCACTGTAAGAGAGATACTCCCATACAGATTATGACAAAATTTGATTCAATTTGATTGATGACCCTAATCATGACCTTTTGACCTCCCCCCTCCCCCCCGGAAGTGTGTAATTTGATCCCCTAAGCGTGACGAATTGCATCCGGAGAAGGGAGGGGGGAAACCCCCGGTGCATCCGGAGAAGGGAGGGGGAAACCCCCGGAAGCGCGCCACCTGTTGCGCCACCTGTTGTTGGAAAAAAAAGAAAAAAGTTTTTAGAGGGAGGGAGGGTCTGCGGCAGGGGAGGGGAATAAAAGCAGAGAGGAGGCCGTCACAATTTCTAGGCACAGACGCAAGATGGATCCTTTCATTCTGCAGCCCAGCAGCGTTCCTGTGTACTTGGACGGCGAAGAGATCTGCTCTCCCGAGGCCGCTAGCATGGGAGGCAGCAGCAGCGAGTGGTCCTCGTCGATTATCAGCGACACCCCCGTATACAGTAACAGATCCGAAGCAACCGCCGCTTCACACACTGAGCTTAATTATGAAGCTCCACAGGCTTCTGTGCAAAGACCAGTTTTGTTTACATCATATGCGCTTTAGAAGGCATAGCATAGCATACATTTTCACTGCTATGCATATGATACCCGCTTTTATTGGTTAAACTGCCGGGATGTCTTAGACACATAATGAGCTTTAATTTTCTGCTTCTAAGTTCAGATAGAACTGAGGTTATTGTAACGGGGCGTAAAAATCTTAGAAACACTGTGGCTAACAAGATCCTTACTCTGGATGGCATCGTCTTGAGCCGCCTGTTGTAGTGATTTGGCACATTATAAGTAAACTTGAAACATACAATCCCATAGCACAACATCAACATTTATTTATATACAAAAATAAAAATGCTTTTTCAGAAAAGAATTGTAACTTCACAATTCATCACCGGTTACGTGGGTACATAGGGTAAGTCCTCATCATTATCCCATAGCTGTTCCGGTAATCTCTCAGGGCCTTGGAAGGGTGGCCATGTCCAGTCTACCTCATCAATGTCGGGAGAGTCGCCGAAATACAAAAAATCTTCCTTGTTGTCAGTGTCCATAGTCCACAGCTGTGGTGGTGAGGGGGGTGTGCTCCACTCTGACACTGGTGAATACGGTGCGTCTTCACTCCAATCTTCAAATGTAGGGTTCGTGGCTGGATCTTCAGAGACTAAAGATTGCTCAGTATCCCTGGTACCAAGTACCAAATATGTACCAAGTTCTGTCACTCTGATGGTTGATTGAGCAGAAGGGTTGGAAGATGCCCTAACCCTAACCCTGCTTACAACTTAGAATCTCAGTTCTAAATGAAATTCAGATGTTTTTTAAGTATGGCTAATGTATTAATTGACTTCTAAGGCACACACACACACACACACACACACACACACACACACACACACACACACACACACACACACACACAACAACAACAACAACAACAACAACACCAGCACAGAGAAGAAGAAGAGGGGGTCGTTTTACTACGCATCATAAAAACGCAATCATTCATCTTCCAACTGTATCTTTCTGTTCTGTCTTTAGAATCATTGGTTGTTTACTGAACCATACTTTGGGAGTCATACTGTTGTGATACTGGGGAGAAAAGGGTAAGGTTTGATAGACTAAACCCTTACACACATAACTTGAAAAACCTAAAGAGTGTGTGAGACTGCTAGCTGTGTTGTTCAGTTATAAACTCATCTACAAATGTGTTAGTAAAGAGTGACTTGTACTTCTGCCCCATTAAGCAATGGTTTAACAAATTTCACTGCAAACTATAAAAGGAATCTGGATTTATATAGAACATAGTAGTGATGGATTAAATGCAGGAAACACTAGTATAAGGTGTCTATGGAACAAATCTCCTTCAGCGTTCAAATGACCAAAGTGAGGCCTACAGGCGTTTCTCTCAGTTGGTTGTGTTCAGGGAAAAAGCAGCTAAATACACTGTGACTGCTCCACATTGTTAGTGAGTTAACTCTGGATATCTGTAGGTTTTGTCAAACTTGGAGTGAACAAAAGCAGAAAAACAGTAAAAGATGCAGACAGTGAAAGTCTGGTTTATTTCATGAACACAATGAAACATTTTACAGTCCACAGAGCAAAGTAGCATACATGATAAATAGATACACATAACACGTACAGTGAGAAGTAAAACTGGTCGTCTTACAACATGTTATATTCTGTAAACTTAAAATAACCACAGAAATTAGAGTTTAGTGTTTTAAAGTCATTATTAAAAACATGAGTCAACATTACTGAAGAGACACTTTAACGATGCTTCATATCACCGTGTTTATGATGATAAAACATGTTCTCTCATAAGTAGATGTCTGCGCTGTCACTTGTCATGAAAATGTCCCGAGCCTGGGTTCCTCTTCAATTATCATTGATCATTAATAGGACGCACAAAAGATTTGTTGCATTATCCCCACAAACAACACCCTTTTATAGAAATCATTGTGACACAAATATTTAGATTCTTGCTTCACAATGTGCACGAACTCAAAATCTTTAGTTTCATATTTATAAAGTATCGCAAAGAATACATTTATACCATTGTGTGAGCTACACTTCTTGTAAAAAACTGATTGGTAATGCGTTTGAGAAAAGCTCCTGCTGTGACCTTCCTTCTGTGAGGGCACACACACACACACACACACACACACACACACACACACACACACACACACAGAGAGAGAGAGAGAGAGAGAGAGGGGGGGGGAGATCATTAATACAAAGGATTGAAGCCATTTTTTGGATTTTCACTTGTTGGCTTTAATATGAACAGTCACATAAAATTCATTCCAGTTTTTTTTTTTTGCCTTTGCTTCAATTAAGATGTTTCTTTAAATCTACAACAGCTTCCTTTTCAAAAAAGTTTACTGACATAGTAAGGAAGTAGCTAGGGACCTCAGTAAGTATGAGCAACAATAGCTTAGGGACAGTTTCTACAATGAAGAGGATTTCATCATCTGCTGTTCGTCAAAAAGTGCCTTATTAAAAACAATTCAGCAGATCCTCAGAGTGCGGATACAAACTGTTTTCAGCTGTAGAGGTAGAGGTACGCTTCATGTACTTATCAACATACAGTTTAGCAGAGTGGATTAGAGTGCATTGGTGCTTGGGACTCTTTTATTTAGCACGGTTATACCATTGCGAATTTAGCTATATAAATATGCTCAAGAGTCTATCATATGTTTGACATGCAACTAAAAATTCGAAAATATATATTTTTTAAATCAGTAACTTTGCAAATTTAGAGGAAATGTTTTCGGACAACATATGTGTCACGTTTTAAACAGGTTTTGAATAATTAGCACTGACATACAGACATTTATGCCCTGGGTATAACAGACATGCTTACCTTGTGAAAGGCCCTCGGATTTCTTGGAGCAGAGAAAACACTCTGTATTGTTGCTTTTCTCTATTGTATAAGCAGCGCCCGACTGTCAGAAACGCTCTGTGCGGGTAGCAAAGTCGGCTCCAACGCACATTCAAGTGAAAAAATAAAAAGTTAAAACGATATACCTTGCGGCAGTTGTGAAGTGCTGAGGAAATTACTGTGTGTCTGATGGGGTGTTTTTATATAGGTGGGGCTACTTTCAGTTGACCTCTGAGATGTAGAGATAAAAGAGTGTGATGTAAGGAAGAAAGGTGGAAAGTCTTTGGAGACTCTGTTGGTCATGGTTTCTGCTGGCCTCTGACATGATAAGACTAGTTGCATTAAAGCCATTAACTGTTTGTGTATATACACCTTTGGGCTGGGATGCTCTTGATAAGGAGCCTCTTTTGTTTGCTTCATGACTTCTTTTGCAGACTGTTGGGAGCCTAGCTGCACCCCCTCTGTCTAACTGTTACAGAGTGTGGGAATATGTGTTTTTTTAGAAGTATCACAGCTTATTTCTAAAAGAAATACATGTTGTTTGCGGTGCTCTATTTAAAACTATTGGTCTGTGAAACTTTTAGAAACGTGAAATGCCCCTAAAGTAGTTAAATCAGCTATGTGTAATCAGCGAGTCTAACTGTTGCAGACTAGTAGATAATTATAGGACTAGTTGCAATAAAGCCACATTGAGGTTGATACTTTTAGAAGTATCACAGTTTATTTCTAAAGGGATACATGTTGTTTGTGGTGCTCTATTCAAAAAACAAAAACAAAAAACTACTAGCCTGTGAAACTATTAGAAAAGTGAAATCTTCCTAAACTAGCTAAATTAAATGCTGTGTGGGAATACACGGTTTTTAGAAGTATCACTGTTTATTTCTAAAGGGATACCTGTTATTTGCTCCTAAATAGCACTGAAGAAAATGCAAAAGGCTCCTAACTAGTTAAAATACCCCTAAAGTAGTTAAATTAAATAATCTATGTCTAAATAACAGAACTCTGAGACCTATACAATCCTTTAAAAAGAGTTTAATTAAAACACATAATGGTTTCATTAAATAATACTCTATTAAACACATGTGAACTCATATGACCCCTGGACACACACGCACATGCAAAAAGTCCGTTCTCGCGCACGTGCACACGCACACGGACGCGGCGGGGGATAGGGAGGGGGGAAAATGCCCTCGGGGTGGGGGGGGGGGGGAGAGGGGGGGGGGAATGCCCTCGGGGTGTGGGGGGCAAAAATAGGTATAGGTATATTACTACTTATGTACTGTGATGTGCCCACATGGAAAACTATGACATTGTTTTTTGTCTGAGTAATGCTGCCTTTCAAAGTGAATCAGTGGATCACAATAAAAAAAAAAGGCCAATGAATGTCTAACCTCTCAGAATTAAGGATTAATTTTTACAGCAACTTTAGTATATTTAAAAAAAAACATGCAACATTACACCCAAGGCTGTGCCATATCATATCATTCACAATAATACAGATAAACATTTTTTGTGATATAAAAAAGTCATATTTTAATATTATTGCTATAGAAATGTTTATGTTCCATAGAGCTGTTATTCTGCTTCCTTTGACAATTTAGCAATGAAACAGGGAGCTGTTTCAACAACTTGCAACAAAGCGCAGTCATTTTCAAATATTATCCTGCTTAAGATGGAAATATTAAATTGTGTTTCACTGCTTGAAGCAAAAAACACGACATCAGTGACATCTGAATACGTGGCTGTACTCAAGATGCTAGCACCTGGTGATATGTGACCTAAATATAACACGTCCACCAAAGTGCCACTTGAAAAAAGAATATGATAATCTCCTTCATTTACTTATAATTATTGCTTTTTTTATATTGTTCATTTTAGTTTTTTAAAATATCACAATATAATTTTCAGGCTACATTTACCATCAATGATTTTACCTTCATACTATAAGTATGGTGTATCCAATTTCCTTTTTTTTTTTTTTTTTTTTAGGTGCCTTCTTGTGAGGGTTGTCTGTTTTCCACATTCTGCAGTCGTAAAATACGACTTAGAGGCGGATATTTGTTTTACTTTATGGGCAACAGTTGTCTGCCCTTGTTCTTGCTCGTGACAAAACTCGCCTCCTGTTGACAAAACTCGCCTCATGGTTTAAACTGAGAAAAAAACTCTTTCCCACAGAGGGGGGGGCTTTAATAAACTTATTCGAATATGAGCTTTTTCCACTAAGGCTTATTTTATGGGGAGATGTACGAAATTATTTACCGGGTTACAAGCAATGATAATATCGGCTGTTGACTCCTCAGCGTCATCATTTTCTGTCTATTGAGAAAACCCATTGTAAAAGTAATGAAGAAAAAAACTCTACCGCTGTCTCATTCCTCCTTGACCCGCGGTGTGTGTGTGTGTGTGTGAAACAAGATCGCCTGTCACGGCAATTATGGTTTGTTTTTCAGTCCCTTGTAAAAAGGGACTCTCAAAAGGAAAAGTAGTATTCAAAGAAAAGTATTCACTAAGGGATATTTATTCATTTTTACACATACGGGGTAGGCAGCCTGTAGGTTACAAGCGGATAGAAAGTTCTTCTTTTCATCACAAGCTATGGTGTAGCCTAAAAATGCAATTTGTTGCTAGGCTGATCATCTTAAAGGTTTTTTTTACTGCGTCTGTATTATAGGAAAATAAAATACTATTGAAAGAAACAGTTCTCTACAGGAAGTCACTCTTTTTTTCCCATTACAAGCGCCGGTGCAGCTTAAGAAAGTAAAATGACATCCGCTATTGTAAAAAAAATAAATAAATAAAATACAGAGAAAATTGTCATAATATTGAAACAGAATTCAAACTATGAGTTTGTGGAAAACTAACTGCCGCTCTGTCTCTCTATACAGCACAGAGTCAACTGCTGCTGCATCACCCCTATGCTTCAGCAACCATACCCCTCCCCTCATGCTTAAGGAACATGACGCATCAGGTCTGAAAATGACTAGACACTTCCGGAGTATTTCCGGTAGGGTCGCAAGGTCTGGATCGAGGCCTTCCATAGTAAATATGCTGTATTTGAATATGTCATACTCAAAGCCTTCTTTCCGCGGAGCGGCGGTTGCTTCGGATCTGTTACTGTATACGGGGGTGTCGCTGATAATCGGCGAGGACCACTCGCTGCTGCTGCCTCCCATGCTAGCGGCCTCGGGAGAGCAGATCTCTTCGCCGTCCAAATACACAGGAACGCTGCTGGGCTGCAGAATGAAAGGATCCATCTTGCGTCTGTGCCTAGAAATTGTGACGGCCTCCTCTCTGCTTTTATTCCCCTCCCCTGCCGCAGACCCTCCCTCCCTCTAAAAACTTTTTTCTTTTTTTTCCAACAACAGGTGGCGCAACAGGTGGCGCGCTTCCGGGGGTTTCCCCCTCCCTTCTCCGGATGCACCGGGGGTTTCCCCCCTCCCTTCTCCGGATGCAATTCGTCACGCTTAGGGGATCAAATTACACACTTCCGGGGGGGAGGGGGGAGGTCAAAAGGTCATGATTAGGGTCATCAATCAAATTGAATCAAATTTTGTCATAAGCTGTATGGGAGTATCTCTCTACTGTATATTCCTGCCTCTCCCTCAGCCTGGTTCTGCCCAAGGTTAGAAAGGAACTTTTCTTTCCACTGTCAACAACTGCTTGGTCAAAAAGCATAGTTTGTTTGTTGGAGTTTTCTCTCTACCATTGCAAGCTGTTTACCTTACATTATAAAGCCCATTGAGGTGATTGTTGGCATGATTTGGCACATTATAAATCAAATTAAACTGAACTGAATATCACAGCAAACCAAAAGAGAAAACTACTCATTAGGTAGTTCAAACAACAAAATACATAATAAGAAAGAAAGGTCAGGATAGGTAAAACCAATGCGTATGGTGATTTTGACAATTTAAATTTAAATAAAAACAGGTGGAAACTGCCTAAACTGTGTAGAGAACTACAGTCCCTGAACATCAGACTTTTAACTATGTGGTGTCATTATTTCAACCATCAGCAATACAAAAGCCTGACATTGTAGGTCTGTTAAATACTCCTGACCTATCACAAACTCAAAACAAAACAAAAAAAATCCCCATAGTGATGTAATTCAGTGTTAAACATTTTCCTGTTCACTTTTTTTAAAAATTTATTTGTCATATCCTAAAGGTTTTCCAAATGTAGTCACTAATTGTGCAAACGCAGTAGTCATTCAGTTTGCATCTCAGTATCTCTTGTATCAGTTTGAACCACATGACAAGTGTTCTGATCCTACAACAACCATGATTTCCACAATGCTTTGCAAACACTTTATTACACAAATAACAGTTACTGAAAATAGTACTCTTGCAGCAGAACCAGTGTGTCACAACTAATATTACAGCATTCACATGTAAAACATGGCACCGTGTTAGGAAATCAAACATTATGATATACTGAGGATAAATACAAAAAGAAGTGGTGCAGACTACATAAAAAAGGAAAAAAGAGTAACTGTAACTAAACCTCAGAATCCTGAACAAACTTGAATATTTTGAATAAACAGAAGTCTTCCTCCACTATCTTTGAGCTTCCAGTATGTGCATGAAGTGTGTTCAGTGAATTTTCCTTAATTAATACACATTAATTTGGACTTCACTTGTTCCGCACTGCTGCCATCAGACTGAATATGTCTTTATTGATTTTTACATATAAATGCTTTTATTGATTAAGTCAGAACACCCAGTTGGTTTAGGCTGCTGGGTAGAACAAGACAAAACAAAACCATATATATTTTGTGTATATATATATTTATAAGCTGGGTTTAGCGTTATTGAAACTTGAGCAGTGGTTCTTCTAAAGCAGGGGTAGGGAACTCCAGGCCTCGAGAGGCCTGCAGGTTTTAGATGTCCTTGATCCAACACAGCTGACTTAAATAGCTAAATTACCTCCTCAACATTTCTTGAAGTTCTCCATAGGCCTGGTAATGACCTAATCATTTGAGTCCGGTGTCGTGACCCAGGGTGAGATCTAAAACCTGCAGGACACCGGCTCTCGAGGACTAACGTTCCCTACCCCTGTTCTAAAGAATGATTAGTGCACAGAGATTCAGGTATATATGAATTTATACACTATAAAATTTTCTGAAGGGAAATAAAATCACTATGATACAAGCTCTACTGGCAGCAATTTTCATCCCATGGTATGTGTTGTTATGGCACGTGATTAAAACAAAAGGCAAGACAGATGCAAAGAGGCACAGGATCATGTGTAAAAAAAAAACAAAAAACTGATCCAACTTAAGATTAAGTGAAAAATTGAAATGATAATGAAACGGTGTAAAATCATTGTGTTTAAGGGTAGAAGTAACCATATGTCAACCACTAACATGGTGACGATAACAGTGTTTGCGTCGTCCACTACATTTCCTTTTCAATGCAACAAGCACAATGACCAGCAAAAGTGGCAGTAAGTAGGTTACCATATAGATAACACAATAACTGAAACTGCAAACAAGATCAGATGTTTTAAATTTGGGAAACTTTCCCAGAGAAAGCAATCTTTTATGAACAAGTAATTTATTAAGTGATATTATCAAATCATAATATAGTGACCAACAGATTGAATAAACTGATTAGAGAGGCTGGCTGTGTGATTGGCTGCAAACTGGACACATTTGAAGCATTGGTTCAGGTTGTCACCATTGTCCATTATGGATAATCCTGACCAATCACTGCACCAGCTACTCTAACAAACAGATTTAGCTCTGCTGCTACAAAAACAGATATAGGAAATCTTTTATATGCCATCTCCCTCTATAACACTATATATGTCTGACCATACATTATTATAATTATAGTTAGTCATTTCAGTGGCTGTAAAAAAAAAAGAATTTCCCAAATACAGGATTAAAACATTTTTTTCTCATCAAATCTCATATGCAGTGGGTTTCACCACACAAGCAATTTTTATTCAAGTGAGTGTGATATTTAAATGCATCTTGTGCAGTCTCTGTCTGGTCTTGCGTATTATTACAAACATTTCATCAACTGTTGTTGTGATTTGGTGCTGTATAAATAAAACTGAAAAAAATGAATTGACAATATTTCTCTATTTCACACTTCAAATCAAACAATATCACATGAAATGCCACTTTTGCTAAAAACTTGACAAACAGAAAAATGACAGAATTCATCAGAGTATTTTTTCGCCATGAACAGCAAGAATATAGCTGGCGAGGAAGCCAAGTCCATAATGACTAGAGTGAGAGCTACATTATGGTGCAGGACAGTTGGAGGCTGATTAATCACCATCAAGATGAATCCTTTGTTAATAAAACAAAGGGAATGCATGTTAAAAAAAAACAAAACAAAAACACTGACTTTGAAGGCAGACAGCAATCTAACATCAGCCTTTAACAGCTAATGGGGAAACGATCTCATTCTTTTAACAGATTTGCATTGTTATTTTAAGGCCAAAACCAACTCCAGATTTTTCAAAAATATTGTTAACAATCTCAGTAAAAGCAGGTTTGATTTGGGGAAATGAAATGAGTGACACTGTGACATGAGTAGATTATGCCAGAAAAGACTGTATGAATACCATAGCTGAATTAAATAAATAACTTATCAAAATATTTTTACATACAATAACACACACACACACATTGGCAGCTGGTACAACAGTTACACATGTGATGAATAACTACATCAGCGATTTTAGCAGAAGGTTGGTGGAAGGTTTGCAGTTGGCCCCAGAACATCTAAGAGGAGGACTGAGGCGGCGGCAGAGCAGAGTATTCCTCATTTTCAGAGTCACTGCTGTCCTCATCATTTCTCTCTTGGTCACTGCCTTCAGTACTCAGCTGGTCAAAGCCCTGACGACTATAACCCTTATGGGATGGAAAGAAGTTTCCCAGATTCAGACTGCCCACTGCTTTACCTAGTAAAGGTTAAATACCAGAGAGGAGGAAATGAAGATGTCAATATGACGATAAAAATCTACAGATTTAAGAGAAATAATTCTCAACTTAGAATGATGGCTTCAGTTTACACACTGGCAGTGCATTATATTGAGGATATTCATTCATCCCTGTGTAAAGCTATGGTCAATAAGATGATGACATAAGAGAGGCTCTATTTTCATTTTCTGAAATGTTTTCTAGCCTGGTCATGCCTTCAACAGACACTAATGAAGATGAATGAACACTGCTTTAGACATAATGTGGTAAAGGAAGGGGCAGAAGGGGGTTAAATGTTAAAAGTTTGTACATATGACTGACATTTTACAATATTTTTCCTTAATAATGGTTTAGTATCAAAACATTTTTTTTTAAAGAAGACAAAAGAGAAGAAAGAAGGAAGAGTGATAACCTAAATTTGTGTTGGTTACAAGTAAATGGGTCTTAGCTAAAACAAAGTCAATAAATGATCTTCTCTCATAGCCTGTCGGTACTGCAAAACTATTGTTTTTTTGTGACAGCTGAACTTTACAGTATGAGCATACTACTGGAAATCCAGCTGAATATATTCGGTAGTTAGTATATCTGACAAATGAAAAAAATACATGAAGTATCTTAAACCTTATATTAAATAAAAACGAAGTCTGGTATTTATTAAATATTTAATGTAATGTAAACAACATACCCCTTATTTTTCCCAAAATGCCTCTCACCGAGCTGGGTTCAGATTTGACCTCATGTTGATCTGCAAATGTTCAACAGTATTACCTTTAATGTTCATTGACTGTTAAGATAACCAAAGACAAGAGAGGAAACAGAGCAGAACAATGTGCACTGACTATAGCAAGAAGACAATGCAGTCAACAGTAGTTAAAATGGCCTAATTTCTATCTCATTTGTTGTTCAATATTAAAAACGAATGGATTTTCTGCACAGACTCCCATGGGTGTTTTCATACATACTTTTTTTCCTCCAGGAAATGAAGACTCCTATGGAGATCACAACAACCAGAGGAATGAGTAGCAGGGTGGTGATGATGACTGGGAGTACACGCTCTCCTTTGTTAAGCTTAGCTGGACTCTTCCTCTCTTTGTCTGCCTCTAACTGTGGTTGAGTTTTTTGGACCACAGTTTGCTTCTCTTGGATGGCTGCGGTCTTTGAGGTGTCTTGCTTTACCTTAGTTTGGACAACGGCGTCCATTTCTATAGTGAGAGACATATTCTAGTTATCAGTGTTCCTTTTACACCAGTTCTGTAAAGCCTCAAAGATCCCAGCAACCACAACTGATAAGTGTGTGGCTGTAGCTCTGGAGGTAGAGCAGGTCACCTACTGATCAGAAGGTTGGTGGTTCAATCCCAAGCTCCTCCAGTCTGCATGCCAAGTATCCTTGGGCAAGATACTAACCCCAAGTTGCTCTCCGATGCATCCATCGGAGTGTGAATGTGGTTAGACAGCACTCAGTTTGGAGACAGTGCTTGTGAGAATGGGTGTAATTGGGTAAATGTGAGAGAGTAGAAAAGCACTATATAAGAATCAATCCAATAACAAAGGTATTTTTATCACAAGCAATTGTGTCACCAGTCAACTGTGACGACCTTATGATACGTTACTTCCTTTGTGATGCCAGCTGAAGCAAACCTTTGATTCCTAGGTCTAGGCTGCTGGGGGCTTCCGATGACGAGTGTTTCTTATTCACTCATTTGTTTCACTCACAATGTGCTTACTGTTAGGAATAAAATGATTAAGTAAAGCTGTTTTTGTGATTTATATACATTTTGCAATTGTGACCATTAAGAGTTGGCACTCCATGTAATAAGGGTCAAAAGCATCAATTCAGTGCTATGATTGAATTGAATATTAGTTATTATTAATCTCTGGCTTTCTTCCACAGTTTTTCTTTGTTCCTCCTCATTCTTCCTCTCACCACCACGCAGATGGCTGCCTCTCCTCTTTAAAAAAAAGGGAGTTTTTCCTTTCCACTATTGCCAAAGTGCTTGCTCAAAGCGGGTCATCTGATTGCTGGGGTTTTCTCAGTAGGATACAATAATCTATTAACTGGTCTGTCTGATCATTATATGATTTTAACTGTTAGGAAATTGACTAAAAAACAACTGCAGTATTTTAGTACAAACAACCCTGGCCATGTAAAGACATTTAATCCCAAGTCTGAAACTGTAAAACTTGAACAGGAGTTTGCAAATTGCAATTGGGATCATCTTATAAAAATAGATGATTAAATTTGATAAATTAGCTTTTTCAAAGCAAGCAGATGATTGGTTTGAGTCGTATCTTCTTCAAAAGAGAGCAGAGTGAGGGTTGATAAAGGAAAGTCATCCATGTTGGAAAATAGAATGGGTATTCCTCAAGGATCTGTTCTTGGCCCATTGCTGTTTAGTTTGTTTAGGTGATGACTGGCGTTTTACTACTGGCAACGGCTCTATTCATCAGACTATCCTACCTGGAAGACGGCAGAAACCCATACACAAGCCGAGATAAGAGATGGACACACGACAACTTCCATCTAATGGACATGATACAAGACTAAATCTATCTGTGGATGAAAATTGCCTGATACAGATACGTGCTTAACAGGACCACAGAGAAAGACTGCTACGTGTGCTCACACATAAAGAGCACATCAAAATACCTAACCATATATGGGAAACACGCTGGAACATGTGCACTAATTCTGATCTCTGATCACACCTTCAGAATGACTTGTGTAAACTGCACATCAACATCAACATCCTCATCCAGGAAGGAACGCTCTCAGAATTGCTGTAATGCAACATCGAGTAGCACTGGACATGATCCTGGCTGAGAAAAGGGAATTGTGCGTCTTATTCAACACCGTGTGCTGGACCTTCATACCAGATAATGTACATTCTTTAAACCATGGCTTCAGATGCCATAGAGACTGTTGATCGGCGTTGGACTTTTCCTGATTTTATTTTATTTTATTTCATTTCATTTTGTTTTGTTTTATTTTATTTGTTTTATTTTGTTTTGCTTTTCTTTACTTGTATTATACCTTGTTTAAAGGCTGTAATCCCATAGATGATAAGTTTATTACTCACAGCATATGCAGATGTACCCGAACCGATGAAGATCATGAAGTCTTTCTTTTCCTATTTGTAATATGAAGATGAAGTGCAACTAATGATGTAATAACTGTAAATGTGAAAGACAAGTAGTTACTTACTGATGACTAGTACATTTCATTCTCTGTTCAACAGGTGGGAATGTCAAGAGATTTTTGTTTTTACATAATTTGATCAGCTTCATGAAATGTGTTTTTCTTGTTTACTAAGCAATCTAAATGTCTATGTGACTTTTCACCTAATAACTTCTATGATGAACTTATCCAGCTACCGAACCACTTCCTGTTTTTAGAGAACAGATGTAGAAAAGGGAAATAACCCGTTGCTTTGAGTCTGTGCAAAGACCTGACAGGAAACTGCAGGTTTGCAGAGCGTGCTTTTTAAGAAGT
This sequence comes from Aulonocara stuartgranti, assembly GCF_965226115.1. Taxonomy (NCBI): domain Eukaryota; kingdom Metazoa; phylum Chordata; class Actinopteri; order Cichliformes; family Cichlidae; genus Aulonocara; species Aulonocara stuartgranti. The sequence goes on along the minus strand of NC_138945.1, from coordinate 12,182,706 downwards.
GAAGCTATAATCTTAAGTGTGTATGCGCTGATTCTGTTGATTCTGAGTGATGTTGTTATTTTTACACACACACACACACACACACACACACACACACACACACACACACACACACACACACACGTATAAAATAAAGTACGCAGGCAGTTGCGGCGCGCAATTCGCAGGGTGCGTTCGTTGCTGCCCACGCGTGTAAAAACGACTGCAGTGTTTGTGTTTTCTAACTCAGGTGTCTAAGCTGAAGAATTACAGGGTGATTTAAAGAAATCCCCTATCAAAATGCTTTGCCTGCCAGTTGTCCAAAAGCAGTGCTGGGACTAACTCGTTATTAACTTCATCATTATTGTGGTGACGAGCACGGTAACTAGTTATTATACTAAAATCAGGAACGCGTTAGTCGTTACTGGGATTTAGATAGGGTCATTGTTCATTACTTTGTGTGGTGGCTATGCGGAGCTTCCACAGATTCAGTAACATTAGCAAGTGGTGGAGGCCAGCAGGTGGATGAGGGAAAGGGGACGCAGGAGGAGCAGAGACCTGAGGCGGCCGCGGGGCCGAGTGTGAACTGAACTTCAGGTAAGAAGTTATGACCTGCAGTCTCTCTGGGTCAGATATAAACCAAGTTTAGGTGGAGTTTATTTTCGTTATGCTGACTTTTTCCGTACGGCGTACTAGCTAGCATGCCGGAGTTTCTATACAGCTCATTTTGTTCATAAGGTTAATTATTAGAGTTGCCAATCGTACCATAAAAAACAGAATCGTCTCATATATTCTGAGAAAATATTACGCGTTTCGTTTTGAGGTGAAAAGGAGCACGGTTTGTCCCGTACTTTAGCTACAATAAAAAAGACACAAAGCTGGAGCTGCACAGCTGCCTCTTCTCCTCTCATTCTCTCCCCTCCCTCTCCCGTTTCTACTTCAGTCACGAAACTGACCAATGATCAGCTGATCGGCTTTTCTCTCTTGTTTGTTTATCTCCTACTTTGCGCTAGAAAGAGGAAACCAGCGGATGTCGCGCTAAACAACAGCAGTACGTTTAAGCTTGATTTTTTATGCAATTTTTGCAAAGCTATATGTGGAAGGAAACTGTGACCTAGGCCAAGCTGATGGCATAAGATGTAAGTACAGCTCATCCGGTTTCATATGCAAAAAAAAAAAATTGCGCTAGCTCACGTGGTTGCAGTGCTACCGGGATTTAAAAATAGTTACGCAAAATGGAGCATGTCCGCTCCGACCGGCTTTAAAGGGTTAATGTATAAATAGGCTGGCCCCAGAGTGTCTTAATAGATACACACAAAGACAAGATATAGTAATTGTATTACTAGGAGCATGGTGAACAGCAACTGCAAGATATCATATTGCAGATCTAAATTTGTTCTTTCAGCATTTTCAATAGAGGCTTGCCATCTGTTGAACACACTTCCAACCAGTGATGGGAATAACGGTGTTACAAGTAACGGCGTAACGAGTAATCTAACTAATTACTATTCCTATCGTTACAACGCCGTCACAGTTACTAACAAGAAAATGCAGTCTGTTACTATTTTTCAACAAACAGACGGTTGAAGCTGTGTTCAGCTTACCGCATCTTATATCAGCTGCACGGAAGTAGCTGACTATGCAAGTAATCTGGACGCTACAGCTTTAACCATCTGCGCGCGCTCCCGCGGACGATAATCACGATCACTGTCTAGCACAACACCTGGAACTCAGGGGGCAAAACAATCGCATAAGTGCTCTTGTTTGACTGAGGAAGAATAAAGTAGTCGTGGTAAGCCAATCACATGACCACTTAAAGACAAAGCAAGAAGATGATATATACCAGTTTTTAAATTGTGTTGATAGGCCACGAGTCATGATAAACAATATATACGCGGCGTTTTTTCCTCAATAGTTTCGTCACGTTTACTGTCTAAGGACAGTGCTAGCAAGCACTCTCTGCTTATGACAAAACAAAAACCAAAAAAACAGGGGAAGTTTTAGGAGTGACGGCGAGAGAGAGAGAGAGAGAGAGAGAGAGAGAGAGAGAGAGAGAGAGAGAGAGTGAGTTTTATTTGTGATGTTTAGCATGTTTGGAGTGTGTAGTTAATGTGTTGTCTTGCGTAGTTAGTGTGTAGTGTTGTGGATAGTTTTGTGTAGTGTTGTGGATAGTTTTGTGTTGTGTTGTGGATAGTTTTGTGTTGTGGATAGTTTTGTGTCGTGTGTCAGAACAATGAGGCGAGTGCTGTCTCCAGGTAGAAAAAGGAGTGATACACCTGCTGCTGTCAAACCTGCACCTGCGATGTCTTCTTTATTATAGTGGACAGAAATTATTTTTTTGGGAGTGGCACAAATAATTTGTGTGGCATCTTATTGAATGCAGAACAGCTGATTGTTCTGTAAATAGTTTGAAATGGTTATTTAAAAAAATCAAGGTAAAAGGTAAATGGATGCAATAATGGATAACTTTGTTGTTTGCAACACTTGTGCATAGGATTTTAAAATTGACAATTTATACTTGCATTTAAGGTTATGAAATATGATTCATTAAACATGTTCGTGGTTGTTAGAGTATAACCTTTATAAAAATATAACCTTTTCTACTCTGATTTTATGTTTTTTGTCTGATTTTAGATCAATTGTGTTAATACAGTATGTCAAAATGAAAACATAACTGTAAATTCAGACATGTGAGGTTGTGCTGACAAGGATGATACCAAACTAGGCAAAGTAAATAGTTTTTAAAGGTAAAATGTGGAGGGAAAACCAAAAGTAGTTCAAAATGGCCAATTATACCCTGGACCCAGAGGGTTAAACGTTTTTTTTAAAGTAACACAATAGTTACTTTTCAAGTAATTAATTACTTTTAGAATATTGTAACTAAGTTACTAACTCAGTTACTTTTTTGAAGAAGTAGTAACTATAATTAATTACTTTTTCAAAGTAACTTGCCCAACACTGCTTCCAACTACGTAATGATTTTTGTTATTGCTTTTGTTGTTTTTTCATTTATTGTCTATTAATTGTAGTTGTATTTATGATGTATTTTGGTTTTATGAAAATATATGTTTTATTGTAAAATGTATGTATTGTGATTGTAAGACCAACAAGGGACAATGGTTGTTACTAGGATAGCAATAGCTATAAACTTGTGTGTTACATCAGTTTCATGTTTTGTACTTGGACTATGTTAAACTGCACAGTCCTTTTTAAAGAAATAAAACAATAAAAGCCACAAATACCATTCTGGTGTAATATAAATAGAATTGAACTGGATTGAAAAATTCCTTGATTCCTTAAAAAAATCCTTGCCATATATATAAATATTTCAGGTCTAAAAAATGGTATATAGCTGTTGAAAGAAAGAGGGGCATCCTAGTTAATGGAAAACGCAAGACATAGGTGAAGGAAAGCGATTTCACAGTTTTTCTGTGATTGCCTTGTAGCCTTCCCTGACAATTTCACTATTTGGAATTCTTAAACTTCCTTTCTTGTAAGTGTGATGGATATCACCTTAACACTGTTTCAGAATGTCCAAAAGCAGTCATGTCATGCTGTGGAATTCTTCAAAGGTTGTAGCAATGGTACATGGTGACCTTAATCTGACATTAATATTCAAAAATATCCCATATAGGCAATGAATTTTGTATTCTGAATGCGATTATAGGCAGCATGGTGGCACGGTGGTTAGCACTGTTGCTGCACAGCAAGAAGGTCCTGAGTTCAACTCTTTCTGTGTGGAATTTGCATTTTCTCCCCGTGTTTGTATGGGGAGCGTGAATGGTTGTCTGTTTCTGTGTGTTAGCCCTGCGACAGACTGGCGACCTGTCCGCGGTGTACCCCGCCTCTCGCCCTATGACAGCTGGGATAGGCTCCAGCACCCCCCGCGACCCTAAAAAGGATAAGTGGAAGCGAATGGATGGATGGATGGATGGATGAATAAATGAGATTATATACCTTAGAAGACATTATGCTTTGCGCTAAGGCAATGCAGATGGATTGGTTCGTATATAGTGCTTTTCTACTCTGAGCTCCACTCAAAGAGAGAGCAACCTGGGGTTAATATCTTGCCAAAGGATATTTGGCATGCAGACTGGAGCAGACTAGGATTGAACCACCAACCTTCAGGTTAGTCGGTGACCTGCTCAACCACCTGAGCTTACAGCCACCCCCCTTAAGTGCCATCTATACACTATGATTGTGATATGTGAGCGAGTGATATGATTCACTCGTTGCACATTGCTTGCATTGGTTGCTAGTACACATTCCAGTTTCCTATGCCAAAAGTGTCAGTCAACATTTTCCTTTGATCTCATTAGGTCGCAATTTAAGTGGTTGCCTCAAAGTTAGGAAACTTTTAATTTGAAACCTTTTTCTTTTCAAATCACTATTTATTCCATCAGGCATCACTAGAAGTCACATCTTAAATGTCTGTGACTCACTGTTATGAATAGCTGCCTGCCCCTTATGTATTCAAAGATTATGTACCTGCTGCCTCCAGGTATCCAATTACTGACCTTCAAGTTCTTGAACTTCAATTCCAGCTTTCTTGACAGAATGATGCAACTCTTGAAAATAAAAGGTAATAATTAAAAAAAAATAATAATTGATGTATACAACCTAGTACTACTGTTCATCTGCAAAGCCAACAAAGAAGCAACCATAATTCAAGTCTTATAAGTCCAAAATAAATTAATCAATCAAAATTGGACTTAATACCCAAACATACTGTATGATAGATTTTGCTAGAACAATTAAAAGTTGGCAGCATTATTTTGATGAAGATAAACTTACTCTCTGTTGTAAACTTGTAGACGGATTTGCTGCTGGCATCCCCAACAAAAACACTGCCATCCCTAGTTTCAGCTATATCGTGAGGCATTTTGAACTCCTGCAATTGAAAGAGAAATACAAGTCACTTAAATTCTAGACAACATAATGACCCACCATTAAACTTCTTAGTAGTTTAAGGTGGGTCACATTATTGTGTGGTCCACACAGTAATGTGTGAACCACACACACATTACTGTGTGGTTCAGAATGTACGCAATACTTTGGACAACTGCAAACAGATTTAGCTAAAGTTTTGTTAACACTGGGATGACGGAAACTCAAGAGTTTTCTATTGCAGGAAAAGCATTAACTTAAACTCTTATCATGGTAATAGAAGCTGAACTGAATCTGCTCATTTCCAGGTTTTCTTCAACAAACTGACTCTTGTTCACTCTTTCAATGATATTGTGGCCCGGGGCATTGTTGGAGGCAGAGTGGTTCAAGGTTAGGTGTGTTCACGGGGATGTTCACTGTAGTATCCTACAGTGCCATTGCTTATTAAATTTAAGGGCAAAATGCATAGAGTGAAAGCTGCAGTTGGTTCGCACTTATTGCATTTCCTGATTCCGGGAACTGGCCCGGGTTTAATAACCTGTTGGGCCATTATGTGACAATGCGACCATGACAGTGTAGTGTCTGCACTGTCCTGGTCCTAGGTCATTTGACCCAGTGTTTTAAGTTTTCTTGTGTTTTGATTTTGTATTGTTATTTATGTTTAGCTCCACTTTATTACTCTTGAGTTTATTCTGTAGTGTCTACGTGGTTTTGTTTAGCTTTTTGATTATAGATTGCCTCTTTTGTCTTTGCCCTTTATGTCTCTCTCTGTGTGTCAGTCTTTGTATATTTTGTCTGAGTTCTTGTGTCTGGTTTCCCTTCCCTTCTCATGTTTCATTCTATCGTCCCCCTGCTTGTGATGTTTATCAATGTTTCCCCAGTCTGTCATGTTTCTCTCGTCTCCTCTCACACTCCCTCGTGCTCTTTCGTGTTCCTTTGCTTCCTCTCGTCTGCCTCTCCTTCACTCCCGTGTCATGTTCCTCAGTTTCCTGTTTTGTCATGCAGGCCTTATGTCAAGAGATTTTTGTTTTTATATAATTTGATCAGCTTCATGAAATGTGTTTTTCTGTTTTTTAAGCAATCTACATGTCTATGTGACTTTTCACCTAATAACTTTGTGATGAACTTATTCAGCTACTAAAACCACTTCCCGTTTTTAGAGAACAGATGTAGAAAAGGGAAATAACCCGAAGCTATAATCTTAAGTGTGCATGTGCTGATTCTGTTGATTCTGAGTGACGTTATTTTTACACACACACACACACACACACACACACACACACACACACACACACACACACACACACACAAGACCTATAAATAAAGAATGCAGGCAGTGGCCAGCCGCAGATCTCAGAAGTGACTGCCCACGCGTGTAAAGACGAGTGCAGTCTTTGTGTTTTCTAACTCAGGTGTTTTAGCTGAAGAATTACAGGGTGATTTAAAGAAATCCCCTGTCACCTTACATTTACATGTTTGGTGTGTCTAGTTTTACCTGCCCTGTGGTGTCATGTTAATTCTTGTCAGCTGTGTCCCCCGTGTGTTCTCACTTTTCTCATTAGCCTTCTGTGTATTTACAGTGGCTTGCAAAAGTATTCGGCCCCCTTGAACTTTTCCACATTTTGTCACATTACAGCCACAAACGCGAATAAATTTTAATGGAATTCCACATGAAAGACCAACACAAAGTGGTGTACATGTGAGAAGTGGAACGAAAATCATACATGATTCCAAACATTTTTTACACATAAATAACTGCAAAGTGGGGTGTGCGTAATTATTCAGCCCCTGTGGTCTGAGTCCAGTCAGTTGCCCATAGACATTGCCTGATGAGTACTAATGACTAAATAGAGTGCACCTGTGTGTAATCTAATGTCAGTACAAATACAGCTGCTCTGTGACGGCCTCAGAGGTTGTCTAAGAGAATATTGGGAGCAACAACACCATGAAGTCCAAAGAACACACCCAGACAGGTCAGGGATAACGTTATTGAGAAATTTAAAGCCGCCTTAGGCTACAAAAAGATTTCCCAAGCCTTGAACATCCCACTGAGCACTGTTCAAGCGATCACTCAGAAACGGAAGAAGTATGGCACAACTGTAAACTTACCAAGACAAGGCCGTCCACTTAAACTTACAGGCCGAACAAGGAGAGCGCATCAGAAATGCAGCCAAGAGGCCCATGGTGACTTTGGACGAGCTGCAGAGATCTACAGCTCAGGTGGGGGAATCACCTGAACAACTATTAGTCGTGCACTGCACAAAGTTGGCCTTTATGGAAGAGTGGCAAGAAGAAAGCCATTGTTAACAGAAAACCATAAGAAGTCCCATTTGTCCCAAACTAACACTGCACATCACTCTGAACACACCATCCCCACTGTCAAATATGGTGTGGCAGCATCATGCTCTGGGGGTGCTTCTCTTCAGCAGGGGCAGGGAAGCTGGTCAGAGTTGATGGGAAGATGGATGGAGCCAAATACAGGGCAATCTTGAAAGAAAACCTCTTGGAGTCTGCAAAAGACTTGAGACTGGGGCGGAGGTTCAGGGCACACAGGGCACATGTCTTGCACACTAAAGGAGCTGTAGGAATTACTGGGCATTAAATCTGTTTGGACCAGTGCCTACCACCTTCAGACTGACAGGTTGGTGGAGCGGCTGAATAAAATTTTAAAGTTGGACTTGATTAAGGAAAACTGGGAGGAAGGTCCAAGCCCAGCGAAAAATGAGAAATTCAATACGTCCTGGACCTGAGAGCAAAGCTACACAATCTGGGGAGGTTATGATGGGAGAATTTGCTCCATGTCTAGGAATTTCAGCAGCGCCTGTACAACCTAAGGGCTAACGTTTTCACCAGGAGATAAAGTGCTTGTGTTACTCTCATCTTCTAGCTTGAAATTACTCACCAATTGGCTACATGAAGGGTCCTTCCTTCATGTCACACAGCGACATGGAAAATATGTTTCACTCCTTTTTGCAGCGGCCTTCTTGATGTCAGATCTGTAGCATGATGTCTTGATAGCTCAAAATGCACTAAAATATTTTTAGACAATGTTCCCTAATCACTTTGACCATTCACCATAATTGCCTTCCAGCAACTGCCGACACTTCCCACAAAAACATAAATCAAGTTGAAGGAATACTTGGGAGAGAAGAACCAGAGGCACAGGTACAAGGGGACATAGAAATAGAAGTACTTCCACAGAAATCTTAAAATAGCAGACGCAGGCAGGCTTTTGATTTCAATAGACCTGTTATTAGAACATTTTGGGGGGGAAAGAACCTTTGATTGTATTAAAAAGTGTTTTTACCTTTTTGTTAGGGCTAAAGGTGTCCAAAATATCCTTGGTTGAATAATCTATAACAAAACCTCTAATTGGAACTGGACGAGATAGCGATTCCCCATTTACTGCAAAAATCAAGCCATCTTCACATAGAAGAAAGACAGACACACGCACACACACACACACACACACACACACACACACACACACACACACACACACAAATTGTTAAGCATGTATACATGTAAAGCAGGAAGAGAGTTGTTGAGTAATAAAATAAATAAAAAGAACTCTTAAAATGAATGCATATTAGTATTAGATATTAGTTCCGAGTACGCATAAAGCTTGTAAACACCGGATCTACATATTTTTGCTAGAGGATGTCATCGTGACCTAACACAACAAAGGATGAACATTGATTAACATTAAAAAAAAAAATAATATTGAGGACACCACTTAGACTGAAAAGTTAAAAAAAAACTGCAGAAGGTATGCACAAAAATATATTTTACAATAGCTTATTGCAGTAAGCAGCAAGAAAACAAGCTTAAGAGGAAACAATACGACTACTGACTTCTACTGAGTATTCAGTAAACTTACCCCCAGTAGGGCTGTAGGAGATAGCAAACACTTCCCCTCCAAATTCATCTTTTTTAATTTCCTTGACAAACTCTCCAGTTTCTGCTATAAAGCACTGGATGCGTCCATTCTCTCTATCTGCCACACAAATTTCCTTTTTATCAGGAAGTAACACCAGGCTGTGGGGAATATGAAAAGGTATTCGCCTTCTCCTGTCTGATGAGCCTATAGTCCAAAAAATAAGACAAGGTTAAAATAATGTAAATTGTGTCTGGAGACACTATGGTAGCAGTAATCTCTTAACCTTCTGGATCTATTTATGTTAGTTTCATAAATCAAGAAACAGCAATGTTTGCAAATACAGCTTTGCATTTGAAATTGATACATGTATACTCCACAGCTAACACAAGTATAACTAATTAAAATCTCCACAAAAACTTGTGTGGCAGAATAATAAAGAAATTATATTTTATGAGATGTCACCTTAGTGTCTAATACTTCTTACTACTTGTATGGTTTAAGCATTGTAGCAAATAGGCTAATATCCAAGCTTTGCAGAGTGTGTGTGTGTGTGTGTGTGTGTGTGTGTGTGTGTGTGTGTGTGTGTGTGTGTGTGTGTGTGGCTGGTGAGATACCTGCACCCCACTCAGACAGGTATTTGCCATCAGCAGAGAACTTAATTATCCTGGCATTACAGTAACCATCAGAGACAAAGATGTTCCCACTTTCAGTGTCAACTGCCACATCAGTGGGCTGGCAGAAATGGTTGTTGTCACTCCCTGGTATAAAGGCCTCTCCTAATGCCATCAAGGTTTTGTCTTTGCCATCACTGCTAACTTTTAACACCTGATGAGTATACAAAGTGAAGCATCTTAAACTTTCCCTTTTGCATTTGTGGTCATTTAAACTAAGTTAATTGATACAACATCCGCTTTAAATACGTAATCCTCAAACCTTATTCTTATAGGTAATATACAATTTCAAAATGTCTCCATCTTTTAATTTATTGGCAAATATGAAGTGCAATCTATACACACTCATTGAGAATGCACCTTACAAAAACAGCAGCTTACCTGATGAAGAGCCACATCAGTCACCCAGTAATTATTCTCTTTGTCTGCTGTTATTCCATGAGGCAAAAAAAACCTGCAACATCAGAGAAATGCTTCATTATAAGACAATTATGACTGTGTTTGAGATGCCTGGTTGTCGGCACTCTAATTCACACACAAAAAAACAATAACAAAAAAACACAAAAGCTCTGTATCACTTACATGTTTCTGCCAGAAGCCTTCAAGATACTGCCCTTGGATGGATCCACAACTAAAATGGCAGACTGCTGAATTGGTCCTAGGGACCTCTGCTGGTATCTTGCCTGATTGTTAAAAGAGCTGGAAAACAAAAAACAAACAAAGAAAAAAAACATGAATGTCTTTTTGCATTTTTATAAAAACAATGTGTGGTGATTTTTCTAGACGTCAAATGCAACAGAAAGTATTTTTGTTTAATAAGTAAATTGTCATCCACATCACATTATACAAAAAAGTGATTAGAGCTGACTTCTATTATGCACTTTTTTTGTGTTATCTCATACTTATCCTTTCATCCTACAATCTACTGGTAAAAATCACTTTTTCAGCTTCCTTTCCTCCTATTCTTCATTTCTTAGACATGACTGGTAACTGGCATCCTATTAGACTAAAAAAGGTTGCGGTCTGAGGAGACACTAAATGCTTTTCTTAACTATAATAGTAATTTTTTGAACCATCAAGACTAAAACTTATTTGGATTTTTTTGTTATACAATTATTAAAAATTTAATCGCTAATACGAGATCTGTGTTCTTTGCCAGTAAGGTGAAGGCATTACATTAGACTGAGAGTACACAACAATACTGAGAGGGTTTTTTTGGTGTTCTTTTGGTTGAAAAAGCTGTTTAAGAGAAGAATGGTTATAACTTAAGTAAAATAAACTTACTCTGCTCCCCAGTGGTGGTCACCTCTGTGAAAAATGACCAAGTTAGAATCTGAGTCAAGAGCAAGTCCTGACACCTGTCCTAGCTGAAGTGAACTCTGTGGCCAAGCTGAAACTTGCTCAAAATGGTAGTCTATAACAAACACACACACACACACACACACACACACACACACACACACACACACACACACACACACGTTAAGGTATGCTCAACACAGTGTCAAAAGGTGGTACCTGGTATCTGATGATAATAAATAAATGTACACAGTGTGGTAAAGTGCACATACAATATATCAATAACAAAACTAGTGCACTGTATTTGCAGACTGGATACAAATCAGTGATTATTCTGGGCTATGACACTCAAGAATTAAATTGGGATTTACGTTTCAACCGTCAATGATAATTAAGAGCTTTGTGTAATCATAGAAAGAAAAGCGCACATGTTTGCATTACCAAATTAGCTGCATCAGATTCCCAGTATCTAGTTGGTATGACTTGTTTCATTCATGCTTCAGAATCATTTTCAGTTGCAGTTATTTATGATTCAGTGGTACTACCCTAGTAGTACCACTGAATTATGAATTATGTTACACATGACATTATGTTTTTTCATATTGTGAAATGTGATGCTAAACAAACTGAGGTAGACTAACTGTTATTTGCTGTACTGTGATGGCTTTAAAGTAAATAACACTGTTGAATTGCACAGAGGCCATCCAGTAAAATATTAGCATAAGCAGTAAATCAGCCAACAACTTGTAAAACATCAGCTGACATCTGGTTGAATTCAGGTGTGTAAATCTACAAAGAGCAGCAGGTCAGCTGATCACAGCCTGTACACTAAGAAAATCCACTGGAGCTCTCAATAAAAATTATTCTGAGTTGTGATTTTTTTTCCCCCATAATGAGCCATTACAACTGATTTCAGGATTCCCCCACCTAAATCCTACTTTAACCCCTGACTGTACTTGTTTTCGTGTTTAATGGCAAAGTCACCCTCTACAACAGCGGTCCCCAACCTTTTTTGCGCCATGGACCAGTTTATGCCCGACAATATTTTCACGGACCGGCCTTTAAGGTGTCGCGGATAAATACAACAAAATAAAACTAGTACCGATACCGAAAAAAAGAAGATTTATTCATAACACACGTGAAAAGACCCAGGAAAACCGAGTTAACGAAGAAAAAAAAAACCCGATAACAAAATAATGCTAAAAACCAATAAAAACACTGAAAACCATACATTTCACACCCGAGTCTTACTCTTGCGGCCCGGTACCAAATGACTCACGGACCGGTACCAGTCTGTGGCCCGGGGGTTGGCGACCGCTGCTCTACAATGTAGGCAACAGAAAAAAGATACATGCATATTTACATACTTCAAATTTATGTAAGTGACTGTGCATTGGGCTTGTAATGCTTTTTTCAAGGTGTAAGAAACGTACACTTGCCTGAATGCAGACTGCACTGGAACTAGTGCCTACACTACAATTTAAACATCATTACATTGTTATCCTTAGCTTAAATTCAATTCAAATTTTTTAATTCAATTTTATTTATATAGCTACAAATCACAACAATAGTTGCCTCAAGGTGCTTTATATAGTAAGGTAAAGACCCTACAATAATACAAAAAGCTTCATATTCTTATAGTATTTGTGTGTGTGTGTGTGTGAGAGAGTGTGTGTGTGTGGAGAGAGCGAGAGAGCAAGACAAAGAGAGAGAGAGTGCAAAGTGTTAGAACTTACCCTGATCCACAGTTTCTAGTTTATTTGTATCCAGCACAACTGCGTAGTCACGATCATCTTTATGAGAGAAAAAAACCAAAATATGGTAACTAAATATGGTAGTTATACAATTAATTTTAAAAAGACAATGGGCCACAGATGGAAAGAATTGCGAAAAATGACTAAAAATCTTAAATTAGCATAGATTTTATTCTACAAAAAACAACAAATGCTAAGTTAACAATTTGGATTAGAGATGGTTAGTATGAACAATATTTGATGTCGCTGTACCTGTGGATTGTCCCAGATGCATCACAGAATTCATATGGCTTGGACTGACATTAATGGGTACATTTGCCTCAGGGGGAATATGTTGGAACAGCTCTTCAGAACCCATCTCCATGCAGTTCATGTAAGGGATAGCATGTCTGCTTTCCATGTAATACATTATATAGAAGTTGCACATTTCATCATCAGAAGTACCGCTGTATTAAAAAAAGATAGATACCTGGTATTGATTTCTCGCCTAGTTAGTATATGCAAATAATGTTTGTGTAAATAGTTTTATGTTGTAAGTGTAACATTAAGACCTTGTCTACAAACTTCTCAACATAGAGTACTATATTTCAGCAGCTATCCCTCTATAAATTAGCAATAATCACTGACAATTGAGGACTAGCATATTTATTTTAAATGACTAACTGTCACAGTTGGACACAATTTATTAATATCAACTACCAGCACAAGAAATACAAGATCCTTATCGGGGTCACAGGCCGGCACGAGCCTATCCCAGCTAACATTGCGCAAAAGGCAGGACAGTACAGGGCACTTAGAACTAGCCTTTTTTAATCATCTTACAATTTGTAAATGTCAGATGAAATCAAAACTAAAATGTGAAAGAAATAAGATGGTTGCATCTTAAGAGCTTTAGTCCATGTTAAGAAATTAGCATTACTGGGCCTTCATTCATTTCAATAAGGCAAGTGCAATTACTGGGCAATCGTGGCTCAAGAGTTGGGAGTTCGCCTTGTAATCGGAAGGCTGCCGGTTCGAGCCCCGGCTCGGACAGTCTCGGTCGTTGTGTCCTTGGGCAAGACACTTCACCCATTGCCTACTGGTGGTGGTCAGAGGGCCCGGTGGCGCCAGTGTCCGGCAGCCTCGCCTCTGTCAGTGCGCCCCAGGGTGGCTGTTGGCTACAATGTAGCTTGCCATCACCAGTGTGTGAATGTGTGTGTGTGGATGACTGGTTATGTAAAGCGCTTTGGGGTCCTTAGGGACTAGTAAAGCGCTATATAAATACAGGCCATTTACCATTTTACCATATACTAGCTGGCCTTACGGGCCAGGCACATACAAAAAACCCACATTCTAGATACATTCTTATGTGGAAAGGCAGGGCAGACTTTGGTACGAGACATTTTTTTAAATTAAGATCAATACAATTTTAGCACAGTGCTTTTTTAAATCTTAATGCTTGGAAGCTTAATGCTTGGTTTCTTTATGCCTTCAGTGCATACCATATTGAGAAAAACAGTAAATGGATATAAGTCTAATACTTTTTCACTAAGGTTACATTAGGTTGAAGAACTCACCCAATGTAAGTTTTTGAGGTTTTACCCTCACCAGTGAACACACATCTGGCAGCAAGGGTATCACCATATTTCACAGTCACCTGCTTGTTAGCAGGATAGAAAGCCTAAAGAGAAAAAAATCAGTCAGTGGTGAGCAAAGAGAAAACTAAACTGTACTTGAAAAGAAACAGACAACGTGGGCAAGAAAGAGAGAAAGCATTAAAGAGAAAGAAAGAGAAGACCTGCTTTTACATTAGGTTTCTTGCAGTTTTTGTACCTAGGACAATTTTTTAGTTGTTTGTTAAGGTATTTAAAATTGCTGTATACATTATTCAGGCCTAAAAAGGCACCTACTTACAGTGCCTAGACGCTAGAGTTGTGTCTTGACGTAACAGATTAATCTCTTCATCAAATCAAATCAAATCACTTTTATTGTCACATCACATGTGCAGGCACACTGGCACAGCACATGCGAGTGAAATTCTTGTGTGCGAGCCCCACAAGCAACAGAGATGTGCAAACACAACAACACAAACGAGCAAAATACAAGAATGGCCAACCTGAAACTAATAAATATATGTACAATATATAATAGTGTATGCATTTCTGGATGTGTATACTAAATATTTTCCTACGTGTGTGTGTGTGTGTGTGTGTGTGTGTGTGTGTGTGTGTATAAAGATTTTTACAAATTAAATAGTAAAAAAAATAATAATAAAATAATAATAATAATAATAATAATAATAATAATAATAAAATATATAAAATATACAGAGTTGAATATGTGCAAAACAAGTGGCATTTATATACAGTGTGGAGTGCATAATGTTGAAGTTCCAGTAGTGAAGCTGAGGTGTCTATGACGTGTTCAGCAGTCTGATGGCCTGATGGAAAAAGCTGTCTCTCAGTCTGCTGGTACGGGACCGGATGCTGCAGAACCTCCTTCCTGATGGAAGCAGTCTGAACAGTTTATGGCTGGGGTGACTGGAGTCCTTGATGATCCTCCCCGCTTTCCTCAGGCACCGCTTCCTGTAGATGTCTTGGAGGGAGGGAAGCTCACCTCCAATTATCCGTTCAGAGCACCGCACTACTCGCTGGAGAGCTTTGCAGTTGTAGGCGGTGCTGTTGCCATACCAGGTGGTGATGCATCCAGTGAGGATGCTCTCAATGGCACAGTGATAGAAGGTCCTGAGGATGCGGGGGCTCATAGCTTCTGTTAATGAGTGAACATTTTGTCCTTAATCTTAATGTGTTAGAAGCAGGAAAAATGGCTGAGCTTAAGGATTTGAAAGATTTTGACTAGGGCCAAACTGTGATGCGCACATGATTGGATCAGAGCAGCTCCAAAACTGCAGTTCTTGTGGTGTATTCTGCAGTGGTCAGTATCTATCAGAAGTGGTCCAAGGAAAGATAACTGGTGGACCTGTCATGGTCCGGGTGAGTACGGGGTTTTTCCACTCCGCTGGGCTCCACCTTCAGGCAGAGACTCCAATCAGCTTCCACACCTGGTTCCAATCAAGTCACCAGCATATAAGACCAGCATTCACAACAGACCTCTGCTAGATCTTCTGCTAACTCACGTTAGTGCTAGGCCGCCAAGCCCTTGTGAGAGCCCTTAACTACTGCTTTTCTCCTCACCGTGTTTTCTTTGTCATAGGACCCACCTGGCAGTCGCACTTCCCAAGCTAAACTACTCACATCTCCGCCTGGACGCTGGTTCTGTCATCTGGTTGCTTCCTTTCCATCATCGGACTACACCTGCCTGCCTCCCTGCAAAGTCCCTCACTCCAAGTATATTCTGGATCCTCTCTGGACACTCCTCACCCGGAACCCCTTGGACACCCCCTCATCACATGACACTTTAACCTGCAACGCGTAAGCCCTAACCACCATAGTCTACTCCTTCAGCTGTGATTCACTAGACTGCCACTGACTACTTGTCTCCTCTCATTATAGTGACTGCGTACCTCCATCCAAGCCGGTGCCCCTTTTTCCATTCCCAGGATCCATCGGTGAAATCTAGCACCTAGTCATAGCACTCAGAGTTTCATGTTCATAGTTTGGCCCCTCAGTTCATAGCATTCATAGTTTCCTGCTTTGTAAGTTCACTAGGCACTGTAAATAAAGCACTGTGTTCACGCCTGTTTTGCCTCCCTCTGTGTCTGCATTTGAGTCCACACCCACAGCCTGGCCCTCTCGGCCCCAACAGGACCAGCAACAAGGTCATGGGCAGCCAAATGTGTCACTCCATGTACATCACTGATGCACATAGGGAGCAAAGACTGGCCTGTGTGAATTGATCCAACAGATGAGCGAATGTGGCTGAAACTGCCAAAAAAAGTGTGGTTCTGATAGAAATGTATCAGAATACACAGTGCAGACCAGTCAGGGTTCCCATGCTGAACCCTGTGCACCTCTAAAGCACAAACAATGGGCATTGTAAAGCATAAGAACTATAACACAGAGCAATGGAAAAAAGGTGGCCTAGTCTGGTGAATCATGTTTTCTTTTACAGTACATTATGTGGATGGCTTGATTTTCCGGTAATAGACATTCACACCAATGCTCTGTGGGAGATCTTTTTGTAGGGATCTAGCAATGCTCATACTGTTCCTTCTTGTACAAAGGAACACATACCAGTTATAATTGGGTAAGGAACTTGTACTCCCCAGCTCTCCTAAAGTAATTGCCTTTCTCCTTCATGCTCTTGAGAATAAGCTGAGAAACACAGCAAACCTTTGCAAATGGCACATATGAACGGGCCATCCTAGAGGAACTGGACTATCTATCCAACATTTTTTAAAGTCTAAGTATCACCTGGATATAAAGTATATATACAGTCAGGAAAGATGAGGATGGAAAAAATGTCAGGGCCCTCAACCTGGAAAACCATTGCCATTTTGGGGCTTGTCTCATTCTTGACCCTCTTTTGTGTACCTGTTGTTCTTTTCACCAACATCAAGCAGCTGAAATTGATTAACAACCTTTCTAATATTTAACTGCCCGGATCAGTATCCCAGAAGTTTAATTGACTTGATACTATACTTTAAAAGTGTTCCTTCAATTTATTTAATGTATTTGATCCCCAAGCCAACCATGATTTAGAAACATATTTTTGAGCAGTATATAAAGAAATGAGAGTTTGCTCAAGCACAGTACTGTGTGGTTCCCAAAAATGGGCCTTTGATTTGATGACCTACCTGTGGTAGCTGAGGGGATTGTCTCCCAATCAGGGTCCATTTCCCATCTCGGATTCTGTAGCCACTGACCACTTTACCTGTGAAAAACAGACTAATTCATACTAACACTTATACTGATAAAAAAAAAATGATCTGAAAAAGTTAGAAAATTATTTGTTTTTCTCACCAAGGCGGTGTGTGTGGGTCCTGAAGGCAAATGGGTAGATTGGATATGAAGTATAATCGCATGCGACATCTGCATCTGTAACTAACACAGGAAAGCAAAGCAAGTCAGGACAGGCATCACTTTTCTTCTGACTTATCCATTCATGCATTCTATCAAGCATTTGTGAACAGACTGAAACAGCTGGCTTTACTTTTAAATATTTATTCAATTTGTCTTGATGCATGCTCAATCATCCAGATAAGTAAATTCCAAAAGGTTGATTCTGTTCATCTGGACATAGTATATTCAAAGGGAGAAACGTTTCGTCACTCATGCAAGTGACCTCTTTAGTTTCAGCTGACTGCAGGTTTCCCCAACCTTATAAACAGTATATTGCACAATAACTGAAACCAGCCCACTAAACAAACACTGGGCTGTGAGGTCAGTTCCTTGATCATTAATATGGAAATTCTCATGACCATTGATCAACAACCATTGATCATAGACGATAGATCAATGGCCATGAGTACCATTCACAGAGAGTTATAGAATAGCTGCAATCACAGAAGAAAATGTGCAATGTACTGTTTATAAGGTTGGGAAAACCTGCAGTCAGCTGAGGCTGAAGAAGTCACTTGGATGAGTGATGAAACATTTCTCGAAACGCTACGTCCAGATGAACAAAATCAACCTATTCAATTTGTTACTTACAAATAAAGACGCTATCCAAGTTAGTTTTGTTATATGACAAAGTACATAAACCCGTAAATGAGACTTTGTCACACACAAACACACGATTTACTGCAGGTTGGACTGTGCTATGTTAAAAGACTTATAGCATACCTCTTTGTCCTGGAAGGATAACTGTGTCCACAGACATGAGCAAATATATGCCAGCAATGAATGGCTGCCTTTTTAGAAGTCCAACAGAAGGACAAAAACAAAAAAGTTTTTTTTCAGGTTATCAATGTTTATATTCTTTGATGTTCTCAACCAGAAAGCAGTCTTGAAGAAACAACTGTTAAAACATCTTCTAATTTATTTTGTTTCATTATTAACTGAAAAGTTGATATATTTAACTCATTACTTACGGCCTAGAAGTCATTCTTAAAGTAAGTCCTGAGCAATCTCTATGGTGATCTGCAACAGGCAAATAAGAGGGGACTATGATATTTATACAGTTACGCTGCGATTAACATAAATGATCAGAGCCTAACCAATGTAGATTTTGGAGAAGATACTGATGTTTGGTGTTTTAAAAATCTGATCTTCTAATGTATCAGACAATTTCTTTTTCTTTCCAACACAAAACATAAACAAACACTCATTATGTGAAGTCCTTTATTTACTCATTCATGCGCTGCACTACTCTGCTCATATCAGCTGGTGTGTTTTTGGCATTTCAAACACAGGTGCTGCAACTGGCAAATTGCAGTGCACCATCTGGTGGACAAATATGCAAAATCAACACTTTTGTTTACTTTATAAATTTTTATTTATTGGTTGTTATAAATGTTGATAGAGAGGGATCAATAAATAGCCAATATTAATAATATCAATGGCCCAATATTATTAATATCAATAATTAAAAATAGTGGCCCATTGAAGTCAATGAACAAGTGACACAGAACAGCAGTTTCCTTGGCTTGCTTGGTTAGCTCAAATTGATCAGCCCAGGCTAGAAGGCCAGAGGCTAATAGTGTTCAAGAAAGTTGACAAATTTTTACCAAATTTAGGTGGTACCCAAGTTAGATACAACTTGTGTGACATAGAGAAGATGGACTGTAGTGCGTGAAAGTTTGTAATAACTCCTTTAGCAAGTTAGCAAGGAAAGCCTTCATAAAGAAGAGAAGGTGTCAAATCCAGTTTAATAAAACTGGCAAGTGGAAGCTCAGCTAAAACTTTAAGAATAGCATCTCTGAGAAATCACTTGGTTGAGCAAATGTGCACCGTTTAACCAACAGTTTTGCCTTGTCTCTTGTAGATATAAAAACTTTATAAACTATATATTTTAATACTTTTTTAAAATCTGTTTTTCTAAGTTCTTAACAGCTGATTTTTTTCCCAAAAGATATGTGGTCCTCTCATGACAAATTTTATACAATCTGATGCATTTACTGTAAATTAAAGAAAGTATGAAATGTTTAAGCTCAGTCCTAAACATGTTGAGGAGAAATGTTAATCCATGGGGAACATTTTTATGCAAAATAATATTTTTATTTTTGATCATTTATGTACAATTTGCCAGTAATGAAGTGTTATGTGTAGTGAAGTGTTTCCTTGCTTCTTTTGCTAAAGGAATGGTTCTAAAACAAATCCTGCACCTACTGTCATTGTCCACTAATGATAAATCATTTTGGGTAATATAGTAGATATTTATTTAACTATACAAGTAGGAAAATTTTATAGTTCTTCAGATAGGAAGGCGTGCAGAAAGGCAAAGGCATCCATGTAGAGTGAAGCTGAAGCATGTTATAGGAGGCCGTCAGCAGACAGGCAGCACAAAACAGTGTTTTGTGCACCTACTCCCCATTTCCTAGCAAAATATTAAGAAATGACTGGTGACTCAAGACTTTTGTACAATACTGTATTTAGGTTTGAGAGATTCACCAAAGGTTAAATGTAGAGAACCTACAACTGTGTGTTTGGTTGAAAAACAACAGAAAACTAATGTTAGAAATATCAGAAATGACTTTTATATACATCACCCAAAGCCTCTATAATCATAAATGGTAAATGTTCACGTTATTTTAAGTTGACAAGGGGTACCCGTCAGGGCTGTCCAATAAGTCCATTGTTATTCGCCCTGGCCATAGAGCCCCTCTCTATTACACTCAAAACCTTGCCATCAATTGCGGGTATCCATAGGATGGATAAAGAGCATAGAGTGTCCCTTTATGCAGATGATCTGTTAATGTATGTATCTGATCCTGTTTCATCTGTCCCCGATATTATTCACACCTTAAGCAGCTTTGGCTCCTTCTCTGGGTACAAACTGAACTTCAGTAAAAGCGAATGTTATCCTGTTAACGATCTGGCTCTTCAAATACAGAATAGTGCTGCACCTTTCAAAACAGCCAAAAATGGCTTCAAATACCTAGGCATAAATATAACAAGAGATCTGCATAATCTCTATGAAGAAAATTTCTGTCCGTTATTTGAAAAGGTCAAATCAGACTTAAAGAAATGGAAGCCACTTCATTTGTCGTTTGCAGGGAAGGTAAATTGTATAAAAATGAATATACTCCCAAAGTTTCTTCATCTTTTTCAGTGTATCCCACTTTACCTTCCAAAATCATTTTTTAAATCTATTGATAAAGCTCTGATCTCTTACCATATACATACCATTATACATACCATAATAGACCCATTTCTGTAATATACTTACATATCTATATTATTGTTAATATATATTGTAATATATCTATATCACTAAAGCACTTTTGGATGGATGCAAACTGCATTTCGTTGCCCTGTACCTGTGCATGTGCAATGACAATAAAGTTGAATTCTATTCTATTCTATCTCATTTATATGGGATGGGGAAAAACCAAGAATATGTCTGGATCAGTTACAGAGGCCTAAAGACCTAGGCGGCTTAGGACTTCCAAATTTCCGCCATTACTATTGGTCCTCAAATGTTCAAAAAAAATCATATACTGGCTCAATACCCCTGATGAAGACTGGTGCCAAATTGAAGCGGCATCTTGCATCGCCACCTCTCTTAGAGCCTTGTCAGGAGACAACTGAGGAAGCTTCGCCCCAGAAAGGCAGCAGGCCCAGACAAGGTGTGTCCTAGGATGCTAAAGGCATGTGCTGCTGAACTTGGGGAGCCGCTACAACGAGTCTTCAATCTCAGTCTGCGACTGGGGAGAGTGCCCGCCCTATGGAAGACATCCTGCATCGTCCCGGTCCCCAAAAAGAACCGGCCCAATGAGCTGAATGACTTCCGACCGGTGGCACTGACGTCACATCTTATGAAGACTCTAGAGCGGCTCTTCCTCAACCTCCTCCGACCACAGGTACAACATGCCCAGGACCCACTACAGTTTGCATACAAGGCGGGTGTCGGAGTGGAGGATGCCATCCTGTACCTCCTACACAGAGCCCACTCACACCTGGATGGGGGGAAAAGGCACGATCAGGATCCTGTTTCTTGACTTCTCCAGTGCCTTTAATACCATCCGGCCCTGTATGCTTCAGGAAAAACTGAACAGGATGGAGGTGGACCCCTGCCTGGTGGCTTGGATCTCCGACTACCTCACCGACAGACCACAGTACGTCAGGCTGAAGGACATCACGTCTGACACAGTGGTCAGCAGCACAGGAGCACCACAGGGAACTGTGCTGTCCCCTCTTCACCCTGTACACCTCTGACTTCTGCTACAACTCTGAATTATGCCACATTCAGAAGTTTGCAGACGACACGGCCATCATGGGGTGTATCTGGGATGATCAGGAAGAGGAGTACAGGAGTCTGGTGAGGAACTTTGTCGCATGGAGTCACACAAACCACCTGCAACTCAACACCTCAAAGACTAAGGAACTGGTTGTGGATTTCGGGAGGTCCAGACCAGGTCCACTGCCAGTTCAGATAGAGGGGGAGGAGGTGGAGGTGGTCAACAAGTACAAGTACCTCGGGCTGTGGGTGGACAACAAACTGGACTGGTCATGCAACACAGAGCACCTGTATAAAAAAGGCCAAAGCCGACTGTACTTCCTCAGGAGGCTGAGGTCTTTTAACATCTGCAGGAAACTCCTGAGGATGTTTTACCAGTCAGTGGTTGCTGGAGTACTTTTCTACCACTGACACTCTGGTGACAGTGGTAGAGAGAAGGACACTAAAGAAACTGCTGGACATTATGAACAATGCTGGGCATCCTCTGCACACGGTCGTAAACAATCAGAGGAGCCTATTCAGCAACAGGCTGCTTCTCCCAAAGTCAAAAACCAACAGACTTAAAAACTCCTTTGTCCCACACGCCATCAAACTGTTTAACTCCTCACTGGAGGGGAGAGGGAGGAGAAACAGGGGGACAAGGGAGGGCGGGAACAACTGAGCTGTAGGTGCTTTTCTACACTGTGCAATATTTGCAATATTTGTTTTTGTTTTGTCTTTTTTCTTATATTTGACTGTGCAATAATCACTGTGCAATATACTCACTCAAATGAGCAATCCTATTTATCCATATTGTATATTCTGTATCTATATATGTGTATATGTGTATATATGGTGTATTTATGCTTATATCCTTACTCTCATTCCCCTTAATGTATCTGTAACATGCAACTTCTGTCGGTGCTTTGCTACTGGAAACTGAATTTCCCGGAGGAACCCACCCGAGGGATTAATAAAGTTTAATCTAATCTAATCTAATATAGACGGTGTCTTGGCAAGTTTTCAGGATTTATCACACAAATTTGACCTCCCTCGGCCCAGCTTATTTAGATACTTCCAAGTTCGTCACTTCCTTCAGCATCACAACCCTGACTTTCCAAATATAACTCCACTTACTGCTCTAGATGATCTGTTGAAACTGACATTTAAGCCTAAAGGCCTAATCTCAAGAATTAGTAATTGTATAGCCTCCTTTCAGAATATAACAATGCCAAAGATCAAAGCAGACTGGGAGAATGAGCTGGGGATGGTTTTGGAGGAGGAGACCTGGGAGAGCGCCCTTTTAAGAGTAAACAACAGCACTTTCTGTGCCAAATTAATTAAACATCATGCAGTTCAGGATTCTACACCGCATTCATTACTCCAAGGCAAGACTAACCAAAATATTTCCAAACATAGAGATGCTGTGAGAGATGTAGAAATCCCTCTGCCGATTTAACACATATGTTTTGGTCATGTCCAACTTTAAAAGCCTACTGGTCAACAATTTTCAAAACATTGTCCGAGGCATTGAATGTTGAGCTTCAACCCAATGCAGTTATGGGCATATTTGGTGTCACAGAGAGAGGATATAGAACACTAAGGAAGAGCCATAAAAACATAATCACTTTCACTACACTGCTTGCACGCAGAAGGATACTTTTGCATTGGAAGTCAAAAAAGCCACCCAAAGCGGCTTTGTGGTTTAGTGACCTGACACAATTTATACAGTTGGAAAAGATAAAGTACGCTCTCAAGGGGTCGAAGGAGAGATTCTTTGCTGTTTGGGATACATTGCTAAAACATTTAGAGTAAATTAAAACCATATCCACCTGAAAGATGCTTGACAGCTGCCGTAAATCCTTTTTTTTTTTTTCTGTGTGATTGGGATTCATTTTGTGTAAACTATTCCCCTTTAAGGGCACATCTTCAAAAATGGTGAACTTCCTTGTACCTCATTTAAATTCACTTTATTCATTTATTTATTTTAATTTCTTTTTCCTTCTGGATCAGTGTCCAATATGTTCTTGGGGTGGAGTATATATATAAAGGAGCATTGTGGCCTTGCTATATCTATGTCTTTGTACTACATTGTTGATGCTCAATAAAAACAAAAAAAGAAATATCAGAAATAATATATACACTACACTACACTAGAAGAAGTTATTGCACTTGGTATAAAAGATTGCAACATTTTATTTCAGAGGTGAATGGTCTTAGTGTAGTATTTAAAATTTCTTTTCAAACTCTGGATCTTTCCAGATTTTTACTGAATTACTGCTGCTTTAATTTGAGCTGCTTAATTTGAGCACATAATATATATTTTTTATTACATTATATTTATGTTTCAAAAGGACTCACCTTTGAAAGCACTAATATCTCCGTAATGAATCTGCAGTACAAAGTAGGACATTCCTGAACTTCTTCCAACTTTAAAGCCAACATCTGATAAAATACAGAGAATAGTGGTTAACAATGGACATAAGACCTCATGAATATAAACAGTAAAAGAAGAGGGAAAAAAATGAGTAGCATACACTACATAACAATATTATACATAAAACCTACAGATTCTTCTTTTAACATAAATGTCAAAAATAAAACTCCACCCCTTTTCACTGCAGCATTTCAATACAGAAAAAGTCATAGACATACCTTTGGGTAATTTGGTAGGTGGTGCATTTCGAGCCCAGGCATACATAATTGCTGCTTCATCCTCACAAGTGCCTTGCACACTGCCACAGTCCCTTAATGAATTACCACAAAACAGTGAATCCCAAAGGCAGTTACAGAACAAAACAAACAACTATCTCCAGTTTAGCCATTTGCTGTGGAGCAAGCATATAGAGGCATTTACATAACGAAAGACAAACGCACAAGCAAATAATATTACAAATATTACAATACGAGAATATTTGTCATTAAGAACTCAATAGTAAGACTAAGTCAAGGACAGGTTGACCATTTGTCATTGAGCAATTCTACGGCCAAATTACAGTTGTATAGCATCAAATCAAAAGAACCATGTTGCATCAGCTGCACCCTTTCGGGTCGCCACAGTGAATGACCAGGCTCCATCTCATCATGGCATATGTCTAGCATCCCCCTCCCACACCAACCTTCTACATATCCTCCTTCAGTACATCCATTCAAAACTTCTCTGTGTTCTTCTGCTTTTTCTTCTGCTTATCAAATTCATATTCATGCAACATATTCAAGAATTTTTGTCCAGTATATCCACCATCTCTTTACTGCACACTTCAAAAATAACTAAGCTTTGCCTCTCTCTCATTGGATCTTGCAGCATCTGCTTGCAGTCAGCATACATTATGTATTCAGTGTAGCTATAAGGTAAATTTACAGTGACATTAAGAAAGACATAACCTAATAGAAAATTGTCCAATAGAATTTGTATGTTTTTTAGTTTGTGAATACATGTTGCTTTTCATATGTACCTTAAGCAAAAACAGCAGTCAAAACCACTGCTAAGCATTTTCACTTTGAAGTCATAGACGGTATATAACTACCAGGATGAAACTACATTGTCAGAATTAGTAACAAGGTTTAGTTTAGTTATTTGAAAAAATATTCAAGCCAAGGACTCAATTGATCTACAGTTCATTTTATTAGAGCACCTGTCATAAAGATAGGAAAATGTTATCAATCTGTCAAAAACTTACTTAAAATAAAAACATTAATTTCTTAGTTTTTTAAGGCAAAGTCTTGACACAGAGTGAAGTCTAGTTTTTATACCCAAATTTGAGCCAGCACACAGGATTTCTCTGAGAATAACTATAATTTGGCATCATATGCTTTACTACTTTTTCCTTGCTATTTTTGGAAATAGTAACATTTAAAAATTCATGGATAACAAGAATAATTACAGTTTAACACTAAAAACATAATTTATGTTAAAAATCCTGTGCACACAGGTTCTTAATAGATGCACCTAGGGTATAAATTTTTTAAAAAAAGTGTGCATATGAGACAAATATGTAAGAGAGCTTTCTTCCATTTGTACAACATCTCAAAAATTAGAAATCTCACATTAATGCTGAAAAACCTAATCACTGCTAAAGGGTTTCTCACAGTAATGTTTACAATTCTGTGGAAACGGGGAAGCCTGAACCAGCAACAGTTGTCATCACTCACAGAAAGGGGCACAAGCGTGCTACTGAGGAGGGGCTGAGCTACCAGCTGACATGCAACACTGTAGGTGAGGCATTGTCACTGTGTCTGCAGGGAAAGGTATCACCTGCCTAACCTGGCTCATTTGGCCTGCAGGCTGAGAATTTACAATTATTTAAGAAGAATACTCATTTTTTATTGATTGTAACATTTGAACATTGTTGGAGTCACCTTCTTGGTGAACAGCAATGAAATACAATAATGAAAACAACTGACATGGTACCTTGAACATCTAACATGCTAACTGGGAGTTATACCTGAGACAGTAAAAAAATACTTTTGTGTGCAGAGAGAGAAAGTTTTTGTGCTTGAGAGACCTCTTGGACTGACAACCTGAATAGAGCTTAAGTGGGGCCTCTTAGGTGGAAACATATCAGGTAAAATAGCGTATCCCTGCCAGTGGAGCCCCTTTAGGGACTGAGGCTTCCTCATTCTGAGGGTCGGGTGCCTCTAGGTTCCCAAAGGGGGACACAGAGACCACTCCCTTGCTGGTGGTGCATATACAGCTAGAAGGGGTACTACTCTCGTGCCAATGGGCAGAGAAATGGCAGGCCTGTGAGAGCTAGGTGCAAGTTTGGGATTCATATTACATTTGAAGATGATGCTTGCTTAAGTCATTTTTTTATGCTGCATTTACATTTCCACAGTCAGTGGTTGTGGGTAACTAAAATAAAAAGCTATTATTGGTGCACTAAACAAAACTAGATTTGATCTGTGCTGATGTTCACAGCTAGCCATTATTTTAATAATGGTTAAGTATTTAAATAAGAATATAGTCTAAGATTACAGTTTTTTCCATTACAACTGTTGCTGGGTTTCAAAAATGGTGGTTTTGATTTTTCATGAATAAGATGCTCTCGTGACTCATTAAGTGGCGACACTGACCAGCCAATTGGTGGCATGCAGTCTGACGACGTCACATTTTAGTACCTGCTCTGATCACTTTAAAAACCCAGCTGAGCAGATAGTATTTCAGTACCTGGTACTATGACCTAATAGAAACCCCTGAAAAGCATGGAGAACTGTGGCAAATCTATTCGAGTAGGTAATAATAAAAAAGAGGCTTAACTTGCACTTCTTACGCAAGGTCCTTTTTTTGTTCCTGGGTCCTGGCTTTTTTCCTAACAACAAAAACACTAACAAAATTAATTTAAAGTTGGGCATTACCAAAAGCTGTTGGTGGACACAGGGGTCTGACAGCCAAACAGCAGCATGTGATGGACTGTATCCATACTGGCAAGAGGTATGAAGTCCACTGAAGAGAAAAACACTGGTTAAAAATTTCAACTTCAAATTGACAGTGAAGTTCACACATAACAAATCGCCTTATCGACTAACAGCCTGATTCTTTGAAAATACATCAGACTGGTCAATTGGAGAAAGATCATCACCACCCTCTAATTAATTTAAAGCTAGCAATGACTTAGTTCCCTGAAAAATGTTTCAAAATATGAAATTTTATCAAATTTTTTTAGTGAAATTAATAAAATATTATATTGTGAAAAGAAATTTACACAGGAGATATACAAAAGGTAATCATGGTGACACCATGTGATAGCAATGATGCCTTTAAAATTTCCATTTCAACTGTTGATATAAATTGAACTTGTCATTATTACTTTGTATCCAGCTTATAGGTCAGCTAGAAACATTTTTTTCTGTAATTGCCAATCACTGTAGGTTTTATAATATATAATAAATTAATAAAAGATAAAACTCACCAATATATGCATCTTGCCTAGTTGGAACTGGAAATGCCATGCAAAGGTAAGTGTCCGACTGAAATATTAAGGAAAACAATGACATCAATGAGTCCTAAATGGAGAAAACAAATAAACAAACACGTACACACACACTAGTTAATACCCCTTGGCTTCAGCAGATCCCAGGAGGGATATCCAAGATTTCCGTCCAGGAAAGCGCAGTCTTAGAGCCTCTACTAGACAGGACCCTGACTAGTATCTAGGACTGCACTCTGGGGTCTGCTGAAGCCACTCACCTAGTTTGGGGGGTCACTGCCCCACAGAGGTCACTGTGCTCATGGGGACCAATGTTGTTTTAACACTCCACATCTCTCGAACTTCTTGTGTTACTTCTTCTTGATGTTGCTATTAGGGCTGGGCGATATATCGAGTTTTTAAAAAATATCGATATATTTTTATACGAGATATAAGGTGTGACAATATCCTTTATATCGATATAGTCTATGTTACGTTATAATTATACTTGTGGAGCCGCAAGTTTGCCTCTCTTTCGTCCACTTTTGTCTTTACGCAACGTTACTCGGCCTCGCCCCTCCTTCACTGAACACAGCTCCCCCTCCTCCCCCATCGCTTCACCTGCAGGAAGCAACAAGATGTTAACGGAGATTTGCCATGTCAGGGTTACTGCACATCGCCCCGTGCGTGGGGCTGGACGCCGTCAACGTGTTAGCTAGCTAACCACGCTAACGAGCTAACCACGCTAACGCCATGCAGCCCAGAGGCGCTGCACAGCCTAAAATCCTTGCATTTTCTCAAAAGTTGACAGCGCGCCTTATGTATGAATTCTGTTTGTGCTTGATGGCCGCGAACCGATTTTATGTGGTACACAGCGCTCAGCAATCTGTCAAAAATGTTTTAGTACGACTTTGGTAAGCTACGGTGCTGCACCGCTTGATGGATTGTCAGAGCATTACGGCTACCGAGGAGCCTTCGCGGAGTGATACGTACTGTGCTTCAACGTAATATTACCCTACTGTGTATAAGGACTATAAATGGCACCTGTTAAGAGACGTGGTTACGAAGAGGATTTCAAACTCAATGCTGTCAGTCACACAGTAGAAGTTGGGAACAGAGCAGCTGTGAAATCTGTCTTTGTTACTATGCTCAGCGTCTTTTAGTTTACATTTTGACTGCACAATTGTGAGCTTTTTGTTATGCACAAAAACAACATTGTTTTCTTTTATTTATGGAGCATGATTATTTAATAAATGCTCATAATTTATTTTTGAGTAAATCTTATGTACATCTATGCTCTATGTTAATAAAAGTGCCTGTGTGACATCTGGGACACAGCTTTGACTAAGAACTAGAGATGGCACGATACCACTTTTTTATGTCCGATACCGATACCGATATCATAAATTTGGATATCTGCCGATACCGATATGAATCCGATATAGTGTTTTTTAATCAACAAAACTGTTTTTTAAATATCTTGCTGCATTTTGTATAAGTTCATACTCAAGTTTAAAACAACAACTACACTAAAGCTATTCTGTTATACCTGTATCCAAAAAAATATTTCATAGTTCAGCAATACTGATCAATCTAATAAACTTAAACCTACACCATCCTCCCTATTCTGGTATTTTAAAGAGTACTTAGCATATATATTAAGCAACCTAACTAATAGGGTTCCAACTCCCAGCAACAACAAAAATAAATAAATAAAAAATAGGGAACCACCCCTCACGCTCCACCTCATGATGCTTAATCGACGTAATCAACCTTAATTTGATGCAGTGTGGAAAAAAAAATGCACAGAAATCAATTATTTTTCAAGAAATATTAAATAGATTCAACATCTTTCTTCAACAAAATTGCAGACTGCACAGATGGTACCTTCACAAAGGAAAAAGTACTATAGCTTACTAGGGTATATATATATATATTAGACTTAATAGTTACTATATACAGTAATGGACTTCTATTCATTTTGCATCAAATTAAAACTTTGGCTGTCAGATAATTATTTATTAAAAGCTAGACATTTTAAATGAGAATAAGAAAGAAAAGTATGTCTTTGTGCCCCCTTTTCCCTGTTAATGCCCTATCGGCCCCCCTGGCTAAACTTTGCTAGATCCGCCCCTGCACAGTTACCAGCCGTCAGCTATGTAGAAAAAGATCCTCGAGTAGAAAGTAATATTAAATAAATTCTAACAACAGCTTATAGAGCTTAAACGTGCTGCTGTTGTTCAGCCGCTGGTTTCCTCTTTCTGGTGCAAAGTGGGCCAAAAGCAAACAAGAGAGACGTACTCCCGACAGAAAAGCCGATCAGCTGATCGTTAAGCAGTTTCATGATTGAAGTAGCAGCAAGAAGAGGCAGTCGTTTGTTAAGCTTAACGCAGGAATGCTTTACAAACATTCAGAGATGGACTTACACACTTGCTTTACTTCTCTCGGGGATAACTTTGTCGGAGATGAAATGCCGGGTTGCTAGCGAAGCTCCACATGCTATCCAGACCACCGACAGGTCCCGCATGCCACAGCCGCTCTATCACGTGATGCATACTGCTCCGACGTGCTAACGTTCTGAGGTGAGTTACGGCGTGTTGCAAGTTTTGTGAGGTGCTTTCGTGATATTTAATGGATCGGATTACATTTTTTATTTTTCTCCGATATCCGATCCAGTAATTTAGGTCAGTATCGGACCGATACCGATACGTAATATCGGATCGGTCCATCTCTACTAAGAACTCTCTTTTTGTTCTTACTTTATGGCTTAAAAAAAAAAAAAAAATCAAGATATATATCTTATATCGCCGTCCAGGTAAAAAATATCGAGATATGAATTTTGGGTCATATCGCCCAGCCCTAGTTGCTATTAGAGCAGGGCGATATGGCCAAAAATATTTATCACGATATATTTTTGAAAATTTGCGATAACGATATAACTGACGATATAATTGATGTGAGACAAAATACAACTCCACAACAAAAAAAAATGCCATCCGTTTATTTTCACTTAAACAAGCAGCCGTTTTTTAGATGCATTAAAGCTATATAGAAATGTAACAGTGCAAATGCAAATTCCTTGCTGAAAGTTTAACCAAAAGGCATTTCCAGTAGAAATGGGCTGAGATATCCTGAGCATAACCATGTATAATATCCACTGAAGTTAAAAAGAGGTGCTTTGCAACATTAAACTGCAGTGTGCCAAATAAAAAAATCAAATATGTATTTTTCGGACTATAAGGTGCACGGGATTATAAGACACATTAAGTGAAACAAAGCAGTCAGATAAATCAAACTTCATTCAACTCATTCTTCTTGTTTCCTCCACTTCTGTACCTTTGATTCATTAATGCTGTATTCTATCACAGCTGCTCTATTCCCATGTTGTTGCAGTATATTAATGACTAACCTTGTATTGTGGATGGATTATCTCAGTTGTTCTCCTAACTGAAGTTTGGTCCGTTTACAGCATCCTGCCATGCGATTGCATTTGTCTCTAACCATCAGGAACCTTCACGTTAACTTTTATCGAGTGGAAAAGCGTTAGCGTTCATCCTCTAGCTTCACTGTTTATGTTATGCTAACATAGCTGTGTCGCTAGCGATCACGCAGCACATCATTATATACCACCTAGCCCAACTTCAGTAACCTTACAAACGTCACTGCTGTTTCGTTTTCTGTCTTCATTTATGTTGGAAGTGATAGCAGAGCTGTACATTTGAATTTTTTCAGAAATCTCTCAGTCAGAACATGCTATATCATGCTTAGGTAGCGAGCTAACTTCCGCTAACTTCTAACTCCGTTAAATGTAATAAATTCTGTTTTCATGGATGCCTGGATGTTAAACTTCATAGTTACACCTGGCAAAGCAGCAATGCTGATCGTTTTATTAAAGATGAAAGAATTTAGACAGTTTTTAACTCTCAGTGATGCTGCAGTGTTTGTTTGACTTTGGGACTTGAAAGGGATGGAGTTTAGGACCAGTGTTGCCAACTCCTCAGTAAGGAAAATCGCTATTGGTTGTCCTAAAAGTCGCTAGAAGTCGCTAAATGACGTCATCACCTAATTTGCATAATTGGTCATGCTAATCTAATTGTAACCTATGTTGTTGGAGAGAGAAATAACATCGTGGAAGAGACACAAAGTGAGTAAAAAACGTTCTAAATGCATTTAGAGTTTATTTAGAACTACAAATTAAATTTCTTTTAGCAATTTTTTTTTTTTTTAATGTCACAATTCCAACCCTGCTCCTTTACCCGGGCTTGGACCGGCAAAAGTGACCTGAAATAGGCACTCTGGTGGAGTTACTTTGTGTGTGTGTGTGTGTTTATAAGTAGTTTTAAACCTTGTGATCCACAAAACAGCATAAGAGTAAAAGAGTAAAAGAAGAACTGACTGCGTTGCAGCACCCGCTGCTTGTTGAAAGTAAAAGCGATACGCGCTTTCACGTCTTTTTTTTAGAAAAAAAAGTCGCTAAGGGGTCTGAAAACTCGCTAAATATAGCGACAAAGTCGCTAAATTGGCAACACTGTTTAGGACCCAGATTACTCCCAGATTTACGAATGCCTTAGTCCAACAAATACGGCAATAACGACGGCCCGCTTGCATGTTCTACCAAAAAAAAAAAAAAAAAAGAAAGTGCTTTGGTGGGTATCTGACGGACAAACACCAAACCAGTTCTACACCACTGAAGTGGCACCATTTTTACAAAGCCATTCTGGCTCATCCGTTTCACTCAACGATGCGCTTTCTCCCTTCTCATTCTCCGCTGCCGCTATGCTTTTTCGGCCATGTGCGTATGGAAAGAAAGGCACTGTGCATGCACGTTTTATCCATATTCCATTGCGATACTTCATTTTCTTATCGTTGCCTAACATTATACTGGTATTACTGTGAACAGTATAAGATGGCCCAGCCCTAGTTGCTATCACTTTGTATCTATCACTACGGCCTTTTTCCTCTGCTTATCCACCACTGCTATGTCTGGTTGGTTAGTCAACTACTAGTTTCTCCATCTGCATCTGGTCTCACAAGATCTTACTTTTGTCATTCTCACCACCTTTACACAGCCATACTCAGCACAGATGTTCCTGTATGCCCTGTCTGAAACAATCTTGCACCCTATATTTATATGCCAGATTGTTTCAGGGTCATCTTTGACCCTGCATCTGGGGATCCTGTCTCTATAGATCTTGTGCTTAGAGCTTGTTCCCATTGCTGCCATGAGTCATGCGTCTGAGCCATCTTTCAGTCCAACCTTCTCCAACCATTGGTAAGAATTTTCTATATCAGCCACCTTTCCTGTCTATTGGTAGTGCATGCTGTGCAGGGCAGTTTCTGTTCTTCCTCAGGTTTCTGTTGCCCGGGGCATTTACTAAGCACACGATGAGTTGCAGCCATCTTCCAGATGTACTCATGCATTTTGTTTTTTCACCCTGGATAGTGATAATGGCTCTGACACTCACTAGTCCTTGGCCTCCTTTCCACTTAGTGTGCAGTCTCAGGGTGCTGGACTTGGGGCGAAGCCTTTCAAGGCTTGATCAACCTCCATTGTTGCAGAACAGCTTTAAATTGTTAACCCATTTTGAGTTCCGTGAAAAAGTTTTTGGGTAACCTTACCTTTTGGGTTTGTTGGTTTTTTTTTGTTGTTCTTGTTGTTTTTTTGTTGTTGTTTTTTTACCTGTGGCAGTTAACCTTTGTATCATTTTAAACTATTTATTGGACTAGAACAACTTGAATTGTAGTAAATAACTGGAAAAATTGGGGTGTTCTAAAACGCTGACCAACCGTGTAAATAAAATTGAGTTGAATTTAACTGAATTCAAATCAATCCCAGTGAAAATCTGTGAGGTAAACTATAGACCAAAGGCCATGCCAGAAGACCATTACATCTGGAGGAACTTCTTTGAGATTGCCTAAATAAGGATGGGCTGGCATTGCTTATGAGATGAGGCCTGGCTCCAGGGTGGGGCACCCTATCCGGGGCAGAGTGAACTGTTCCTTGATGTTCTACTCTTCTAAATCCCTCTTTGTCTGGTCCCTCACCCAGAACCAATTTGCCATGGGAGACCCTACCAAGCGGCAAAGGCCTCCAGACAACATAGCCCCTGGGATCCCTGGGACACACAAACCCCTCCAGCACCAGCAGGTACCAATTCGCGGAGAAGCTATTCTATTCCATTCTATTTTAATTCTAAGCCTTCTTCTTCAAAGGTGTCTTCCTTTAAATGCATTATAGATCTTATACGTAATAAGTATTTCAAGGATTATTGTCGCAGTGGTATATATGCACTCACTGGTTTCAGTGATACTGTTAATAGGGATGGTGCATAGCGCAGTGTTTACATTTGTATACGTCTCCTCTGATGAGACATTGTGAGTGAGTTGGGGCAGTTGTGCTCTTGGTTGGGTGACTACTTTTAGTCTGGCCACATTGTCAGCTCAGTAGATGCATCGCAGGTGGCTATGTATCATCTAGTATGCCTTAATCAGTATTTTAAAAATAAATAAATAAATAAAACCCTTTCACTCTGAGGGGGGGTGATATGTTTCTCAAGCATGGGTGCTCTACCAGATGCCTGGAAGTTTGAGGCTTTGGCACAGTACTAATTGTGTAATTCTTGATAATGACCTTTGTTGTGCCTGAAATCTGCTTGAGCCAATCTTCCAGTTTCGGGGTTAGAGCCCTCAATTCTTCTATTATTAAGGAACACTGTGCACCTTCCAGATCTGCTTCAGTTATTCACTCAACCCTGGCACTTCTCTATTTTCTTGTGTTCCTTCTGGCTGATGTTGCTGTCCCTTGGGACTACCACATGTATCACAACTGTGGTCTTCTATTCCTTGTCAACCAACACTGTGTCTGGTTGGTGGCCAACCAGATCTGCCTGTCTGGAAGCCCTTCAGGACCTTAGCCCCATTATTCTCAACCACCTTTAGTGATGTATCCCATTAGGGGATACATCTGTTGTCTCTGGGGCAAAATTTCTCTCTTGGCTCTTGATGAAGGCAGTCGCACTTTCTCCTTCTCCCTCTCCCTTATCTTTCACGCTTGGCATCTCATGTCTTTTGTATAGTCTCGCGTATTCTCTATCCCTAAGAGAGTCTCCCAGACTCTCTAAAAACCTAAAGAAGAATTATGGATTTGCTCAACTGGTCCCTTAATGGAACTGACAACTCCTAGGCTTGGGAGAGCCTAATTGTCCTGCAGAGACGTTTGCTGCCGGATACTCGATGGTCGGTTGCGTCGTGTGTCTTGTGACACTCTCGATGGAGGACATTGAATGAGATCTACCAATTCGGAACTATAATAACAGAGTTCTGGTTGATTGGAGCTGTCTCGGACCTGGCTTATCGAAGAACAAGAAGTGGCTACATATTTTCACACAACTGAGAACTTCTCAGTTGATGTGATGCATGATGTTTTGGAAGGAGTGGCCCAGTACGAACTGAAGTTATTGTTTTTGTATTTAAAAGAACAACATCTTACATTGGGAGAACTGAATTTGAGAATACAAAGTTTTGATTATGGATTCATGGAGAAAAACAATAGGCCAGTAGCTGTGAATTTAGGTGGAGAGTCTAATGATCTGGGACTGAATGCTATTCAGACATGGTGCTTACTGAGGAATGTTCCCCTCATGTTTGGAGATTTGGTAACCTCTACTGACCAACATTGGGACCTACTACTTTTATTACTACAGATAGGAGAAAATACAATGTTAACTATGTTATCTCAAGGTATGTGTGTATATTTAAAACATTTGATTGTGGAACACCACAAACTGTTCAAGATGTTGTATCCCCAGAAAAAACTTTTACCAAAGCACCATTTTCTTATCCATTATCCTCGCTGCATCCAAAAAAATAGGGCTTGTACTTCATAGTTGGTGCATGTGCTATGAAGGTAAGCACAATTTTTTCAAGAAACAGCTCAAATCATTCAAAAATATCACCAAAACGCTGGCCAAAAAACACCAGGATTATATGGCATACATTTGGCAGTCTTCAACAACCTTTAGTCGGTTAGACATTGGTCCAGGAAAAATGGTGTCTTTAGATATGGTAAAAGGAGGTTCTGGAATTGCAATAGCAATGCAAATGTTCAAGATGGCGCTGGAGTGACGGCAGCCTCTCCAAGTAGCTCTGCAACACCGCACCTTTTTGTTAACTTTAACTTTTTAGACTAGGCTTTTCAAACTTTTTTTCACCTTCCTCTACTTATACCTCTTAGATATAGCGATACAAGATGGATAATGCACTTTTTAAAACTTCTGGAACCAGTTCCTTCATCTATTCGAGAGCGGAGCTGCTGGCACTAAAAACAAAGGGACAGACCGGCATGCGACACAACATCCCGGCCGAGCTAAAGAGGAGCTACAGAGGCTGCAAAGCTGGAGCGAGGAGAGCGGATCACCGGAGGCGATTCAAACCATCAATCCCGACAGTGATCATGGGCAACGTGAACTCGTTACAGAATAAGATTGACGAACTGTGCGCTCTGAACAACCACAGACTATACCGTGAGTGCAGCTTGTTTATCTTCACGGAGACGTGGCTAACCGAGCTAACGCCGCAGGCTAACGTAGACCTATGCGGTTTCACACCCGTGAGAGCCGATAGGGACATGCAGGCCAGCGGAAAAAGCAGAGGTGGGGGACTCATTGTCTACGTTAACAACAGATACTGTAACCCTGGACACGTCTCCGTTAAAGTTTCGGTATGCCGTCCGGACCTGGAGCTGCTAGCTGTTAGCTTGCGGCCATATTATCTACCTCGGGAGTTCAGTCATGTGATCTGTGTGTGTGTTTACATCCCTCCAAGGGCCGACGCAACAGCTGCCTGTGAGAAAAATACACACAGTCACAGCAAGACTTCAGACACAAAACCCCGAGGCTTTCATTATTATATCTGGAGACTTTAACCATGCCACACTGGACTCTACTCTGGCTGCTTTTCACCAGTTTGTGAATTGTCCCACAAGAAGCAACAGGACAATTGACCTACTGTATGCTAATGTGAGAGATGCATACAGAGCCACCCCCCTCCCCCCACTAGGGAAGTCAGACCACAACCTGGTTTACCTACAGCCACAATACACACCCCTCGTCCAAAGGCAGCCGGTCACAACGTGCTCCATCCGGAGATGGACCCCAGAAAAGGAGGATGCTCTGAGGGACTGTTATGACACCACAGACTGGGATGTGCTCCTGAGCCCACATGGTGAGGACATAGAGGGGGCGACACACTGTCTTACAGACTACCTCAACTTTTGTGTGGACACGGTCGCCCCTGCTAAGACGGTACGGTGTTATCCTAATAACAAACCGTGGGTAACACAGGAAGTCAAAGCTGTCCTCAACATGAAGAAGAAGGCTTTCAGGAGCAAAGTGAAGGAGGAGATGAAGGCAGCACAGCGGGAGGTGAAACGCTGCCTGAGGGAAGCAAAGGACACCTACAGGAGGAAGGTGGAGCAGAAGTTGGAGAGGAACAATATGAGGGAGGTCTGGAATGGTGTGAAAACCATCACAGGCCACAACACCAAGAAAAGCACAGTGGGGGGGACTGTGGAGAAGGCAAATGAACTCAACAACTTCTTCAACAGGTTTGACCAGCCCACAACCCCCCCACCCTCACCTTCACTACAGAGTCCAATCCCCACTCTCCTACCTCCCTCGCTTCCCCCCCTTCCTGACACCATGACACCCCCCTCCTCCAATCCCTCTCTCAGCAGCAAGACATCTCCCCCCCTCCCCTCTTCCCAAACATCTCCCAGTGTCACAGTGGATCAGGTCAGGAGACAACTGAGGAAGCTTCGCCCCAGAAAGGCAGCAGGCCCAGACAAGGTGTGTCCTAGGATGCTAAAGGCGTGTGCTGCTGAACTTGGGGAGCCGCTACAACGAGTCTTCAACCTCAGTCTGCGACTGGGGAGAGTGCCCGCCCTATGGAAGACATCCTGCATCGTCCCGGTCCCCAAAAAGAACCGGCCCAATGAGCTGAATGACTTCCGACCGGTGGCACTGACGTCACATCTTATGAAGACTCTAGAGCGGCTCTTCCTCAACCTCCTCCGACCACAGGTACAACATGCCCAGGACCCACTACAGTTTGCATACAAGGCGGGTGTCGGAGTGGAGGATGCCATCCTGTACCTCCTACACAGAGCCCACTCACACCTGGATGGGGGAAAAGGCACGGTCAGGATCCTGTTTCTTGACTTTTCCAGTGCCTTTAATACCATCCGGCCCTGTATGCTTCAAGAAAAACTGAACAGGATGGAGGTGGACCCCTGCCTGGTGGCTTGGATCTCCGACTACCTCACCGACAGACCACAGTACGTCAGGCTGAAGGACATCACGTCTGACACAGTGGTCAGCAGCACAGGAGCACCACAGGGAACTGTGCTGTCCCCTCTTCTCTTCACCCTGTACACCTCTGACTTCTGCTACAACTCTGAATTATGCCACATTCAGAAGTTTGCAGACGACACAGCCATCATGGGGTGTATCTGGGATGATCAGGAAGAGGAGTACAGAAGTCTGGTGAGGAACTTTGTCGCATGGAGTCACACAAACCACCTGCAACTCAACACCTCAAAGACTAAGGAACTGGTTGTGGACTTCGGGAGGTCTAGACCAGGTCCACTGCCGGTTCAGATAGAGGGGGAGGAGGTGGAGGTGGTCAACAAGTACAAGTACCTCGGGCTGTGGGTGGACAATAAACTGGACTGGTCATGCAACACAGAGCACCTGTATAAAAAAGCCCAAAGCCGACTGTACTTCCTCAGGAGGCTGAGGTCTTTTAACATCTGCAGGAAGCTCCTGAGGATGTTTTACCAGTCGGTGGTTGCTGGAGTACTTTTCTATGCTGTGGTGTGCTGGAGGAGCAGCACAGCAAAGAAGGACTCATCCAGGCTGGAGAAACTGATCAGGAGGGCTAGCTCTGTGGTCGGCATGAAGCTGGACACTCTGGTGACAGTGGCAGAGAAAAGGACATTAAAGAAACTGATGGACATTATGGACAATGCCAGGCATCCTCTGCACACGGCCATTAACAACCAGAAGAGTCTGTTCAGTGACAGGTTGCTTCTCCCAAAGACAAGAACTAACAGACTTAAAAACTCCTTTGTCCCACACGCCATCAGACTGTTTAACTCCTCTCTGGAGGGGAGAGGGAGGGGGAACAGGAGGACAAAGGAGGGAACAACTAAGCTGTAGTGCCTCTTCACCTCACTGTGCAATACCTTTTGTGCAATACTTTTGTAAATAGTCAACGGTGCAATAGACTCAATACTTGAAATGTGCAATTCACTTGTATTTTTATTTTTATTCCTATTTATTCTATTTATCCCCTTCGTATATTTTATTTATATTGTCTCTGTATTTATATATATGTGTGTGTGTATAACTCTGTAACTTCTGTCGGTGCTGTGCTTTTTTGGAAATCGAATTTCCCAGAGGAACCCACCCGAGGGATTAATAAAGTTCTATCTTATCTTATCTTATCTTATCTTAACTGCCCAATAGAGTTCAAGTTATGAAAGTGAACTGGGCTAAACAGAATGGTATTGTTTACCGCCCGCATTTGGTTATTTGTGGCAAAGTAGTGTCTGAAATGCCTGTGTTTTACCAGATTGAGTCAGTTCTGATAATACATGAGAAACTGGTACTTCTCACTTTGCCATTATGTACAGTAGCCTTTCATGAACATTTCCACGCTTATGAGTTGACCAGGACAAAGCAAGATTTAGTTGTCTTTCATGTTGACAGCCTGCATTATCCCAGGCCTTTTGACATACAATTGTCGTATGGAGTGAATGACAACGCCCTCTTTGTGGTCCCATATTGCTTTCTCTGGTGAGCATCATAGCTACTGTCATTTGTAAGAGTTTGTTATGCTAATAAATGCTGTTACTGTAACCTGTATGTTTGTAGTTATTTTCATAATATAGGATAGATCACAGCCATTTAGAAATATAGCATCATATGATAAATATGAAAAAATAATGAAAATGAAATATTATTACACACTAGAGTGAACTTGGACTAAAAATAACTCTATAAAGTGAAATCATATTACTCTAAACAGTGTGAATAACCCTCAGTGTTAAATATTTTTACACATTTTGTTGTTAATTTTGACACTAAACTGAGTAGAATTAACACTAAAAAGTTAACACTGGCCATAGAGTAAATTTTACTCTAATTTTGAGTGGGACCAAATGTTATCTGAAGCAGAGTTAAAATCAACTCTGTAAGTGTAAAATTGACACTCTGTTTTTTACTGTGTAGCAAGGAGCAGACGGCTGAGTTTATTGAACTTCACTGAAACAACCCGCAAATTTCATTAAAATTTAATAAACTATCATCTTGTCTTTATTTTTAGTTAGCACATACCTTAAACACTTCAAGCTGACTAATCGCAAAAATAATTGGTGACTAGTCGACTATCGAAATAATTGTTTGTGGCAGCCCTAGTGCTGAGACGTTTTTTTTCTGTTCTCAAACTGATCTCCCTGTTGGAGCTCAGTCTGGGGGGAGTTCTTTTTCATCCTCATCTTTCCTCATGTTGTGCATTTTCCATTGTTATACCTCTCTGACCTGTCTTCCCCGTGTGATGTTTGTGTATGGTCGGAAGGGTAAGATGGTGCTGGCAAAGGTCACAAAAGCAGAAAGGTGATCATGTATCCATCCAGAGTTGTGCCAGAAACTTGTTAATGGCTACCAAAAGCATTTGGTTAACCTACAACTTGTTTAAGGACACTGAATATTACTGGGCGTATATATAAATATATTTGAGCCTGCATGTATTAAATGTGTGGACAAAGAAAAATCATGTTTTAAAAATTAAACTTGTGCACTAAATTCTTTTATTTTAAAGTCATTAACTATATAAGCTATACAATCATTCTACTTTATTTAAAAGAACAGGTCAAACAACTAATTATAAGCCCCAAATTACCATGGCATTCATACCCTTGATAAGTGCGCATAAACTTCTGAAACAAACAACTGATAGATAGGGCTGTTCGATATAACGATATATATTGGATGACGATATAAAAACATCTATCGTTTCATTTTACGCTATCGTTTGCTTCATGGTGTCGCAAAATAAACTGTTCACGGCAATATTTTTTCATCGTTTTGATGGTCACTGTAGTGGCTATATTAATTTCTTAAAGTTCTTTCTTTCTCTTATATTTAATATAACCACACTATGGACGGACAAGCACAACAAGTTAGCAACAACGACCGTAAAACCACCGCATGTCCGCTTGTTTATTTTCCACATAAACCTTTCACAATAAAGCTCAAGATCCTGTTGAGACTTTTCAAAATAAACTGAATCACGTGAAAGAGTATGAAGAGTGTTTACAGATGAGACGCAAAAAAGAGCCGCCAGGTGCTAAAAAATAAACCTTAGGGTCAAATGTTAGAACAGGCTTTTCCCTGCAGCACGCCGTGTAATAAATACTCACAAAGAAAACGGCGGCCATTACAACTTATGTTTGAGAAGGTGTAGTTTCATGTATCGGTTAAAACATTAGACTCCAGGTACAAGACGCCCAGCTGGAAACACTTCACGCAAGTCGAGCTGCCCGAGATTCACAGAATATACAGAAAATTTTATATTTTTGTGATTTATATCGTTATCGGGACGATAGATGTTTTATATCGGGATATGTGATTTTGGTCATATTGCACATCCCTACTGATAGACACACACCAACATTGAGTGGAAACACACTTACCCCAGTTGGGATAACACCAGGCATGCGAAGATCCACAGAGAAGTTGTATGGATTTGCTATTATCTGCTGCTGATTAGTCCTGGACACACATTTACTGGGATTCAGAACATTTTCCTGAGAACTTCAGTAATACAGACAAAATCAATTATTAATAACATGTTCAATTACACCAAAAACACATCAAAACAAGAACCAGCATACCATATCATATACCAATCCATACATTTTTGTGTTTTTATAATTAAAGTTGCTTTAACAGCCTAGTAAGGCTGTAGCTAGACAAAAAATAAAACAATATGTGTATATTTTTACCTTTTAGACACATGCAGAGTACTTTGTATTTTCAAACTGTGGCTGTAAAGAATGAATGTTAGCACCACCACACAGGATGCAGGAACTCCCATCATTCCAGTGATTATCAGTGTAATGTCTCTATGCTGAAAATGTAAAAATAGATGCTGTCACTGTCAAACAAAAATCCTGGAGCAGAAACCTGGAGAACAAAAACAAAAAACAAAAACATGCTAAATGCAAAAGTGACAGATATAGAACCCAATAATAATAATAATAATAATAATAATAATAATAATGGATACTTTATTGATCCCCATGGGGAAATTACTTGTTTTTCTCTGCATTTGACCCATTCACTCAGTGAAGCAGTGGGCAGCCCACTAAGCAGGCACCCGGGGAGCAGTGTGTAGGGACGGTACCTTGCTCAGGGGTACCTCAGGGTAGCCGTTAAGTGGATTCGAACCGCCGGCCTTCCGATCATGGGGCGACCACTTTACCTACTGAGCTATCCCTGCCCCAATAAGGCAGCAATATATAATTATTTTGTTAACAAAATGTGTCCATTAGACAGTAAACACTGTTTAATTGACACATCTACCTGGTGAGTTTGATATAATATTAAAGCTTAGGGGAGTAAAGTTTAATGCGAGATAAAATATCATGATATTACAGAAATCACAAAATTTCACGTTACTGAAAAGGTCAAGGTTGTTTTTGAATAGATGTAGAGATGGAAATTGATGGGAATTCACTTTCTATACTAGTCTTAGAATTTAAATCATAATGGAATTATCACAGAATTTTTCAGCTGGCCCAAATTGGTTTCAGATTCATCTACAACTACAACATCTACAACTCTTTCCATTCATAGAGTGTGTTAATTATTATCCAGTAAGGATACCATTGTTCCCTAAAGGGTGGACAGGAAACTGCAGGATCTAGGATTGAGCAGCTCTCTCTGCAGCTGGATCCTTAACTTCCTGTCTGACAGACACCAGGTGGTCAGACTGGGCAGCATCACCTTATCCCCAGTCATAATGAAAACTGGTGCTCCACAGGGGTGTGTACTGGGCCCTCTCCTGTACTCACGCTACACCACAACTGCACGGCCACTAGCAACTCCAATTTCATTGTTTCAGGTTTTGTGGACAACACAACAGTGATGGGTCTTATCACCAAAGGTGATGAGGCAGCTTACAAGGTGCGAAAAGAATCATCTCATCCTTAACGTCACAGAGACAAAAGAGATGATAGTGGACTTCTGAAGGTGTAGAGAAGCAAATGTCCCCATTACCATCAATGGCGCTGCTGTGAGTGAGCAGCTTTCGTTTCCCAGGTGTACGTGTGTGTGTGTGTGTGTGTGTGTGTGTGTGTGTATATATATATATATATATATATATATATATATATATATAAAAAGACGAACGTCTATTGTTTCTTCTCGGGTTCCCCAAGTCCAGCACCCTGAGGCTGTACGCTAAGCGGAAGGAAGGGGGCCGGGGACTGGTGAGTGTCAGCACCACAGTCCAGGATGAGACAAGGAACATCCAAGAATACATTGGGAAGATGGCCCCAACTGACCGAGTGCTCAGTGAATACCTCAGGCAGCAGAAACCCAAGAAAGAGGAGGGAGACGAGGAACCATCATGGAAGGACAGGCCCCTGCACGGTATGTACCACCGGCAGATAGAGGAGGTGGCTGATATCCAGAAATCCTACCAGTGGCTGGACAAAGCTGGACTGAAAGACAGCACAGAGGCACTAATCATGGCAGCACAAGAACAAGCTCTGAGCACAAGATCCATAGAGGCTGGGGTCTATCACACCAGGCAAGACCCCAGGTGCAGGCTGTGTAAAGATGCCCCAGAGACAATCCAGCACATAACAGCAGGGTGCAAGATGCTAGCAGGCAAGGCATACATGGAACGCCATAACCAAGTGGCCGGCATAGTGTACAGGAACATCTGTGCCGAGTACAACCTGGAAGTCCCGAGGTCAAAATGGGAGATGCCCCCAAGGGTGGTGGAGAATGACCGAGCTAAGATCCTGTGGGACTTCCAGATACAGACGGACAAAATGGTGGTGGCTAACCAACCGGACATAGTGGTGGTAGACAAACAGAAGAAGACGGCCGTAGTGATCGATGTAGCGGTTCCGAATGACAGCAATATCAGGAAGAAGGAACACGAGAAGCTGGAGAAATACCAAGGGCTCAGAGAAGAGCTCGAGAGGATGTGGAGGGTGAAGGTAATGGTGGTCCCCGTGGTA
Organism: Aulonocara stuartgranti; assembly: GCF_965226115.1. Classification (NCBI taxonomy): domain Eukaryota; kingdom Metazoa; phylum Chordata; class Actinopteri; order Cichliformes; family Cichlidae; genus Aulonocara; species Aulonocara stuartgranti. Next base: position 12,138,757 of record NC_138945.1, on the reverse strand, counting down.
ATCGGAGCACTAGGTGCGGTGACTCCCAAGCTAGGCGAGTGGCTCCAGCAGATCCCGGGAATAACATCGGAGATCTCTGTCCAGAAGACCGCAGTCCTGGGAACAGCTAAGATACTGCGCAGGACCCTCAAGCTCCCAGGCCTCTGGTAGAGGACCCGAGCTTGAAGGATAAACCGCCCGCAGGGGCGTGCTGGGTGTTTTTTTTTGTTTTTTTTTATATATGTGTGTGTGTATATATATATATATATATATATATATATATATATACACATTTTTTTTTGTTCATTTAATCAATTCAGGATTTATTGAATCGATATTGCATTATTTAAGAACTAAAATCAATTTGAATCGGGGAAATCGATTTTTTAAACCCACTCTAAGTCACATATGACATCTAACGGTCTTGTGGACATAATGGTTGATTTTGTAACATGAGGGTGTGCTGCCTCACGTTGTTTGATGAGCTCTAACAAAAGTTCCAAGCTAAATAATGCAATCATCACCACAAAAGTGATAAACTAAAATGCTCCCCCACGCCCCCGTATGTTCTGTGTCATTGTGGTATTTTAATGTCATCAGTCTGAAATGCACTGACTTCCTCAAAATGTCTTGCTTAACTCATAGTCTCATTGGTCCAACACAAGTACTAATTTATTAGTATTATTCATACATACAACAAATGCAGCAAAACAATTAACAGCAATGAAAAAGTAGTTCATTTCAGGTGAGCAGACTAGCAGGGCAAAGTTATGTCGATATGGTGTGATCAATAGTCCAATATAAAGCCCTAACCCCTGAGTCCAAACCCTATCCCTAATGCCTTGACTGCCACAGACAAGCAGGGATCAGGCGATTGGCATTTTGACTGCTAAAATGAATCCTGCAACTGTAACCAAATTGCTATATTGTTCCATTTTCAAGACCTCTTTGAATATTTAACCCAAAAGAGTTGATGGGCATGCCATGTGTCCAAATAAAATGACAGATTTTAGACATTGACATAGCACAAGACCCACTCTCATCAAGTCAGAAGTGCAGACTTAAAACTATGGGCTCAAATTGTGGTCATAAATATTTTGTACTTGTAAATCAGGATTTGTATGTGTAAAAATAATTTGTGTGTGTGTAAAAAAGTTTTGTATGTGTAAAAAGAATTTGTGTGCATGTAAAAAAGATTTGTATGTGTAAAAAGAATTTGTGCGTGCGTAATAAAGATGTGTATTTGTAAAAAGAATTTGTGTGTGCTTAATAAAGATGTGTATGTGTAAAAAGAATTTGTGTGTGCATAAAAAAGATTTGTATGTGTAAAAAGAATTTGTGTGTGGAGTTAGCCAAAAAATACGTGTGAAACTCTGCACTCAAGTTTCAAGTTACAAGTACGAATTTTGACCCTATTTTTCTTCATTTCATCTGATTGGCCAATGTCATATCAATCACAAATTTAACAATCCAATTGGAGAACATATGGGTTTGGCTAATGGAGGGGTGCTTTATGGAGCTTCAGGTCCTTGAAGGGAATAAATGCCCTTTTACATGCCAGCCCAGCATTTTATTCATCACCACGATGGAAAACAGTCTGTGGTGGTCCGAGTTTGGTGATTTTTGTGTCACAGGTTTACGTGCTTAATACAGGGACCTCCAGAGCCTTTTCAACATCCATTGGATGTACAACGTACAGCTTATTACACCAGCATGCATCTGCTCTTATATAACTATTATTAGTTTACAGCTTTAAGCCCCACGCCCCCGGTACCGGGGGCAAAAAGGAGGAGATCACATTTAATCGGTTATAACACGGGGTGAGAAATATAAGTCCAGACATGTGTGGTATCCACAGAAACCTCTGAATCTCAGCTAAAATGTCATATAACCAATTTCTACAACCACCAAACACATGGAAAACAAGCCATGATTAAAAGAGCAGTTACGTAAATGTGCAGAAGACCGCCAAACAAACAAAATCAAACCGGAAATTCTCCAGACTTCATGTAACCGGCTAAAGATAGGCTGGTTAGCTTCCAGAGCTATCACTGACTCCACACACCAAGTTTCACCACGATCAGACCAAAATTCACTGAATGAGCCGCAAAAGAAGACCACAAAAACACATAGCGACACAAATGCGCTAAGACAGAGATTGGCTTACGGTCCCAATTTCCTCCGTTATTGTCGCCGGTAGACGGTAGCCACGTGATTATCAGAAGTTACCACGCCTACCTAGCTGTATCAGAGCCGTTTTCCGTCAACAATCTCCATTTTAGACCCACCTACAGACACGTGACTGGACAGACACCACATGCAGCAAATTTGGGCCCACGTGGATTTTGGCATTGTAACGTCTGATTGGTCAAAGGAGCTTGCAAAGAAAAGGAGCAAAGAAAAGGAGCTTTGCAAGCTCCTTTGACTACGATGACCTGGATGACTGAGAACCTTCACAGACAACGTCTGATTGGTTGAAGTGACGTGAACGTGGCATCGTTACTTTGATTCTATTGGCTAAAACGATTAAAAAGAGGTGTCAATCATGCAAATTGACCAAAAGAAACCAAAGTTACAGCCCCTCTGAGTTTAAAGGGCCAGAGACCAATTAAACGCTTCATGCACACTGCAGAAAAGGGCCATTACCATGTAAATGTGTGGTTAATTCTTCAAAAATATATTTTAAAAAAAGCATTTTTAGGCCTGTTAATAAAATTTATTAATTTCTGCTCTTCAATACCTAAAAAATTCAACTGGCACGGTGTCCAATTGTGTGCCAAAATTGGACATTTTTGTACAACGTCTGGATATTCATGTATAGACAGGGCTGTAATTTTTCACTGTTTCACTTTAGAAACATAAATCTTTGCACAGATGATGTTTATATGTTGGTTACTGAAATCCTGGAACCAAATGTGATCTGAGGCATATTTTTAAAAGGGTTATATTAGGGCTGCTCAATTAATCGAATTTTAATCACGATTACGATCTGGGCTTTCAACGATCATTAAAAATGACTGAGCCGATTATTAGCCCCTCCCTCATGCTTTACTCTCGCGCTGCTCCGTGTGGCAAATCGAGCGCACCTCTCTGCATTTCGAACACGCATCACAACAATTAAGAGGACCCAAGGGAAGCTCGGAAAGCTAAGCAGAAGTTATTTGGAGAGGAGAGTGACTGCCGTTGGTTGAAAAGAGAGGTAAAAAAAAAAAAACTTCAGTGGTGTGGAAACATTATGGGTTCGCGGAGTCAGATGTAGATCAAGTAGACATAGTGTGTAAACTTTGCTACGGTGTCATAGCTGCACCACAGAGCAACACTGCAAAGTTCACTAAACATAGATGTTTACATTTTTCATTTATTTTTTATATTGCAAACATTTGCACTGTTATCAGTATTTGCACACTATTTTATATTATTTTTTAAAGTCATTATTAAATACATTGTTATTGTTAACCCTTTAAATCCCCGTAGAACCGGAACCGCGTAAGCTAGCGCAATAATTTGTTTTGCATATGAAACCGGAGGAGTTGTACTTACATCTTATGCCATCAGCTTGTCCTCGGTCACGGTTTCCTTCCACATAAAGCTTTGCAAAAATTGCATAAAAAGCGCTTGCAGGAACAAAAACATAATATTCCAGAAACATGCTTTGCCGATCCGATCAGCTGTTCGTAACACTTCCCACAGTGAAAAAGACGTCAACGCGAACTATCGCATGTCCGCCATTTCCTGTTCGAAACCGGAAGTGACGTCATTTTGGCAGAAAATTTAGTTTTTTACTTGTAGGCCTTAAAAGCCTATACTGGTGTTTTTATAAGTCATGTTTGACTATACTTTTCTGAATAGTTGCTGGGATGCTTAGAACTCGAATTGCACTGCTGGAAATAGTTTGTTTTGATGCACATGCTGTTTTCTTTGCAAATTTGCATCATAAGATTGTTTTTTGTTTTTCCTGCAGTATATAAAAATTGCTGTATCTCCAAAATAAAACTATGAAGACACTCAAAATAAATTTCCTGTGGTGGGAAACTATTTTTTGCAACTTTTTTGTATTTAAAGGTTTGAGGGATAAGCCTCTTAAATTTCCCCAAGTAGAAATATATGTAAAAAAACAAAACAAAAACGATTTTCAATTTTTTTGTTGTTTATTGCACTTTTTTGCAATTAATGTAATTACTATGGACTTAATGCATACATATTATTAAAATATGGGCTATAACAGTCAGCAAAACAACGTTGGTGAAGTCTGGAGAGGCCTCAGAACCATCTCAGGCCACAAACAGCAGAACTCTCTGCCTGGGAGGGATGTGAGGTGGGCAAATGAACTGAATCATTTCTTCAACAGATTTGATTCAACCATGAGACAGTCTACAACATCGGCTGCAGACTCACCCACCCCCACTGCTGCTGTTCCACCTCAGACACTTCACACCTCCTCTATTCACCCTGCTCACTCCTCCCCACCCCCAACAACAGCATCCAATACACACTCAACACAAGGCTCCAGCCTGTCTCTCTCAACCACCCAGGTTAGGAGGGAACTGAGGAGGATTAATGGCAAGAAGGCAGCGGGCCCAGATGGCATCAGCTCGAGGGTCGTCAGGTCCTGCGCGGACCAACTGTGTGGGGTGATGGAGCACCTCTTCAACCTGAGCCTGAGGTTGGGAAGAGTCCCACAGCTCTGGAAAACCTCCTGTGTTGTACCAGTGCCAAAGACTTCACGCCCCAAGGACCTCAACAGCTACAGGCCGGTGGCTCTGACATCCCACCTGATGAAGACCCTGGAGCGGTTGGTCCTGGCTCAGCTTCGGCGCCTAACAAGCTCATCACTGGACCCACTTCAGTTTGCCTACCAGCCTGGCATTGGAGCGGATGATGCCGTCATTCACCTCCTACATCGTTCCCTCGCTCACCTGGAGACCGCTGGAAGCACTGTGAGAATCATGTTCTTTGATTTCTCCAGTGCCTTCAACACTATTCTTCCCTCGGTTCTGAAGGACAAGCTGGTGAACTCTGGAGTGGACCATCACCTCACTACCTGGATCCTGGACTACCTCACCGACCGACCACAGTATGTGAGGACTCAGGGCTGTGTGTCGGACAGGGTCGTCTGCAGTACGGGGGCCCCACAGGGAACGGTTCTGGCTCCGTTCCTCTTCACCATCTACACTGCAGACTTCTCCCACAATTCCACCCAGTGCTTCCTGCAGAAGTTCTCTGATGACTCTGCAATAGTCGGCCTCATCACTGATGGGGACGACAAGGAGTACAGAGGACTGACTCAAGACTTTGTGGACTGGTGCCAGCTGAACTACCTCCAGATCAACGCCAGTAAAACCAAGGAGCTGGTGGTAGACTTCCGCAGGCACAAGCATTCTCCACTGCAACCACTGAACATCCAGGGTATGGACATTGAGGCTGTGGACAGCTACAGGTACCTTGGTGTTCATCTGAACAACAGACTGGACTGGACTCATAACTCAGACGCCCTCTACAGGAAAGGGCAGAGCAGGTTGTACCTGCTGCGGAGACTCAGGTCGTTTGGGGTGGAGGGCCCACTCCTGAAGACCTTCTATGACTCTGTGGTGGCTTCTGCTATCTTTTATGGTGTGGTCTGCTGGGGCGGCAGCATCTCTGCTGGGGACAGGAAGAGACTGAACAGGGTGATCCGAAGGGCCAGCTCTGTTCTAGGATGCCCTCTGGACCCAGTGGAGGTGGTGAGTGACAGGAGAATGGCGGCTAAGCTGTCATCCCTGTTGGACAACGTCTCCCACCCCATGCAGCAGACTGTGACAGCACTGAGCAGCTCCTTCAGTGGGAGACTGCGGCACCCACGGTGTGGTACGGAGAGATTTCGCAGGTCTTTCCTCCCCACTGCTGTCAGACTCCACAACAAAGACTTTAACTGAACAAACACACACATCCACACATGTGCAATAACACTAAGTGCAATAATCTTTTCTGGCATCGTTGTATTTTTACTCAGTTGTATATAGCATTCGTATTCTATTTTTATCTTATTGTATATTTTTATTCTATTTTATTCTACTGTATATAGTATATTATTTTATTCTATTCTGTACAGCTGTGTACTGTATTTATTCTTATTGTATTCAAATTTTTGCGTCATAACTTTTGCACTGTCCACTTCCTGCTGTGACAAAACAAATTTCCCACGTGTGGGACTAATAAAGGTTATCTTATCTTATCTTATTGATGTATAGCAACTTGAAATGCTCCCACAAATGGCACTACAGCATGTAAAAAAATAATATAAGCTCTGGTGGACTTGGTTCTATGGTAGGTCTTAAAGGGTTAAATAAATATCGTCAAATAATCGTGATCTCAATTTCAGTGAAAATAATCGTGATTATCATTTTTGCCATAATCGAGCAGCCCTATATATAAGCTCTGGCGGACTTGTTTCTATGGTAGGTCTTAAAGGGTTAAATAAATATCGTCAAATAATCGAGATCTCAATTTCAGTGAAAATAATCGTGATTATCATTTTTGCCATAATCGAGCAGCCCTAGGTTATATGCTAAAAATTAAAAAAAAAAAAAAAATTAGGCAAGGATAAAATATACTTACTTTTTCTGTGTTACAGTCTCAGTAACTGTGACACAGTAATATCTGCTTCAATATTTACACCGCTGATGAAATCTCACAAGTGTTAGCTTTATTTTGATACCAGGATTGTAAGGACAGAGTTTGTAATTGCAGAGAAATAATTAATTAGATTTGGGCATTACATTTTCGAGCAGGAAGCTCAGAAACCCCCTTGGGGCTCAAGAGGTTAAGGTATGTGCTAACTAAAAAAAAAGCCAAGATGATAGTTTATTAAATTTTAATGAAATTTGCAGATTGTTTCGGTGGAGTTTAATAAACTCAGCCATCTGCGCCTTGCTATCTAAAATATAAAAGGACACCTGAGTATATTCTCGACCATCTCACACTTCTGACAATCAGTTGTCTGCTTGACGTATATTCAGCTGTGTAAAAACTATAACTTTAATCTCAGCCAAATCGATTTACTCAGGAACAAATAAAATACTGAAAAAAAAAAACCAAACAATAACATTTTTAAGTTATCTAAGTGACTCATATATCATGTTTAACCTGAGTAGCAAAAGACGGCGGTGGGCTTGAAAACAATTTGCCGGGAGTCCGGTGTTCTCACGGGCTCTATCGAGACTTGAGCTATGTTGTCCGGTATCGAGCTACGATACCGGACACTGCTTCTTCTTCTTCTGGGTTTAACAGCAGCTGGCATCCTTGTACATGCAGTGCTGTCATCTTCTGTTTCAGTCCATTATTACACTCTTAAATACTACTACTTATTCCTGCGTCTTTTGGGATCTTACAAAGCTTCAAACGACGCGTCAACTATTAAATTAGTCATCGATGATTTTGATAGTCGACGTAATCGTGACTAGTCGACTAATCGTGGCAGCCCTAACATCCATCCATCTTCTTTTGCTTTTCCAGGGCCTGGTCGCGGGGGCAGCAGCCTAAGCAGCCACCTCCTCCAGCTTGTCTGAAGGAACACCAAGGCGTTCCCAAACCAGCCGAGATATAATCTCTCCAGCGTGTCCTGGGTCTGCCCCGGGAACTCCTCCTGGTGGGACATGCCCAGAACACCTCACCCAAGAGGCACCTCAGGAGGAATCTTTGTCAGATGCCCAAACCACCTCAACTGGCTCTTTTTCATGTGGAGGAGCAGCAGCTTTACTCTGAGACCCTTCCAGATGGCTGAACCTCTCACCCTTTCTCTAAGGGAGAGGCCAGCAACCCTTCTGAGGAAGCTCATTTTTGCCGCTTGTGATCGCGATCTCGTTCTTTCGGTCACTACCCACAGCTCTCTCTTCACCACAGCAGACTGATACCGGGTTCACATCACTGCAGCCACAGCACCAATCCGTCTGTCGATCTCCCGCTCTCTTCTCCCATCACTCGTGTACAAAACCCAGAGATACTTATACTCCTCTGACCGGGAGTGGGCCCTCCATCCTTTTCCAGCTAAGGACCATGGACTCAGTTTTGGAGGTGCTGATTCTCATTCCCACCGCTTCACAATGAGTTGCGAAATATTCCAGTGCGAGCTGGACGCCATCACCCAATAAAGCCAAAAGAACCACATCCTCCGCGAAAAGCTGAGATGAGATTCTGAGACCACCCAAGTGAAAGCCTTCCGCTACGTCTCTAGGCTAGAAATTCTGTCCATAAAAACTGTGAACAGAATCGGTGAAAAAAGGGAACCAGGGAACCCCTGGCATAGCCAGCAACTTACTGCCGGCTATGCAACGGTTGTATAAGGATTGAATGGCCCATAGCAATGGGCCAAACACCCCATACTCCTGGAGCACCTTCCACAGGACACTCCGAGGGACACAGTTGAATGCATTCTCCAAATCCACAAAACACATGTAGACTGGTTAGGCCAACTGTCATGCACCCTCAAGTATCCGTGAGAGGATAATAACCTGGTCCAGTGTTCCACGACCAGGATAAAAACCACATTGCTCCTCCTGTATCCGAGATTCGACAAACAGATGCAACCTACTTTCCAGCACCCTGGCACAGACTTTCCCAGGGAGGCTGAGGGGACGACATAGATATTGTCTGTCTTATTGTGGACACGAACTAATTTTTGGAGTGGCACAAATGATTTGTGTGGCATGATTATGATTATTATTTTATAGATAGTTATACAAAAAAAGCTTGAGACATTTTCTGCATTTTAATTCTGTTTTCATTGTAAAAAAAAATCCTTTTCCTACTGAGATTTTTTGTTTTGTGTGATTTTAGGTCTATTGTGTTAATACAGTATGTGAAAATGAAAATATAACTGTTAATTGAGACAAAACGCACATATTGACTCAAATTTGCCTTAAAATTCAACATGCCAAAAGAATATGCTGGAAGTGGATCAAGTGGATCAGGAAAACCTTTAGGCAAGTTTATGTGTGTGTCAGACTCTCTTGCAATTTATCTAGAGCTATAGTTCTAAATGCTTTCTGAAGGCCTTTCGGGGATTTTCAGAGAAAGCAGTATCTGAACAGTATTTGAAAGTCATGTCCTTAAGAAATAGTAACAAATGCTATCTGAATGAGGCTTGTAGCAAAACGTGCTTTGAAACAGTCTTTTCAATTTTTTCTTTTCAAATACTCAAAAACGTAAATGTGATGATAACATCATTATGGCAAAATCCAAACAACAACAACTGCTTTTCTCCTCTACTTGAAACCCAGAGAATGCTTATTAATGGCGAAAGAAAAATAACCGAGATGCTTTGCTTGCTTGGTGACTCATCATCTGTTAACAGATAACAGAGTAGGGTGGCTTTAACAGAGGAGGAGTGAGAAGGGGAAGCTCTGTTGACATCAGAACCCAGGAGACGGAGGAAACTATGGAAACAGGGCTATTCCCACACGTCAAAAACAATGCAAGGCTTACTGAACATCTTCACATGTATACTATTACGTACATACTAACATTAAGCATCTTTTAAAAAACAAAAAAATCATTGCAATATAAGGGTAGACACGTTCATACATTTTATGACATGACAGCTGGTCGGTGCCTATAACGACAAGCGTGTAGCTATTACGTGAGAATTTATTTATTCGACTGATTGATTGATTGAGCGTTTGTTTTTTAATAATGCAAAAATAGCACTGGCGTGACGACTAAACATATGTCACGCCTGGACATAGACCGGAAGCTACAAAGGGAAAATGCATCGATTTAGCGAATCGATACATATACATGACCTTATATCTAAGCAAGCGAAATCTAAAGAAAAATGTAGCTAGGGGTTTCCTACAACTAGGTCTACCTTATCAGGTTACTAAAAAGGCAACTTTATTATCGGTTTTCCACATAAGCTAACGCCCGCCATCTGTTAAGCTGGTTCGTTTTTTGTCAGGTTATCAGTTTCACTACAATAGCAAAAGTACTATAGAGCTTGATTAAAGATTCTGAAGATATGAATTTTGAAAGTGAAAAGATACCTGCACGCTGCCACTCAGCGTCTTCCACTCGCCTGTTATTGTAATAACCTATGCTTCCTTGAGCTTAAGCAGTGGCGTCCACACTTTCACTTTTCAGAGTAAAAGCCGGCATTTCATTATTTATTATTTTCATATAGACTCAGAAAGGCCTCATCACAGTGTAGTTATTGCAACCCCTGAAACTTGAATATGGGGAATAAAAACGGAATATTTTGGGTAAGTCATATTTAGTTCGGTGAACTACTATGCTTTTATTCTGGAAATCTGAAAGGAAGTTTTTTTCTTGATACGTTTGATGGTGGATGGGGTAGCAGACATGTTGCTATCCTCAAAAAGTACCTCCTGAGTCATAACACCATGTGAACCCTAGTTACGGTAGGCATCTTCGTAAATAACGCTAATTAATAGATATGCTTCATCACCTCTATGTGGGCTTCCTTGTGTTATTGCTCTACATTAGCTAAACGTAAGATTGCTCTGCCTGACACCATTTAGCTGTATCTCATTGTAATATAACTTAACATGAAATTATTTTACATTTGCACATTTGTTCCATTTTAAAACCGTGCGAAAAATATCACGCGCTGAAATGCACGTAGTCAAAGTCTTACGCATGCCCAAAAGCCACTATTTTATGCCTGCCGCCATCTGTGGTATTTAATTACTTGGGGATCTTTAGTGTGGGTTTATTATTATACTTTAAGCATGATAGATTCTCGTGGGAAGAAGTAGGCAAAGAAGCGCAAATGACAGTCACCTGACCCAAAGGCACAGGGAACGCTCTTGTCCACTGGTAAAAACCACATGGTACTAGCAGTGCCCATCGCAGATTTTAGCCCTTCTGCAGGAGACTAGTTCCGAAGTCCAAGGTCATTTTCTTTTCTTTTTTACCATTTCCAAACAATCTCGCTAGCAGTTGTCACCATCTTACCAAGCTTTTTGGGTGATTTTGTAGCCCTTTCCAGCCTTGTGCAGGTCTACAACCTTGTCCTTGACGTCCTTTGACAGCTCTTTGTCTATGGAGATGGAGAGGGGGGAATGGAGGTTGAGGTCAGAATAAGTCTGTGGGAGCCAGAATTCTGGCTCCCACTGCTCAATGGAAATGAATCTACCATAAAAATTTATAGCCTTTTGTTGCTCAGAAGAGACTCAAATAATTAGTTCCCCCTCGCTATATCATCTCTAACTTTTAAATGCCTATTTTTATGCCTATTATGTATGTCATGTCATTGAACAAGTTTTACTGTTTTAACACACTGTTATTGGGCCTATTTGGCTAAGGAACTGTAATTTTAGTGTTTCAGCCTGTATAATGAGCATTTTCTCTATAAGCGTAACAAAACAAAGATTACATTTCTAAGAATTACTTATACTACTTATACATAACTCATTGAAATATATAAAGTCATTGTACTCTACAGTATGTTGCAAACTGCAGTATGTCAATCTGCAATACAGGGTTGACAAGTGACCAGACTTAGAAATTTGGCAGGGTATGAATAAATTATTTCTCCTACTATATACAGCAGTTGAATTGTCTTGTGTGTTTGTCTGTTTCATTAGAACTGATAAATGCAAAGTAAACCATTCCTCATCATATAAGTGACTTTCTATATGCTATGCTACCTAGTTGCTTGGTTTTGTTGTTTAATAAGCAATGTCATTGTGTGGTTTTATGCTAATTTTATCAGACTGCAATGTACCGTCTTCCTCGAACTGCCCTGCTTAACTAACAGCAGATAGATGGGTGCAAAGAGAGTGCAGGGTTGGTGTTGGTTCCATTGAATGGAACTCTTAATGCTTTAGCATAGCAGTACCTTTTGGATAATTTCATGCTCCTAACAATTTGGGGGTGGCCTATTCCTGTTCCAACATATATGGGAACCAGTCACAAAGCAAGCTCCATAAAGACATGGACGAGGGAATTGAGAATGGAAGAACATGACTGGCCTGCACAGAATCTTGACCTCAACCTGATAGAACACCTTTGGGATAAATTAGAGCCTGCCTGTGAGCTAGGCATTCTTGTCCAACATCAGTGCTTGACTTCACAAATGTGCTTCTGGAAGAATGGTCAGAAATTCCCATAAACACACTCCTAAACCTTGTAGAATGCCTTCCTAGAAGACCTGAGGCTGTCATAGCTGCAAAGGGTGGGCTGACAGGAAACATAGGAATTTGAAAATAATCGAATGTATTTTTAACATTACTCAATAAGACCGTCAGAATAAAATGAAATAAATACAAACGTTAGATAATACAAATGTGAAAAAAAGTACTAGTAGTATTTAAACAAATCATTTGTGCAAATAGAAAATCAAAAATGGCTTCTCTTCATAAATTCAAATAAAAGCTTCAAATTAAATAAAAAAGGGTTTTTTTTCTAATCCAGAGTAACAAGTTTCCGAATTATTGATACACAGATCAACTACCTAACGTTAGAAAGAAGAGTTTACTTTTCAGAAGAAATGCTAATGCTAATGTGAGTGGAAAACAAACAACTAGGAGACAGTATAGCTAATACTTTTTAATGGTTTAATATTGCATTTCACTCATTAACTAACAAAACTGTAATGATGTTCACTTATCAAGCATCATCCTGGGAAGGTCCAACAGGATAGCTAACATAAACATTACTGTACAAACAGTAACAGCGTTTATGTCTGCGTAGGTTCATGGTAATCTAAGAAGCTTGGAAAGAAAAGCGACCAGACTTCTTTAAGTTTCTTGAAGATCTTTTACTTTTTGTTCAAGAAGCTTCTTCAGCCTTTTAAATGCTCGTACACTGAATTATTGCTGTTTTGGAACAAAAGCACAGATTTGCACAGACTGCATTTAACTTTGTTTTTATATATTTTTAAATCTGTTTCCATTTTGTTCTGTCCTCATGCTTTGCCGTTCACACTACATACTTCATTAGTATTGTGAGCAGTTTTGGCAGACAATATAGATCTGTAGCTCCCTGTAGTGTATTGCAGCTAGAAAAAACACATTTATGAGGTATTGACAGGTCGGTCATAAAAACAAACTTTTGGTTCCAGTCTTGCAAGGGCGTCTCTCACATTTAGGGCCCTGGTGGTCAGTCCCACTTTTCTCCTCACTAAGTAGGTGACGCCCATATTCATCAGTTTCTGCTTGCAATAGCCTGTTTGAAATACTCATTCAAACATGTTTATGTTTGGATGAGTGGGTTTTGTTAGACCCTATGAAAAAAAACATGTTGTAGTTAGACTGTTTGAAAAGTGTCTCAGATATACAAATAGAAATACAAATTCAAATTTTATTTGTCACATACACAGTCATACATAGTACGACATGCAGTGAAATGCTTGTTGCTGTGCAATGCCGAACCAAACGTAGACATAAAAGTAAACATAAAACTAAACATAAAATTAAACTAGCAAGTAATTTACATAATATACAAATTTTAAAATTAACTGTAAAAAATGTACAATAAAATTAAAGGTTAAAAAAATAATTAACAAAACAAAAGTAGAATGTGCAGATAAACAAATTTAAGAAATTATAAAAGTTTGCAAATAAACAGTGTGCAAGTAGAGAGTGTGCAAACAAACAGTTTGCAGAGTAACAGTTTGCAGTGGAATAAATAGTTCCTGATGTATAGTAGTGAGAGAGAGAGAGTCCAGTCCTACACAAGGTTCAGGGACTGAATAGCCTGAGGGAAGAAGCTCCTCTGTAATGAGGAGCTGTTTTGGACTTGAGGGAGTGGAAGTGCCCCCCTGAACTCAAAAGTGAGAAGAGTCCATTGTTGAGATGAGAGCGATCCTTCATAATCTTCCTGGCTTTGGTCTTGCACCGCTTAGTGTACATGGACCAAAGGTAAGGAAGTTCATAGCAAATTAGGGCTGCCGATTATTTTGATAGTTGACTAGTCACCGATTATTTTTGCGATTAGTCGACTTATCAGGTCATGCGTCCATTGGACGTAAAACATACAGCTTATTGCACCAGCATGCATCTGCTCTTATATAACTATCATTATCTTACAGCTTTAAGTGTTTAAGGCATGTGCTAACTAAAAAAAAAAGACAAGATGATAGTTTATTAAATTTTAATGAAATTTGCAGATTGTTTCGGTGGAGTTTAATAAACTCAGCCGTCTGCTCCTTGCTATCTAAAATATAACAGGACACCGGAGTATATTCTTGAGCATCTCACACTTCTGATAATCAGTTGTCTGCTTGACGTTTATTCAGCTCTTTAAAACTATAACTTTAATCTCAGCCAAACCGGTTTACTCAAGAACAAATAAAATACTGAAAAAAGCCAAACAATAACATTTTTAAGTTATCTAAGTGACATATATATCATGTTTAACCTGAGTAGTGAAAGACGGCAGTGGGTTTGAAAATGATTTGCCGAGAGTCTGGTGTTCTCACGGGCTCTAATGAGCCTTGAACCCCGGCTAGATATCGAGCTGGTGGGTAACAGACGTCTCTGAAAACGTCGGAGCGCTTTTGAAAATATGTGGTGTCTTGATAAACTGAGCAGATATTTCAAGTTTACACAGCCACATTCTCGCCTGAAAATATGTTAAACGTTTATTTTGTGACCCAGAAAGAATAATAAAAGAAATACTAAAACTAACTAGCTGCCGCCATTGTTGGAAACTGAGCAGGGCCGCGCTATGAATTCTGGGATAGGTTGGGCCACGAAGTATACACCCAACCCATCTTTCAAATCTGGGGAAATAAAGGGTGCATTTGTCGGCCGCATTTGTCAGAGTCTTCGAATTTGGACAGTCTTCGTCGTGTCGCTGTAACGTAATTGGCCTACAAATGCGGACACAGGAGGATGCGGTTTCTGAATTTGGACACAGCTACGATACCGGACACTGCTTCTTCTTCTTCTTCTTCTTCTCGGGGGTTAACGGCAGCTGGCATCCTTGTACATGCATTGCTGCCATCTTCTGTTTCAGTCCGCTATTACACTCTTAAATACTACTACTTATTCCTTCGTCTTTTGGGATCTTACAAAGCTTCAAACGACGTGTCAACTATTAAATTAGTCGTCGATGATTTTGATAGTCAACATAATTGTGACTAGCCGAGTAATCGTGGCAGCCCTATAGCGAATGATGCATTTGGCTAAGCACACCACTTTTTGAAGATCTCGTCTGTCCTTCTTGGTGCTGTTCCCATACCAGGTGCAGATATTTCCCCATCTGGATGCTCTCAATGGTGCAGAAGTAAAAGTTCTTAAGCATGCTCAGCTGGAAATGGAAGTCTCTAAATCTTCTGAGGAAGAAGAGACACTGACAGGCTTTCTTAACCAGGGTGTTAATGTGACATGGGCATGACAGGTCCTGAGTGATGTGGACACCCAGGTACTGGAAGCTATCCACTCTCTCCACTAGCGCACCACTGATGTTTAGCGGCTCGTAATTCCTCGCCTGCTTTGTACTGAAGTCCACAATCAGCTCCTTTGTCTTGCTGAAGTTTAGGAGGAGATTGTTCTCCTGGCACCATTTGACTAATCTAGAGTATGTAGTTATTAGAACTAGTTATTTTAGTCATTTTCATCCATACTCAAGATTAGCGATATTTTTAATTTCTTAATCGACTAACCGTAAAAAAAAGTTGTACGAACCAACAAGTCTAAAGAAACACTCATTTAAATTTAAGAACTGTTTAAAAAAAGTCAAAAATTAATAACAAACGTTTTTTAAACCGTTAATCACATTCTTCAATAAATGAATCATGCCGCTTAACTGTACAACACCTTGCATCATGCATTATCAAAATTGTACGTTTTACTCCAGACAGACAACAGCTAAGAACACTTAAAACAAACCGATGGTAAATATGATATGAGAACATGTTGCTACAAAAAATGTTCATGTACTGTTAAAGTATGAAAAATTAACATTGGAAAAGTGTGGCGCATTGTGGCGTTCATTATGAATGATGCATGCTGTTTGAAAATTCATAACAACCACTTCAGTAAAACTAAAATTCTAAAACAACGAAACAAGAACTCATCCAGCCATTTTCTTCCACGCATCTAAATTCCAGAGGCGGCAGCCCAGGCCTCCCTCTCGCCACCTCCTCCAAGTTATCCAGGGAATCATCAAGCTTTTCCGAGGCCAGCCAATAAATGTAATCTCTCTCGTGTTGTCCCGAGTCTATGCCAGGGCCTCTTCTTGGTAAGACATGCTTAGTTGGAACACCCTACTTAGGAGAGAACCACCTTAGCCGTCTCCATTCGACGTGGAGGACTAGCAGTTTTACTCTGAACCCCTCCATAATGACTGAATGCCTCACCCTGTCGCTAAGGGAGTGCCCATCCACCTTCTGGAGAAAATTTCAGCTGCCGGTATCTGCGAACTAACTAATAGTGTTTACAAAAACATGAAGCCGAGATTAATAGATCCATGTGTATCTCAACAACAACCCTCCATCTGGTGGCAGATGGTTACATAACATTTAGGACACAATATCAGAATCAGAAAACTTTGTTAATCCCCAAGAAAATTATGTGCTTACAGTTGCTCCAAGACAATAAAAACAGTAACAGACTGAACTAAATTAAATACAATTCAATATATTACGAAGTTGTCAAAGGAGCTTGCAAAGAAAAGCGTTTGGACTTCTTTAAGTTGCTTGAAGACGTTTCACCTCTCATCCGAGAAGCTTCTTCAGTTCTAAGGTCAAATGGTGGAGAGTCCCAGATATAAACCTAGTGGGAGTAACCCCCCACAGAGGGACAAAAGGACCCCCTGATGATCCTCTAATCGCCTGAGCCAAGGTGTGAAACTGGGTGTGGGTCCCAATCAGCCAGAGTTTCGGGTGAGCTCATTGTGAAACCTGGCCCCACCTTATCATGCGAATTCCTGAGGTCAGATGGCCCAGGATGTGAGTGGGCGTTAAGGTGTCTGGGAAGGGATCTCAAAACTGGATTATAGATGGCAGAGATTTGGTGTCGTAAACCCCCGCCTCTGTTCAAAGATGGTCGCTCACAGGCCAGGTTTCACAATGAGCTCACCCGAAACTCTGGCTGATTGGGACCCACACCCAGTTTCACACCTTGGCTCAGGCGATTAGAGGATCATCAGGGGGTCCTTTTGTCCCTCTGTGGGGGGTTACTCCCACTAGGTTTATATCTGGGACTCTCCACCATTTGACCTTAGAACTGAAGAAGCTTCTCGGATGAGAGGTGAAACGTCTTCAAGCAACTTAAAGAAGTGCAGACGCTTTTCTTTGCAAGCTCCTTTGACTACGATGACCTGGATGACTGAGAACCTTCACAGACATATTACAAAGTTACAAAAATTAGGAATAGCTTTAATGTATGCAAATAGCTCAATTATAAATATCCAGAATATTACAGAGATTAAATACACATGATTAGGGCTGCACGATTTTGCATAAAATGAGAATCACGATTTTTTGGCTTAGAATTGAGATCACGATTCTCTCACGATTTTCTTTTCCAATATAAATATTTATTGCATTTATTAACTGCAGATCAACTTCGTAACAGTTGAGACTGAACATAAAAACAATAAATAAACATAAAAACAACAAATGTCTCACGTTTTGTGGTTGCCGGAAAATGTTGTACTGCTTGAAATTCCGTCTCCACCATTGCTCAACACTGCATGTATAGAGCAGGTAGTGCAACAATAGAAAAATAGTTGCGGGACGGCACTGTGTAGCGTTTGTCTAGGGTGTTGATCATTTTCCTAAATCCCTCATTTTGCACAGTGTTGATGGGAGCCATATCTTTGGTCAGGTGATAAGTAATAGCCTCCGTAATTTCTTTGTGCCTGCGGGAGTTCGACGGGTATCCGGTTGTTCAGTGATGACGCGACGAATCCTACTTCTGGGTCTAAAGTAGTCTGCGTTTAATATGGCTTTTGTGTTGTTAACATGTTTAATGGTATGTATTTTCTTTTATTTGATCTCAAAAAGCTCCTAAAACAGTCAGTGATCACTGTTGACCTCCCTCGGCTTTTATTACCGCTAACCATTTATTTAAGCTCAGTTTTTAAAACCTTAGGATGTAACTACAGCCCAGCCCATGCAGCAGTATATGAATGACTAACCTCGTATTGTGGATGGATTATCTCAGTTGTTCTCCTGGCTGAAGTTTGGTCCTTTTACAGCATCCTGCCATGCGATTACATTTGTTTCTGACCACCGAGAACACTCACGTTAACTTTTATCGAGTGGAAAAAAAGTTAGCTTGTTTATATTATGCTAACATACCTGTGTCGCTAGCGGTCACGTAGCACATCATTATATACCAGCTAGCCCAACTTCAGTAACCCTACAAACGTCACTGCTGTTTAGTTTTCTGTCTTCATTTATGCTGGAAGTGATAGCAGAGCTGTACGTTTTAATTTGTTTCCAAAACCCCACAGTCAGGACATGCTATATTGTATTTAGATAAAAGCTAGCGAGCTAACTCCCTGCTAACTTCTAACGCCGTTAAATGTCATAAATTCCGTTTTCATGGATGCCTGGATGTTAAACTCAATTGTTACACCTGGTAGAGCAGAACACTGATCATTTTATTAAAGATGAAAGACTTTAGACAGTTTTTCAACTCTCAGTAATGCCACAGTGATCGTTTGTTCTCTTTCAAACATTCGTTTCGGTGTCTCACTATGGGAACGCTCTCTCTGCGTTGTCCTCAGAAGCCTCTATATCATTACTCCAGCCAGTATTGGCTGGCAGTCGTGACGCTTGCGTCAGGGAGGGGCCACCCTCCTCCCTATAAAAGGGTGTGACGCAGCGTCACCCGTCATTCAATTTCCTCTTCTCGCTTCTTAGAAACCTCATCTCTCCTGACTGTGAACGTGAGTGCTAGCTTAACTGTCCACACGAGCAAGCTAACACCTTGGTCACCGGGCGCTAGCACGGCTCGCGTTTCGAGTCGCCTGCTCTTCACCACAGAGCCAGGTCGGAGAGTGTGTTAGCTGCCACCACGCATCTAGCACAACAGTTAGCTGACCAAGCTAACTGTCTTTGCTACACACGGTCACCAAGCCAAGTAGCACAAGCGCTAGCCACCACACTAGCCAGGTCATACTAGCTCACCGAGAGAAGAAAGAAAAAAAAAATCAGCGTTAGCCGTCCAGCCATTCCAAGCTAGCTACACCAAGCTTCCTTAATATGGCAGACTGCAAACCGCTGCCCAGAATTTGCCCCTGCGGTTGCAAAATCTCAGGTTCAGATACACATGACGCGTGTGTGATGTGCCTCGGGCTGCAACACGCCCAAGCGGCTATTTCCACACCGGGTATATGCGAACACTGCGCTCGCTTCACCCTAAAAAGCCTTCGCCGAAGGCTAGCCCGCCAAGCTAGCCTGTCGAAGGAGGACCCAATGCTGTCTCCAATCGGCCCACCGATGGAGAACACTGAGTCCGCCACACCAGGCACGAGATGGATATCGTCCTCCCGCTGGTGGATGATGCCGAGGTCAGCTGCGAAGCTATGCTTGATTCCCTCGAGGCTAATGACGAGCTACTCAGCGAATCCTCTGAGGGAGCGTCGGAACATCTCGTCTCGGACGAGGATGACGACGTTTTCTTTTACGCTCGCTCGACAAGATGGCGCCTGTGTTTGGCTTTGCCGCTTGTACAGCTCGCTGGTATAGTTTTATACTGGCCGCTATTGTCACTTGCAATATTATTTTTACCGTCCTATGTTTTGATTTTGTCTCTGCCACCAATACTTATGATCGGGGCATGATGTTGTATATCAAAGATTCAATGGAGAGCTACTGTGACAGCTGGGACAGTTACAGGAAATTTTTCCCTCCACCCTTTGTGTGTTCCTCACCTGACTGCATGTTACCGTACATATCGGTGGGATTTAACACGAAGAAAAGAAGAAGTAGGGGAACCAGGGCCGGTGTCCAGGTGCGACTGAGAAGGTACCGAAGATTAGCTTCTTGGATGTGGGAAGAATCCCGGTGCCTACGACCAATTCATCTATTGTCACCTGGTGCCGACGCTACACTGCAGTTCCCAGCTCGGAGTCTATGGTCTGATGGCCCCATGTTCACTTGGCGTCCCTCCTTCGACCGCCGTTTTGATGGCAGAGGTGATGTACCACTATGGATATTAGCTTCTGCTAGCCCTGAAGTCCCCGCCCGGCGTAACAGGTGTAGAGGTGCGCACAGGTGTTTATTTCGAGTGCCACTGCAGTCAGCTGTTGACTGCACCAACCAAAAGTCTTCAATCAGGTTTGCCCTGCTCAACACTCGCTCAATCACAAACAAATCGTTTATTTTAAACGATCTTTTTATAAAGGAATCTCTCAACTTCTTGTGTTTAACTGAGACGTGGCAACAAAACATGGATTATATACATCTGAAGGAAATTTGTTCTACTGGCTGCTCCGTCATCGGAACTCCACGTCTTTCGGGACGTGGCGGAGGTCTCGCTGTTGTGCACCAGGACAGATTCACATGCAGACTGATGAACTCGGATTCTTTTACCTCATTTGAACTTCAGATGATCAAGGTCGGCTCTTTGCACACCTTTTATTGTATTTTAATCTACCGACCTCCTGGCCCTGTCGGAGTCTTTTTAACTGAATTTAACGACCTCCTGTCATCCATTATTAAATTAGAGAAGGTGGTAATGTTGGGAGATTTTAACTTTCATATTGATGATGCATCCTGTAATATGGCTGCTGACTTCATGACTATCACAGAGTCTTTTAATTTTATGCAGCATGTTTCTGGCCCTACACATGTAAAGGGTCACACATTGGACCTTGTTATCTCCTTGGGTTTAAATATAAATGACATTCGTGTGGAAAATGTCCATGTGAGTGACCATAGCTGCATATATTTTAACTTGTCGTTTTATTTGGATCCCCCGGCTCCCAAAATAACGATTGAAAGGCGAATCATAAACCTGAACGCCGGCAAAAGGTTCTCTGCCATGTTTGACGCTGAAATGACTTACAATGATTTGGACTCTCTTGTCTCATCCTTTAATAACCAGTGTACTTCTATTTTAGACATAGTGGCACCTCTGAAAAAAAGTACTGTCCTACGTTTGAAATCTCATCCTTGGTTAAATGAAAACATTCGTAATTTCAGAAGATATTGTCGCAAGCTAGAACGTTTGTGGAAGGCTTCCAAACTTGAGGTTTATAAGTTACACCTTAAAGAATCTATCCTCTTGCTAAATGACATGTGGAAAAATGCCAGAACAGAGTATTTTTCACACCTCATAGCTTCAAAAAAGAAAGATCCTAAATTCTTGTTTAAAACAATTAAGAGTATTGTTTCTCCTGATGCTCCTTGTGCACCAGTTCACTCAACGTCCGACTGCAGCTGGATCAGCTGGATCCATCTCTTCCTAACAGTTATAGGCCAATATCCAAATTGCCTTTTATATCGAAAATTTTAGAAAAAGTAGTACTAGAACAACTTAACTATTTCCTGGATAAAAATGCTGTTATGGACACTTTCCAGTCTGGTTTTCGTAAATTGCATTCCACTGAAACGGCCTTACTTAGAGTATCTAGTGATATCTTGATGGCAGCAGACTCTGGAGAATACACAGTGCTGGTCCTGCTGGATCTCAGCTCTGCTTTTGACACTGTAGATCACAGTATCATGATAAACAGACTCGAGAACTTGTTTGGGATTACTGGTGTTGTTTTAAAATGGTTTATATCATATCTGTCTGAGAGATCTTTTACTGTTTGCATGAATCATGTCACATCAGAATCAACAGTTTTGCCGTGTGGGGTACCTCAGGGATCTGTCCTGGGTCCAATTCTCTTTTTACTTTATGTATTTCCCCTAGGCCAAATTATTAAGCGCTATAAATATATCTCCTATCATCTCTATGCTGACGACATCCAACTATACTGTTCCTTCAAAATGTCTGAGTTTTATAAATTGTCTAATTTAAGTAAGTGTCTGACAGAAATCAACAAATGGTTATATGACAATTTTCTCCAACTAAACTCTGATAAAACAGAAACTCTAATTATTGCTCCAGACCATATGGTCCCAGAAATTAGACAGCATATCAGCTTCTTAGACCCTTACGTAAAATCAAGCCTTAGAAATCTCGGTGTCTTATTTGACAGCTCGATGTCGCTCGAGCAGCATTCTAAGCAGCTAGTCCGAAACTGTTTTTATCATTTACGGAATATTTCTAAACTCAGACTAATGGTATCAAAGCTTGAACTTGAGATGATTATTCATGCTTTTATTTCTTCTCGTTTAGACTATTGTAATGGCCTTTTTACTTGTTTTAACAAATCAGCCTTAAATCGTCTTCAGACTGTGCAGAATGCTGCAGCACGTCTCTTAACAGGCACCAAGAGAAGATCGCATATCACTCCAGTCTTGGCCTCCCTTCACTGGTTGCCTGTAAATTTTAGGTTTCAGTTTAAAATTTTAGTTCTAACCTTTAGGGCCCTGCATGGTCAGGCTCCTCAATATTAATCTGACCTGCTGAAATCACATACATCTTCTCGGGCTTTAAGGTCATTAGATCAGAGACTGTTGGTGGTACCACGCACTCGTTTTAAAACTCGTGGTGATCGGGCCTTTCAGACTGTGGCACCACGGTTGTGGAATTCTCTCCCACTGTCTCTTCGCTGCACGGACTCCATTGATTGTTTTAAGAAACAGCTGAAGACATTTTTATTTAGAAAAGCATTTGATTAATTTCTTCTTATGCTGTTTTTATAGTTTTATTGTTTTACATTGTTTTATTTACTGTTATATTGTTTTATATTCCCATTTTCTGTGTTGTAAAGCACTTTGTGATTTTTATCTGTGAAAAGCGCTATATAAATAAATTTTACTTACTTACTTACTTACTTCTTTGCCCCCTCTGGTCGGAATTCTGCGACACAAGGGGCCAATTGTGATAACCCCGGCACACAGTCCCGCGGCATGGAGCTATTTGACGTTGCAAAACGGGCAGCTGAAAAGCTGGCAATCCCATGGCCCGCGGTGACAACGGAGACCTCCACCTCACGATACGAGGGTAAAAGGCTCCCCAAAGCAAAGCGCACTACTAAGCAGGTACTGCCGCTTTTCCCCGAATGCGTGGACGAGGTCACACGCTGCTGGGCAAAGCCATTTTCGTCACCCAACCCCGTGCAGGGAGCGGCGGCGTTTGACTGCGCTGGAATGAAAGAGAAGGGCATCTACCAAATTCCCACAGTGGAGAATCTGGTGGCTTCTCATCTCCACCCAAACCAGAAACTTTCCATGTCATCTGGTCCGTCCCTGCCCTCCAAGGCCGAACGCCTGCAGTCCTCCCTGGCTGACAAGGCGTATAAATCGGTTGCCACCACCGCGAGGGCATTGAACGCCTCATCGCTCCTGCTAGCCTACTCGGCGGAGCTCCAGGACCAGGCTGCTGCGAACCCGGATGCTAGTGAGTTGTGGGAAGAGCTGGGCGTAGTTACAGACCAGTGTCTCCACCTCACTAGAGCAGCAGTACAAGCGGCGGGCAGAGCCCTCAGCATCATCGTCCTACAGGAGAGGGCAAGATGGCTGAACTTGTCGGGGCTTTCGGACAGAGAAAAACGTGACATTCTGGACGAAAGCATCTTCCCCGCTGGGCTTTTCGGGACCGCCGTTGCCACCATGCAAAGACGGTGCGAGGAGAAGAAGAAAGAGGGAGAGGCCCTGCAGCTGTGTCTCCCTAGGAAGACCCAGGCTGCGCCTCCACCCGGTCGCCGCACGTTCGCTCAGGTCACCAGCCGGCGTGCCGACGTTTAAAATCCCTCGCCGCCCAGCCCCGCAGGTCGCGGCCCAGGGTCCTCTAGGATCGCAGAACCCTAAGACCCACTGGCCCAAGAAACACGTCCCGCCTGCTGCTGCTCAGGGTGCCCCACCAGCAGCCAAGCAGTCGGACCGCAAGAAGAAGCAGACTGCCTAACATCCCCCACGGGGAGATCGGAGCCGGACCAGCCCGGGCTCAAAGTTCACTCCAGGGCTCAGTTCCGGAGCCCGTTCGGAGAAGTGTGTTCTGCCTCCACCTTTCAGCGCCTGGGACTCGAGTTGGATCCCACAGAGCGGATTTCAAAAAAGAGACGACGAAACGCTGTTCAGCCGAATCAAGCATGTCTGTCTCACAAAACACAGTTTATTAAAAACTCACCCGTTGCATCCAGGCATGTTGCCAAGGGCACGGGAAAAATGTGTGAAAAACACAGAAAGTATGTTGAAAAACATAATGCCCCCACGCACCCAGACACCACCGGGGTTGATTCCCTCAGTGGTGTCCGGCCCCATAAGCGCTGGTCAAGCGCGGGCCGCCCGCGCATGCGCAGTGGGGCCTGGTCCGAAGGACCAGTTTCCGCCACAAGAGGGAGCCAGAGCTCCATCTACTGTGGAGTACCTGTCTTTGGGGCCGCTGTCAGCAAGAATAGAGAGATGGCGAGCTCTCGCTGCGCCAGAATGGGTTGTGAGGACATTAGGGTGAGGCTATCGTTTGCAATTCGCAACCACCCCTCCCAGATTTCACAGAGTGATTTTCTCTCTTGCAAAAGGCGAATCAGCCAGGATCCTGCAAGAAGAAATAACTACCTTGCTATCAAAGGGAGCAGTACGAGAAATACCCCAGGAGCAGAGCCAATGCGGCTTTTACTCAAGGTATTTTCTCGTGCCCAAGAAGGGAGGGGGACTACGTCCGATACTGGACCTACGGGCTCTGAATCAGCATCTCAGGTCATACAAATTCAGGATGTTGACGACCACCACTCTGCTGCATGTAGTGCGCCCAGGCGATTGGTTTACATCAATAGACCTGAAGGACGCATATTTTCACATCCCTATTTACCCGCCTCACAGAAAATTCCTGCGCTTTGCGTTTCAGGGCAGAATGTACGAGTACCAGGTCCTGCCGTTTGGTCTCTCACTGAGCCCTCGGGTATTTATGAAATGCACAGAGGCGGCCATAGCCCCACTGAAGAGGCGGGGCATCCGCATAGCAACATACATAGACGATTGGCTGCTGCTATCAGAGTCAGAAATAATGGGAAGAGAGCACACCAGGTTGACAGTGGATCATCTGATGGCTCTGGGTTTCACCATAAACTACCAAAAGAGTGTCCTGCAGCCAGCTCAGGCCATCTCTTTCATAGGAATAGCTCTAAACTCCGCCTCGTACAGAGCGTGTCTCTCTGTGGACAGAGTAAAAAAAATGCTATCACATGCCGGCATTTTTCAGTTGGGAAGATACAGTGGGGCAAAAAAGTATTTAGTCAGCCACCGATTGTGCAAGTTCCTCCACTTAAAATGATGACAGAGGTCAGTAATTTGCACCAGAGGTACACTTCAACTGTGAGAGACAGAATGTGAAAAAAAAATCCATGAATTCACATGGTAGGATTTGTAAAGAATTTATTCGTAAATTAGGGTGGAAAATAAGTATTTGGTCACCTCAAACAAGGAAAATCTCTGGCTCACACAGACCTGTAACGTCTTCTGTAAGAAGCTTTTCTGTCCCCCACTCGTTACCTGTATGAATGGCACCTGTTTGAACTCATCATCTGTATAAAAGACACCTGTCCACAGCCTCAAACAGTCAGACTCCAAACTCCGCCATGGCCAAGACCAAAGAGCTTTCGAAGGACACCAGGAAAAGTATTGTAGACCTGCACCAGACTGGGAAGAGTGAATCTACAATAGGCAAGCAGCTTGGTGTGAAAAAATCAACTGTGGGAGCAATCATCAGAAAATGGAAGACATACAAGACCACTGATAATCTCCCTCGATCTGGGGCTCCACGCAAGATCTCATCCCGTGGGGTCAAAATGATCATGAGAACGGTGAGCAAAGATCCCAGAACCACACGGGGGGACCTGGTGAATGACCTGCAGAGAGCTGGGACCAAAGTAACAAAGGTCACCATCAGTAACACACTACAACGGCAGGGAATCAAATCCCGCAGTGCCAGACGTGTTCCGCTGCTGAAGCCAGTGCATGTGCAGGCCCATCTGAAGTTTGCCAGAGAGCACATGGATGATACAGCAGAGGATTGGGAGAATGTCATGTGGTCAGATGAAACCAAAGTAGAACTTTTTGGTATAAACTCAACTCGTCGTGTTTGGAGGAGGAAGAATACTGAGTTGCATCCCAAGAACACCATACCTACTGTGAAGCATGGGGGTGGAAACATCATGCTATGGGGCTGTTTTTCTGCCAAGGGGACAGGACGACTGATCTGTGTTAAGGACAGAATGAATGGGGCCATGTATCGTGAGATTTTGAGCCAAAACCTCCTTCCATCAGTGAGAACTTTGAAGATGAAACGAGGCTGGGTCTTCCAACATGACAATGATCCAAAACACACCGCCCGGGCAACAAAGGAGTGGCTCCGTAAGAAGCATTTGAAAGTCCTGGAGTGGCCTAGCCAGTCTCCAGACCTCAACCCCATAGAAAATCTGTGGCAGGAGTTGAAAGTCCGTGTTGCTCGGCGACAGCCCCAAAACATCACTGCTCTCGAGAAGATCTGCATGGAGGAATGGGCCAAAATACCAGCTACTGTGTGTGCAAACCTGGTAAAGACCTATAGTAAACGTTTGACCTCTGTTATTGCCAACAAAGGTTATGTTACAAAGTATTGAGTTGTATTTTTGTTATTGACCAAATACTTATTTTCCACCCTGATTTACGAATAAATTCTTTACAAATCCTACCATGTGGATTCATGGATTTTTTTTTCACATTCTGTCTCTCACAGTTGAAGTGTAGCTCTGGTGCAAATAAAATCATTTTAGGTGGGGGAACTTGCACAATCGGTGGCTGACTAAATACTTTTTTGCCCCACTGTATCTCCCATTCAGAAAATGCCTGCAGATGCTGGGATTAATGGCGTCTTCACTGGCAGTCATTCCACTAGGCAGACTGCATATGAGGGAATTTCAGCGATGGGTTGCATCACTGAGACTGAATCGAAAGCGCCATACCCACCGCTATATCAGAGTGACAGCAGACTGCGCTGCAGCACTCCACTGTTGGAGAAATCCCACATTTCTCACTCAGGGGGTGTCACTGGGAGCTGTCACAGCCAGAAAGGTGGTGACCACGGACGCGAGTCTCACGGGTTGGGGTGCCACTCACGAGGGCAGAGCAGTGAGCGGCAGCTGGGACTCACAACAGAGGGGTGCTCATATAAATTGGCTAGAATTGCTAGCAGCTTTTCTAGCACTGAGACACTTCCTTCCCCTGTTGAGAAACCACCATGTTCTGATCAGAACAGACAACACCACTGTTGTGGCGTACATCAACAGACAGGGCGGGTTACGTTCCTGTCCTTTGCACATGCTGGCTCGCAGACTGATCATGTGGAGCAGCATCAATCTGTTGTCACTGAGAGCTACTCACATTCCAGGAGCTCTGAACTTGGGAGCAGACTTAATGTCCAGGGGAAACCCGCAGTACGGGGACTGGACCCTGCACCCACATGTGGTGACCCAAATCTGGACCCGCTTTGGCCAGCCACAGGTCGATCTGTTTGCCTCGAGGGAGAACGCTCAGTGTCCACTGTATTTCTCCCTGAGGGACCAGGAGGCTCCGCTAGGGGTAGACGCATTAGCTCACAACTGGCCACATGCTCTGCTTTATGCGTTCCCTCCACTGGCCTTAATTTCTCCCACTCTAACCAGAGTGAGAGAGAGAGGGCTAACAATGATATTGATCGCCCCAAGGTGGAAAGTTAGCGGAGATTATGCCCCTCTTGTGGAGCGAACCTTGGCCTCTCCCTCTCCGACGAGACCTAGTCTCCCAAGCCAGGGGGGAGATTTTTCACCCTCACCCCGAGCGCCTTGCCCTGTGGGCTTGGCCCGTGAGAGGTTGAATCTGAGTACGGCAGGACTCCCCTAGGGTGTTATGGCCACTATTCAGAGTGCTAGAGCCCCCTCCACAAGATCATTGTATGAGAACAAGTGGAGGGTATTTGAGGAATGGTGTGGAAAGTCTCACACTCTCTCCTTTCAGTGCTCTGTGACAACAATTCTCTCCTTTCTCCAAGAACTGTTAGATAAAGGAAAGGCCTTTTCCACAATTAAAGTATATCTAGCAGCCATTTCAGCCTGCCATGTGGGCTTCGTGGATGGCCCGGTGAGCCATCACCCGCTAGTCTGCCGTTTCATGAAAGGGGCACGACGGCTCCACCCAGTGTCTAAACCTCTCGTTCCCACGTGGGATTTATCCCTGGTGCTGGGGGCAGTTTCACAGCCTCCATTTGAACCACTAAACCAGGTGGAAATAAAAATCCTGTCTTTGAAGACTGCATTGCTCCTGGCTCTCGCATCTGCGAAGCGTGTCAGTGATATTCATGCGCTGTCAATACACAAAGAGTGCACCCGATTCACGCGGGATAACTCTAGAGTCACACTCAGGCCAAATCCGGCCTTTGTGCCCAAAAAATCCTTATCTTCAATGCACCCCATTGGAGCTGGAAGCTTTTTGCCCTCCTCCTTTCTCTTCCCCTGAACAGGAGCGCCTACATGCTCTCTGTCCAGTTAGGGCTTTATGTACCTATATAGAGAGAACGAAGGCTTTCAGGAGGTCGGATCAGCTGTTTGTTTCCTGGGCTAAACCACATCTTGGCAAGCCCATTAGCAAACAATGCATTTCCCACTGGATTGTTGAGGCGATCCAATTGGCTTATTCCAGCACGGGTCTGTCCCCCCCGGAGGGGCTTCATGCTCATTCTGCCAGAGGGATGGCAACTTCTTGGGCCCTTTTTAGGGGTGTCTCTATAGACGAGATATGTGCAGCTGCGAGCTGGGCTTCACCTTTGACCTTTGCAAGGTTTTATAGGTTGGATGTCACTGCACCGTCTCTAGCCCACACTGTGTTAAGTGTGGGTCCCCACGAGACCTCCTAAATTGGCAGTCAGTCGTTCAGATGGGCTTATCTGGCAATACGGGAGTCTGCATATCCCCATAGTGAGACACCGAAACGAATGTTTGAAAGAGAACTTGAGGTTACTCTATTCCGTAACCCCTGTTCTCTGATAACATGAGTGAGGTGTCTCACCAGATCACCCTCCTTGCACGAAGCGAGGAAGAGGTGAGCTTATCTTGAATGACGGGTGACGCTGCGTCACACCCTTTTATAGGGAGGAGGGTGCCCCTCCCTGACGCAAGCGTCACGACTGCCAGCCAATACTGGCTGGAGTAATGATATAGAGGCTTCTGAGGACAACTCACTCATGTTATCAGAGAACAGGGGTTACGGAATAGAGTAACCTCAAGATATATGGACCTACAGCGGAGTTTAGACCCAGACACGGCTAGTGACGTCAGACTTAACAACCGGATAGGGAAGCGCTGTATAAGGTTCCCGTTATTGATGTTTGGGTGGTTGACCGGGACGGATTTTCTCCTGTCACTTTCTCCTCATCCCTGACGTGCTCTCCGTTGTTTTTTCCCTGCTAATTTTAGCATCGCACGGCACAGCTTCTGTATCATGTGGTATAAGGCTCCGCCCTTGTCATTTGTTGAGCAGGAAGAGTGAGCGCTTGTTTTCATGCAGATTACGTCCCGGATCAAAATGCGGTACAATCATCGTCGTCTTTTTTATAAAATTTATTATTATTATTTTTTAATCGTTGTCATTTGGAAATGAGATCGCACATAAGTATGAATCGAGATCGCGATTTTCTAACGATTAATCGTGCAGCCCTATACATGATTGATATTTTACTCTAAACTGTAAAAATTTGTTATTTGTTATTTTCTCAGCAGCGGGACAGAGTCATTCACTACTTTTGATTTTCCCTCCACATTTTACCTTTAAAAACTATTTACTTTGCCTTGTTTGGTATCATCCTTTTCAGCACAACCTCACTTGTCTGAATTTACAGTTATGTTTCCATTTTGACATACTGTATTAACACAATTGATCTAAAATCAGACAAAAAATATAAAATCAGAGTAGAAAAAGTTATATTTTTACTGTAACAACCACAAACAAGTTTAATGAATCATATTTTTAACCATAACTTTAAATGCAAATATGAATTGTCAATTTTAAAATCCTATGCACAAGTTTTGCAAACAACAGTTATTTGTATCCATTTACCTTTTACCTTGATTTTTTTTTTTTAAATAACCATTTCAGACTATTTACAGAACAATCAGCTGTTCTGCATTCAATAAGATGCCACACAAATTTTTTGTGCCACTCCAAAAAAATAATTTCTATCCACTATAAAGGAGAACATGATGGGCTGATACCTGCAGGTCTGACAGCAGCAGGTGTATCACTCTTGTTTCTACCTGGAGACAGCAGCTGCCTCATTGTTCTGACACACAACACAAAACTATCCACAACACTACACACTAACTACACAAGACAACACATTAACTACACAAGACAACACATTAACTACACACTCCAAACACGCTAAACGTCACAAATCTCTCACATCTCAAAACTCGCTCACTCTCTTTTTCTGCTGTCTTTCTCACTCACTCTCTTTTTCTCTCTCTCTCTCTCTCTCTCTCCCTCCGTCACTCCTAAAACTTCCCCTGTTTTTTTGCTCATAAGCAGAGAGTGCTTGCTAGTGCAGTCGTTAGACGGTGAACGTCACGAAACTATTCAGGAAAAAACACCGCATATATTGTTTATCATGACTCTGGTTTTACGTGGCCTATCAACACAATTTAAAAACTGGTATATATCACCTTGTTGCTTTGTCTTTAAGTGGTCATGTGATTGGCTTACCACGACTACTTTATTCTTCCTCAGTCAAACAGCAGCACTCATGCGATTCTTTTGCCCCCTGTGCTCCAGGTGTTGTGCTAGACCAGCAGTGCCCAATCCCGGTCCTCGAGAGCTACCGTCCTGCAGCTTTTAGATGCATCCTTGTTCCCACACACCCGAATCAAATGAATGGCTTGTTATTAGGCCTTTGCCAAACATGATGGCATGCTGAAGAGGTAATCAAACCATTTGATTCAGCTGTGTTGGAGTAGGGATGCATCTAAAAGCTGCAGGATAGTAGCTCTCGAGGACTGGGATTGGGCAGCCCTGTGCTAGACAGTGATCGGGAGCGTGCGCAGCTGCTTAAAGCTGTAGCGTCCAGATTACTTACGTACAGTGTTGGTCAAGTTACTTGAAAAAAGTAATCAGTAATTAGTTACTGATTACTTCCCAAAAAAAGTAATCCCGTTACTTTACTGATTACTTATTTTCAAAAGTAATTAATTACTTAGTTACTTAGTTACTTTTTAAAAACACGATTTACAACCTGAAGAGGTGATAAAGCGATATATCTTTCAGCCCAATTCTACTTTTTCTACATAATCTATCATACAAAATGTAATCAAATGGAAAAGTCTCTTTTTTTAACTTGTTTTATCAGTTTTAATCTTTTAACTTTATGCATCAAGCAAAAATTTTATTATATGCAACATTCTCTGAGTTGAATAAATGAGTTTAACATTTAAACCTATTTTCTGCACATTCCAGCACATAAAATAAAATATTTTTTTTGTTTACACTCACTCTTTCAAATAGATGCAAGTAAAACACAGCAGAACATAAATAAAGTCAAAGACTCAGCGGTCCTGTTGCTCTATTTTCACCTGTAAAGCAGGGCTGCGGTAGGCGGAGGTTTACCCTGGTGCAGGTGTGCCACAGCGGTCAGTGGAAGGATACGGCAGTGTCTCTGTGAGTTTCCCATTATGTCGTTGCGCTCTCGGTGCTTGCTTGGAAGTTTAGGGGTTTTTTTCGCTGTAAAAAGAAGTTTTCTTACAAGTAACCCGTTACTGCCCATCTCTGCTTACGTAGTCAGCTACTTCCGTGCAACTGATATAAGATGCGGTAAGCTAAACACAGCTTCAACCGTTTGTTTGTTGAAAAATAGTAACGGACCACATTTTTTTGTTAGTGACTGTAACGGCATTGTAACGATAAGAATAGTAATTAGTTAGATTACTCGTTACTGAAAAACGTAACGCCGTTAGTAACGCCGTTACTTGTAACGCCGTTATTCCCATCACTGGTTTTAAGACATGACAGGAATTGACAGGGACAGCCAGTCACTCATGATGAAACACAGCTGAGATTTGAAAAATAGTGACTGTGAGTGGCTGGCACAAAAGTAGATGTACAGTTATCAAGAACATTACCTCTATCCCTGGCATAGATTTGTTTTGGATTTATTCCCAGTAATAAAGTTGAGCACACCAAAATGAATGAAGGTGTGTTCACCATTTTAAAGTAAGTAATAGTGATGGTAAATTTGATTCTTTTTACTGAATCGAGTTTTAATGAGTCACTCACCAAAGTGATTCGGATTTTTTGAGTCATTTGATTCACTGAGTCAGTTGACCAGAGAGTGCAAAAAATTTACATTTTCACTCAAACTTAATTTGTTTCTCTTTTCATGTAAATCCCACTGCTAAGATGAATGATTCTAAAAAAAAACAACAACTATTTTATAGAGCAAAAAAGAGCAAAAACATTTCTAAAATTAAGCAATTTCCTATCAAAATTGCTTAATAAACATCTGTTTTTGTTTTTTTATTAGTATTTTCCTTAAATGTGTTAAATATATATTTTCTCATCTAAATGTCCACTGAGCTGTGAGCCAGGGGGCGGTAATGCGCCTTAACATTGGTTGCCAACCAAGAAGAAGAAGCTGTGAGCCAGGAGGGAGGGGGTGAGTGAGTGAGTGATTCGTTCCCTCGCTCTATGATTCAGCACAGGAGGGAGGGGGTGAGCGAGTCCTGAGTGATTCGCTTAAGCTTACGATTCAGCACAGGAGGGAGGGGGTGAGCGAGTCCTGAGTGATTCGCTTAAGCTTACGATTCAGCACGGGAGGGAGGGGGTTAGTGAGTCCTGAGTGATTCGCTTACGATTCAGCACAGGAGGGAGGGGGTGAGCGAGTCCTGAGTGATTTGCTTACGCTTACGATTCAACACAGGAAGGGAGGGGGTGAGTAGCTCAAATGTGTTGTTAGCATGTTAGCAGAGCGATGCTACTGTGAACCGAGGAGCTATTTTCTTGATGTGAGCTTCTACTCAGGGTTTTTTTCTTCCAGTTCAGAGCAGAAATGCTTTTGTTAAGAAACTGGCTGTTGTTCCCCCCCGCAATTTTAATTATAAGCTAGATATATTTCTACTAAGCGAATTAGTTTGCTAACAGAAACAGGGATGAGTCAGTGAGTCAGTTGGGCTTGTGCGTCATGATTCACGAGTCAGTAAAGTGATTCTCGAGTTTTGAACGATTCGTTCACGAATCGAACATCACTAGTAAGTAATTTGTTACTTCGTTACATTTGTTAATACTGGGAGAATAAGAAAATAGATAGGCTAGTGGATATTTTCCCGAAAATCTTTAAAGAAAAACTATTTTCCATCATTTACTACTTTAACCAGGATGGTGGTGTGGTGGTTCTGTGGTACACAGGACCACCACACACCATTGTTAAGGCTACACAGCAGGTACAGCTGACCACACAATATACCTCTGACCACAGTGGCCAAAGGGTGTGAGAGTAAGGCAGGAAAATACTGCTTTTCAGCCTCGTGTTGTCCTACTCTTTAATATCTGTAGCTGTAATTAGTACACTTACAATATCCCTTTTGTCATTCCTCTTTTTATTTTAGATGCAGGGCACAGTGGGTCAGCGCAGCAGGACTACTGTGGCCTACATTGTTCCAGTAGTTGGAATATGTGCTGCTGCTTTCCTTCTTACCAATATCTTCATTTACCTCTATCTGGACTCTGTGTATCAGCCTGGTTTGCAGCAAGTTTCACCTCTGGTGGGCTGTGTGCCTCAACACTTTAAAATGCCAACCATGAAAGACTGCACCGCCTGGCTCCAGTGTTTACAAATAAATGCTGAAGTACACGAGCTGAAGCTGATTGACCAGGGAGCAGTGAAGAAGGTAGACAGATTTTTATATATATGTATATGTGTGTGTGTGTATTGGCTAAGTTTGTATGTGTATCAAATAAATGTAATGTCAAGAGATTCCATGTTAATTTCCCATTGTAACTTTAGCAACTTATCATAGTTGTGACACTGGACAACATGTCACAACAAAATACAAAGTACGCTGATGTTATACAGATCCCACATTGTTTAATGTTCAAAAAAGAAAGTTTTAGGGCAAATTGCTTGTAACTTAATTGTAACATTCACATTCGTTGCCATGAAAAAAAAATCTCTCTTGAGCTCTTGAGAGTGCCTCTTGATGAGGTGCAGAGGTGGACGATGAACTCAACCTGGATGTCTATTGTCTCATGTAGTCTTTTACTGAATTCACTAAATGCCAGAGTGGGTGTAATTTACCTCTGCAGTGGAGTCGGGGGGGTCGCCCCATACTCTGTGGTGGTGCTACTGCTGTGGGCCCGTGTCTGAGTCGCCTGGGCCCCCTGCTTTTGATGGCTTCTGGGGAATGAGGGTGACTATGGGGGTCAACAGGGGAGCTGATATTTGATTTTATTGTATTTAAATTAAATTAAATTGATGATAATAATAATAAGATTGAATGAAATATGACATTCAAGTGGACCAGTATAGCAAAAGCCGTAATGGTCTACTTGGTAAAATAAATCTGTTGGGCATTTTTCTTGGCCTTTAGACAATAACTCTGATTCTAATTGCTACAGTGTCAGACGGGACATACAAGAAGAAGAAGAAAAAAAAGCATAAATAAAGCTAAAATAATTGATTATGTCATAAAGTAATACATGGCAGGTTTGTACAGTTAAAAATACAGATTTTGTTAAAAATATTAATTTTTATCATTGGCAACAGTCAGTAGACCTTGTGAATCTCATCTATTTTGTTTTCTTTCCTCAGGTTTATTTGGCAGAGTGGAGAGGCCAGAAGGTAGCTCTGTCAAGGCTATCATCTCTCAATTACTTGGAGGATTTTCTCCATGGATTGTCAATGTTACAGGCCCTGCAGAGCCCCCAGGTGGTTCAATTGGTGGGGTTTTGCCTTGAAGAGCACATCATTTTGACAGAACACCACCCGTTTGGCTCATTGCTTAATCTGGATGATGTTCTTGAAAAAGAGCATTACCAGCAACACAACAATTGGGAGATGCGGCTGAGGCTAGCTATAGATTACGTCACCATCCTCCATTACCTTCATAACAGCCCAGTTGGGCGACGAGTTATGTGCGATTCAAACAGCCTTGAGAAAACTCTGTCCCAATTTCTACTGACAAATGACTTTCATCTAGTAGTGAATGACCTTGATGCACTTCCTGAAGTGGATATGTCCAGAAACTTGTCAGTGAAATGTGGCCATCGGGAGCTCACTGGAGATTTTGTTGCCCCAGAGCAGCTATGGCCATTCAGAAACAATGGAAAGCCATTTTCAGACAATCTCATGCCAGAGTATGATGAGAAGACCGATATTTGGAAGATCCCAGATGTGACGTGGTTCCTTATGGGAAAGGTACCTGGTGGGGATTTAGTCCATTTCCATCTTTTTCAGATCCATGAGAAGTGCAAGAAGAAGGATCCCACTGACCGCCCTTCAGCTTTTGATGTTTTGAAGGTTTACAAATCAGTCTACAGCAGCATGGTACGAGACAGTGCTGGGTTTAGAGATATGCTGTAGAGCAGCAGTCCCAAACCCCTGCCACATTGATCAACATCCAATGATCAAAGACCCGGACCAATGACTTTACCTTTTTCACATAAATAGCCTCCTTGACTCCACACTCAAACCAGTGTGTCTCACTATCCAGGATGTGTAAGTGCTATGTCCAGATGAACAGATAAGATGTGGTCCCAAATGGAGCTATTTTATTTCATTTTAGTTATTTACATATACTAATGGCAAGGATCCAGTTTGATTATAAATAGATTTATTAGAGGTTGAATTAGTCTGCTACAGTGGATCATAATGGCTTGTCAGTGGCTTTATCAGTGAACAAGACATTGTTTTAATTTTTTTTTATGCTTCTTACCCTGAAAACAATCTAATAAGTAGCCTTTTTTTTTTTTACAGAGAAAAGAGCAGTTAATTATACAGAACAACCAACAATCTGCAGCCTACCTGGGTCTCACTTGCTGTTCGTTTAAATTAGCAGTTTAGAATGTTTAGAATAAATGGTAGATCACAAAAAGTTAGGATAAACCTGCTCTTTACATTTCCCATTGTTTAGATATTTTTCCCCTTTGGTTGATATTTTAAATCCCATATGGACCAAGGTTTGTTACCTGGTTCTAAAAACGAATAGAAAATAGAAAATGCAATGTTTGTTTTCTCGTGATTTGAACTGTTCTGTTTTCTTATTCCACCTTATGGCTGGAATAGTATAATGTTCAGACATTATTTATTTATTTGTAACCGCATCAAAGACATATACATTAAATATTGAAATTCAACCTCATGGTTACTTCTCCGTTTAGGTGACATAGTACACTTTTGATTGATCAGGTCTGTGAATATGTAACCATTTATGACTATTACTATAAGAAATGGACATTAATCAAATTTAAAAAGCCACTTTTTGTTTTTTGAGTCTTATTTGTTTTGGGATATGGATGCTGGGCTTTGGGGTAGACATTTTCTTTATATGTAGGGAGTAATACTGACTAGTTGGCTTCGATAGAGGTGTGCTTGCCGTTGACAAAGACCCATCTGACTCAGCATCATCAGGATATCTCTGTGAAATGCCTTTGTCAAGATAGCATAAAAAAATGGGTTGGTGCAAGAGTTGAGAGGATAGAAAAGAACCAGCAGCACCTGTTGAGAAAAAGACATAACCCTTATTATAAATGAGGGAGGGAGGGGGGGGGGGGGGGGTGCATTAAATATTACAAGTATGTAAAGTTATACCTTGGAATCTGTGACAGTTATCATCGGGTGGTGGAAAGCTGCAGACAGGCCGTAGAAACAAATGGGAGCCAGACATAAAAAGTTGGTGAAAATAATAACAGCCATACGTTTGGCCATGCTCGCGTCGTATCTGCTGGAGTTATGATTGGGATTGTGTACCATAAAATAGATGTGGATGTAACATAAGCATACTACCATAAAAGCAGTGACATTAACAATCAAGACAGAAATAATGTATGTCCGTGCAGCAGTTGTCCCAGTGTCTATAGGTAAGCAGATGCTTACTTTCTGGTAACTGCTCACACCAACTACTGGCAGCAGTGCAAGAAACGCACACAACAACCAGCCAACAAGCATTAGCACAGATGCATGACGCAACCTCATTTTTCTGTCTGGCCTGATAGCTGAGAAGATGGCATTCCAGCGCTGAAGACTGATTAGAGTTAATGTGAACACAGACAACTCACTGGCAAACACAGATAATATTCCTACTATATTGCAGCCACTTCCTGTTTGCCAGGTAATCGCATAGTGATGATAATTGGAGCGTGTGTAGAAATCCACAAATGCAATGACCAGCAAGTAGAACCCCATACAGCAATCTGCAAA
This sequence comes from Aulonocara stuartgranti, assembly GCF_965226115.1. Taxonomy (NCBI): domain Eukaryota; kingdom Metazoa; phylum Chordata; class Actinopteri; order Cichliformes; family Cichlidae; genus Aulonocara; species Aulonocara stuartgranti. The sequence goes on along the minus strand of NC_138945.1, from coordinate 12,101,357 downwards.
TGCCAGGTGACCTATAAGAAAACGGGTAACAGACATTTTCTGTCGACTGGTCAACAGGATGAAGAGCACCAATAGGTTTGCTGAAATGGCAAATAAACTGACGACCCAGACCAATATCCTGAGGATGTCTTTACTCATCACATCTTCACAGGGGTTCAAAGCATCAGGCAGGGGGGTGCATGAGGGTCCATCATCTGCGTCAAGTTCATTACACAGCGAAAAGTCAAAAACTTCACTGAGATGCTCTGAATATGTTTTTACATAGAACAAAGTATCATCCTGAGACTTCTTGGTTGGGCAAATCAGTCTGTTGGGATTGCTATTTGCACTGCCATGAGTTGGAATACCAAACTTTTTAGATTTCAGATGTTGTGAGATGTTGTACTCCAGATACCTCTGAGAGAGCATTGCAGAAGACAGCTGCAGCTTTCCTGAAGTAGCCCATGTCAGGTTGCAGATAACTGCCTCAGAGTGTCTTGCACAGAAATGAAAAGAGTTATTTTTCAGGGAATGAATTACAAGCATATTTTCAAATACAAATTTTGTGACGAAAGTGGGTTGTTGTTTAACCACATTTAAATTGTAAATAAAAACAATGCAATAATCTTCAAATCATTTAAAGCCTATTTTTAATTAAAAATGCAAAGGCAAGTGACCATATGTGCTTTTTTTTGTTACTATTAAAACAGTTAGGACATAGTCTATGTTTACCACTGAGTTTCATTATCTCTTCTTTTAAGAACACTGTAAATGAAAGTCTTTTTACATTAACTATTCCTGTGATTTTTGTCATATTTTTCTATTTCATAAAATAGCTTTTGAATTGTTAAGAGGTTTGGAACACAGGCAGGTCAAGTTAGCACCTACATGCTTTACTCTGGACTGTTGTTATACATTCAGAATTTGGTTTGGCTATCATTCAAATAAACATGTGTTTCTCCAAAGCCACACTCAACATTAATGGAGATGTACAAGATATGTACATTAATGAACCCCATAGATGTTGACTTTTAAACTGTGCCCTAATAACATGTCCTTCTCCTCTTAAGCCAGAGGATGTGATGTCCGTGATTTCTTTTGAGTTTCTGATGTGGAAGTCATGCAATGAATTTGAAATAAAGCCTGATTTTTGTCATTATGCAACTTTTCCAATTTTTTTTCTAACTCACTTTAATTTAAACTTGCTGTTGTATTACATTTAAAGTTATAATTAGTGTATCAATATGAACATTTATTATGTTGTCTTTGCACTATTTTAAATAGAATGTAAATTTGCAAATAATATTTTTTTTCCTTTTTTGGAAATGTGTTTATTACACCATGAATTACTACATGTGATGCAAAGTGTAAAAAGTAAAAACCCATAATGGTTTTCACTTGTCACTTTGTGATGTCAGAGTGTTGGATCTTGTCTGAGATACAGACAGTACTCGACAATAGTTTCCACCTAAAGACTAAAATAGTCTTAAAAAGTATAACATAATATGTAGTATTATAACCACATTGTGATAGCAATCGCAACAGTCAAAAAACAGCAATTAATCACAACAATATATAAACAACACACATTGCAAGTTGTTATGACCATATGTAGGGTTTGATGTTACAATTAGCTCACTTTTTTGTTTCTGTAAATTTATAGCAGTCATTGAGCAGGTTATATAGGACAGCATAGTGAATGTTAAGTCAGTATAAATTCTGTGTAATGTTTGGCTAAAGATGGAAACAGACAAAACAAAAGCTGCAATCTACAGTGCATCTTTTTTCAACTGTCAAATGTTTAAATGCTAAATTATTGCCATGTTCTAAGTAACTATTTTTTCATACACTAAAATTTTTAGCTAGTAGCTAGTTACAGCTTTTGAGAATAACCAAGGCCTAATACTATGGACATTACAACAGAAAGGAGAAAGAAGTACACAAGTAAAAGAAAAACAGGGAATATTTTCCCAAGACTTACCCTTGCCCTCTTTTCAGCATTTTAAGACCACAGCAATGGCTTGGGAAGGTCAATTCAGCGCTTTGTAAGTGAACAAAAGCTCTTAAGGGGGGCAGCATTTTTAAGGCCCATGTGTTTTTAGCTTGGAGCTTTTCAATGTTCTTCATACCTTTTGATGGTAAAGAGTGTACTTTGGTATCTGAAAGATCTCTGGATTGACAGACAAATAGTTAAGAATTAATTCATTGGGCTACAGAGCTCTCTCTCTCTCTCTCTCTCTCTCTCTGTCTTTCTCTGTCTTTATATAAAGGAAGGGTGGGAGAGAGAATAAAAGAGCGAGAGAGAGAGAGAGATTTTTGTCAAGAACACTTTGTCTTTTGTGAATTCTGTACTCACAGGTGAGTTGGGCCTTGAATCACACCATAAAATGCAAATTCCTCTATTTGTTCTAAATCCAAATTCCTATCAAGATACCTGAATATTTGGGAAAAGATGGGGAACAAAATGACATGATAAAAACTATTTAGTTTTACCAAACCTTCAGTTTTAAAATGTATTTTTTTCTGAAAAGTGTGTTTAGTAAAATGAAACTGACAAGAATAACAAAGAAATGAACTGTTGTACAATGTTTCATGTCCATTTTGAATTAAACAACAAAAAAAAAAGATTGAAAACCATAATCAATGACATTAGAACATTTTAAAGTATCTGAAACAGTATACCTACAACTACCAAAGGGGCCAACATTATTTGACCCTGCCCAGAAATTTTAGTCATTAAAATTGCTTGTTCACTTGAGGCTATAATCTACCTATGACTTATCCCATCTATCAAGCACGTTAGTAAATTTCAGACACAAACTATATAGACAAGAAATAAATAAATACAAGATGTGAATTGAATCTTGTGTCCTATCAGTTTAGTGAATAAATCAAAAGTTCATACACTTCCTCCAGTTTGGTTCCATTGAAAGCATAGTCCTGGATCTCTTTCACACCATTGCTATTCAGCACACTAAAAAAGGGGAAGAAAACCCTGTAAATCTTAAATCTTCATAATTAAATTTGTTGTTAAACGTTAGTTCCATCTCTATGTTTCACACTGACATGTATGCCATTGGAAACGACATTAAATACATTCTGTTGTCATAATCTGCAGGGTATGCATATTGGAAAACGATTTTAAATCAAGCCATCAAGATATGACTGATGTGCAAACCTGCATCTTTAACATAAGGCGTATAACCAAAAGTATTGTAGTTGGTAGAGTTCTCAAATATACTGGGCTACAATCTCTGGTCAGGTGTGGTAACTCCTCCAGTCTGCATCTTTGGGCAAGATACTGAACCCCCAGTTGTCCTTGAAACATTCAGCTGAGTGGGAGTGTGTGCCGCTGTTTGACAAAACACTTAGTCATAGAAGTCATAGAAAACAATTGCTGTATGTTTGTCTGTTTGATTGGATGAAAAAAAGCTTAGAGTAAAAAGTGTTCCATTTACTCATGAAGTACCAGTCTATTTACAGTTGCTGTGACAAACAGTCCCCAGCCCTCAGTTTGAAGCGTGGGTCTGCAAAACCAAAGGGGAGGGGAAAGTCAGGAGTGTGAAGCAGGGGTTCCTCACAGAGAGCCTTCTTCACCTGTACAAATGCCACCTGGCACTGCTCCGTCCACTGGAAGGAGATCCTTCAAGGGGCTGGTCAGATCCACAAAGTTCAGGATAAACAAGTGGCAATAACCAGCCAGCCCCAAGAACTGCCCTTTTTGTTGGTCATGGGAGGCAGGCAGGATGCGATGGGTGCTGTCTTATCCATCTGAGGAACTATTTCAAAATGGTGCCCTATGAGCGAGCTGCTACTGGGGAGAACAAATCTGCAAAACACTGTTGCAGTGCAGTAATATCCACTCTCTTGGCCTCTGTGAGGTGGTCATCACAATGGAGGGAGGTGGGAATGGTTGAATTTAGCACCTCCAGCCCCAACTCATCTCTTTCCATCACTATAGCTCACCAGAGAAACAGTTTGAGCCTCTTTCCATGCTTTGAGGAGGTTGAAGTGATAACGTCTCATGGACAGAAGGAAGGAAGGAAGGAAGGAAGGAAGGAAGGAATTTTATCCCAAACCATGACCGTCTTTCTAGACCTAACCAATAACCATATGCCAGCAAGTATGAAGAGTCATCACCAAGCTCCATTAACATGGCAAATTAAGAGATAAAATGTGTTGCATTATTAGTCATTGACATTAAATTAAACTCACATAGTCAAAGTATTCAGAGATATTCCAGTAAAGGAATTAGCAGGTATGACTTGGATAAAAACATTCTCCACCATCTCTCTGTTAAAAAGGAGCAAACACACACACAAAGGCTTCAAGTCAAATTATTAGAGGAATGTGCAGCAGAATATTTATGACTAAATGCTACATACAATATAAAATGGTCTTGGCTGGAGTGAATATGCTGTAGCCCAGGAAAGGTGGTGAGACCTGTGTTTGTGATCCCACTGTATTAAAAGAAAGCTGAGTCAAGAATCAATAAATGTACATAACTTTTATGTTGCTTATTTGGAAAACAAACAATACAGTCATAATATAAATAAACAAATAAAATCATACTTACAGATATTTTAAATTAGGCAGATTCTTAAAAGCATCTTGATCAATATATGACAGTGTTTTGATGCCATTTAGTTGTCTGTTGGACATGAAAACATACACAGAGACACAAACACAAAATATTTGCATTTTTTCATGTAATGCTTTTTTGCCTAAAAATTTTTTTCAGTCTAAGATATCTCCAAAACTGTTTTAATTATAGAAACATCCATAGAAATCTTTTCACAAGTTATCTACTGTAACACTTTCAACCTGTTATACATGTGTTTGAGTATATGAGTATCTGACAGGAAAGGGGGCTTGTCATATTGGGGCTTGTTATATAAAAATGCAAAGCTAATGACAAGGGTTTAATAGCAAAGTAACCCTGTACTTGAAAGGAGAAGCTGGTGGGATTTAGGAACCGAGAAGAACCATGTAAGGATTGAATAATCTGCTGAAATAATCGGTACATTACTGTATAATTATGTTTTACATCTAACCAACCCATCTCCAACATTAAAAAAAGCCAGGTCTTTGAAAATCATTTTGCCAGTACTACTGCAGGACAGAGGAAACATGATACAAGACTTATTTGTATTTTCTGAAGCATAAATCCATTCATTTGATGATTAATTTCAATTACATGTTAAATTTTTGTGCATGAAATTTACATACATGTGTGTGACCCTGGACAGGTTGTAGAAAGAATGCCTTTCAAGATATCTTAATGTACTGTCATCAGATATGTATCTGAAAAACACACAAACAAAGTACAACTTCTGATTTGAAGATTGAGAGATTTAGAAAGAAATAGAGAGAGAAATACTGTTAATTGTCTGAACAACTTTTAAAGACAAAAATGATGGTCACTGAATCAAATTTGATATCTTCTGATAAGAACATTATTAGATACAGATCCTGGATGGATAAGAAGCACAACTATGAATAAGAATGAAAAAAATATATATATAGCTGATAATAAAGCTCTAGAAACTCACAACTCTGATGTATGGGCCGAAGCCATTTATTGACAAGACAATAAATGGCTTGTTCTCCAAAACTTAAAACTCACCACTGCAGCTCTACTGCAACCTCCTAGCAACATATTAACCTTTACTTAAAATATGTCTGTGAAGGTTCTCAGTCATCCAGGTCATCGTAGTCAAAGGACCTTGCAAAGAAAAGCGTCTGGACTTCTTTAAGTTACTTGAAGACGTTTCACCTCTCATCCGAGAAGCTTCTTCAGTTCTAAGGTCAAATGATGGAGAGTCCCAGATATAAACCTAGTGGGAGTATCCCCCTACAGAGGGACAAAAGGACCCCCTGATGATCCTCTAATCACCTGAGCCAAGGTGTGAAACTGGGTGTGGGTCCCAATCAGCCAGAGTTTCGGGTGAGTTCATTGTGAAACCTGGCCCCACCTTATCATGCGAATTCCTGAGATCAGATGGCCCAGGATGTGAGTGGGCGTTAAGGCGTCTGGGAAGGGATCTCAAAACTGAGATCCCTTCCCAGACGCATGTATTTTACTTAAAATACATTACTATTCAGCTATCTTAACTAATCATAGGCTGATTTCTAACCTTCTTTTTATTTTAAACATTCTTGAAAGAACAGTTGTAAAACAGCACAGTATAATTCCCAGAAGAATGGGTTATTTGAAGAGTTTCAGTCAGGATTTAGAGTTTATCATAACACAGAAACAGCACTAGTGAAGGTTACTAATGTTCTCTGACAGTGGACTCATCGTTTGCTTGTCCTGCTACACCTTAGTACAGCACCTGATACCCCTCACCACCAGTGGTGGTCAAGTTACTTGAAAAAAGTAATCAGTAACTAATTACTGATTACCTCCCCCCAAAAGTAATCCCATTACTTTACTGATTACTTATTTTCAAAAGTAATTAATTACTTAGTTACTTAGTTACTTTTTAAAAACACGATTTACAACCTGAATAGGTGATAAAGCGATAGATCTTTCAGCCCAATTCTACTTTTTTTGCACAATCCATCATACAAAATGTAATCAAATGGAAAGGTCCCTTTTTAAAACTTGTTTTATTAGTTTTAATCTTTTAACTTTATGCATCAAGCAAAAATTTAATTATATGCAACATTCTCTGACTGGAAGAAATTTGTTTAATATTTAAACCTATTTTTTGCACATTCCTGCACATAATTCTTTTTTTTTTTGTGTGTGTTTACACTCACTCTTTCAAATAGATGCAAGTAAAACACAGCAGAAAATTAATAAAATCAAAGACTAGCGGTCCTTTTGCTCTATTTTCACCTGTAAAGCAGGAGCGTGGTAGGCGGAGGTTTACCCTGGTGCAGGTGTGCCACAGCAGTCAGTTGAAGAATCCACGAGTTTCTCTGTGAATTTCCCATTACGTCGTTGCGCACTCAGTGCTTGCTTGGGGGGTTTTTTCGCTGTAAAAAGGAGTTTTCTTCCCACGCACAACGGACACTAATGTTTTTGTCACTTTTTATGGAATCATACTTAAAGTAGGGTCAGTACTTCCACACTTTAAACGCTCCATGCTCATACTCTCTCCTGCACTTGATATATTATCCATTGTTGATCTGCACACAGATGTTGTCACGAACGTCGCACTTGCTTTACGTCACTGTCAGGAGACATTCTCGCAAAAAAAATCACGGTTTTAGTAACGCAGTAACGCAGCGTTCCTACGGGAAAGTAACGGTAATCTAATTACTGTTTTTGCAATAGTAATCCCTTACTTTACTCGTTGCTTGAAAAAAGTAATCGGATTACGCATTACTGCCCATCTCTGCTCACCACACAAAATTTGCTAAGTTCCAGGGGGTTCTATGCAGTAACCAGTTCAATTTAAATAAGACATGCTTTCCTTTGATAATATTATTAGATGACATACCATACATTTTCACTGCTATGCAGATAATACCAGCTTTATTTATGCATGAAGGCAGATAACAGAAACCAATTAGTTAAGCTACAGGCATGTCTTACAGACTTAAAGGCTGTCAGGGTACCTGCGTCACTGACTAAAGTGTTTTGTGTTCATGGGTTTTTTGAATGTTGTTTATTCATTCATTTTTATTCTCTGTGCGACCTATGTTTCTTAGTCTAGTTTCTACCATTCTTGAGTTTATTTCGAGTTAGGTTGTCCTGTGTATTATATGCACACTGCATATAATACACAGGCAATCACTGAAGAGTGATAGTGTTGACAACTTCAGACAGAAACAAGGGTATGCTTTTAATAAATTGCTTTCCTCTTTTAGTCACAGAAAATGGCTGGCTCTCCCTGAGCCTGGTTCTTCCAGAGGTTTCTTCCTGCTAAAACTGAGCTTTTCCTTCCCTCCGTGACCAAGTACGGGCTCAGGGGGTTATTTGATTGTTGAGATTTTTTCTCTACTGTAGTAATAAAGCAACCTGAGGTAACTGTTCTTGTGATTTGGCACTGCATTAATTAAATTTAATCTAATTGAAATTAACCAGTTGCATGTATTCAAATGTCTTTTATCTGATTCCGGCAAAAACTGAGGTTCGAGTTGAATGAATCTATGGTTGTATGGATGATTTTGTGTCTATTTATGAATCCATAAGTCAATATGTTTTAACCTAATCTTTAATGTGTGGTTTTTATCAAAACCGTGATGCACTTTGTTTTCTGTTTTTTGAAATGTGCTACACAAATGAAGCTGTTATTACTAAACCTGACAGCATTGTTATGAAATGAAAGACTACATTTTAGAAATGAAAATGTCCAGAAGAGCAAGGCACAACAGAAGATGTTACTTCAATCTGGCCATTCTTGTGGTCTTTACGGAATCATTTCATTTTTATTTGCTCTTTATGACTGTGTGTTTAATGACAAAATACCTTAGTAAGGTATTTTGAATTTAAATCAGAGTTTGCAGTGTGACAAGGATGTCTCTTTTTTTGATCACAGTGGTAAGTTGTTGAACATATAACCTGTTCCACTAGATGCCATTTTTAACACATATTCGGTACAGTACTAATAACTGTGCAGTACTCTGTTTTTGGTAACTATTGTCCTTGATGTAAATATGTAAAAAAAAATGTGTATGTTTCTGTTCTGTGTCCTGTATACTGTTTGTTTGTATATGTGTTTTTCTTGCTGCTGTTACAACCAAATTTCCTCTTGTGGGACAATTAAAGGATTATTCTATTCTATTCTATTCTATTCTATTCTATTCTATTAAAAGGCTGCTCAAACCACAATAGCTGGTTAATACATTTCTCTGACTAGAGGACCAAAAATAAAACAAACAAGAGTAGTCCACAGGCTACATACTTTGTAAACTCCTTCTACCAAAAGTAGAGCTCTCTGCGTTTAACCAGACCAGTGAGCTATGAATACTCTACCCCTTCTGAACCATACATTCCACCTCAATCAGCTCTGCATTAGCAACATACACTGATTTTCATTTCTGCATCAACCATCATGTCATCTATAAGACCCAGGGCAGTATATACTTCAGTTCTGCTTTAACTTTTACTTGAGGGGAAGGAAAAAAATGCCCGTAATGTTAATAGTTAGAATAGTTAAAAGTTTTGTTGAAAGTCTCATTTTTATTAAGCATATAGGAAACATATACTAAGAGATAACAGTGCCTTTAAGTCTCATATAAAATATAATATATAATAAGAGGTTTATTTTTATTACAATAACTGTAATTTTTGTCTTCAGTCAGTACTTGCAATAGAGGATCATGAAGGTAATTGGTTAAGCACCAGTTTACTGTCAATATTGTTTATTTACTTTGTTGAGTAGTAATCTACTAGATTGAAAGAAAGAGGATAGTTTTGTAGAAAGTATCTTACATTTGTGAAATATTGGCCAAGTTTGCAAATGCATTCTCAGGAATAGAATACATTCTTGTCCCCAGAAGCCATCTAAAAGAGAAATTGAAGGCATTTCAGTCTAACCACAACAGTCACAGAAATCAGCGGTTAAGGACTGTGGTTACTTACACTTCCTTTGTGCTGGAATGGAAAACAGGAATAACCTCAACTCCAAAGCACGACACACTGTGGATTTCCCACTCACACTGGCAATGAGGTGGACAATACTCCAGATGAATAGTAGTCTTGACAAGGATAAAAGTTAAAATAGTAATATGAAAAACAGAATTCATTGTAAAAGCAGTACTTGTGAAGACTCTGCTCATTTGAGTTTTCAAAGCCACTGGGCTGTCCTGGATTTTGGCCAATTGCAAGTGCTCCACAACTGCCCTTCAAAATAAGATTTTGAATATAATTTTCTACTTGTATAATGCAGATTATACAGTAAATATGTTAGGTATATATTTGATCAGTATTAAGAGTTTAAATCTTATTAAATCTTATATCATCATTATTCTTTTGATACTTTTAATACTTTCATTAAACCCTAAAGGCATTTTTTTGCCTAGGCTGTTCATTTCTTATTTCATCTGAAATAAAATTATAATAAAAACTTGCTGTCAACGGACCACTGAGGCAGGCAGAACTTATACTATTTCTAGTACTAAAGGTTTATTTAGGTGTTTATTTAAAACACGAACGTGAATCAATAATCCAAACACAAGATTAGTATTATGAAAGTTCCGGTACCACAGGGTTATTCCACAGGTTCAAATCATTCCACAGAAATTCCATCATGAGCCCTGATTACCTCACCACTGCAAGGAAAGTTTCTTCAAAGGAATGCGCACAGGGGAAAAAAATGTATGTTTTGTTTTAGGGACAAGGAGTGCAAACACAGAGAAAAGGAGACAAGCTTCTCTAAAGCTTCTAAAATGGAGCACATATTTCTACTTGCTGACTTTATATGGAGAATACTGCCTAACCCTACATTTGTATTATTAATTCTTTACTTACTCCAAGGCCTTTAAAGACCACTGAGGCTACTGTGGAACAAATAAAAAACAAGACTGTCTTTTAAACATTAATTCAATGAAATATTCGATTATAAACCACCAGATTCTCCCATGTATTAATAAATTAATAAAATTATCTATATTTGTAACTGATCAGATGCTGGTGAACTCAGCATCTTGATATGCAGTTTCACGCTTGAGTAACATAATCAGACTGGCAAGAAAGAGGAAGCAGAACTAAACATAATACACATGACCAATGTTCCCTGTTAGCTGCGCACGTGTGCAATTGCGCACTGCTGGCATGGTCTCTGCGCAAAAAAAAATCTGCGTTGCGCACAAAAAAAATCTAACCTGAATTGAAATTAAAATAAATACTTTAACAATTCTGTTTTGCAGTGTTAGTCAGTAAGTGACTGGCTGCTCCCATATGGCATTAGAACGATGCCACCTTATCCCATAGTCCAGCCAATAATGCGATTCACATTCGTATATACGCAGCTAATCAACGTCATTGACAGGCTAAGATAGCATCCTGTCACACACACTGGTGTTTTAGCTATCAAAGTGGCGTGGCTGATGTGGAGTGAAGCCACGTTAATTGACAACGTTTACAGCCATTGGAGATGTGAGCAGGACAGAAGGAACAATTGACGGGAAAAGTGTGGACTTTATACCAGTTTTTAAATTGTGTTGATAGGCCTCGTAAAACCAGAGTTATAATAAAAATATATGCAATGTTTGGATTTCTTCCTGGATACTATCGTTGTTTATATTTACAGCGGGAAGAAACGGTAAAAACTGTGTTTTATAAGGAAAGCGCTTGAAAGCACTCTCCGCCTGTGAGCAAAATGGACAACAAAAAAACCCACCCTTTCCTACTGGTCGAAAAATGTACCATGTCGACCAATCAAAAAATGATATGGCAACATGGCATTTAGTTGTTTAGGGAGGGGGAATCTCCAAAAGTTGAATCTGTTCATCTGGACGTAGCGTTTTGTGGGAGAAACGTTTCATCACTCATCCAAGTGACTTCTCAGTCTCAGCTGACTGCAGGTTTCCCCAATCTTATAAACAGTACATTTGCATAATGACTGAAACCAGCCCCCTGAAGGAACAATGGGCTGGGAGGTCAGTTCTTTAATCATAATTATGCAAATTCTCATGACCATTGATCAACAACCACTGACCAAAACCCACTGATCAAAGACCACTGATCAATGGCCATGAGTCCCATTCACAGAGAGTTGGGGAATGACTGCAATCACAGCATTGTAAGATGGTGACAGATGTACCCTTAGGCCCCCTCCTCGATTCAGAGATGGTCTTTCCCTTTTCACGTAAATGGCCTCCTTGACTCTGCGCTCAAACCAGCGTTCCTCCCTGTCCAGGATGTGCACATCCTCATCATTGAAAGAGTGTCCACTGGCCTGTAGGTGTAAATAGACTGCAGAGTCCTGGCCTGACGAGGTAGCTCTTCTGTGTTGTGCCATCCGCTTCGCCAGAGGTTGTTTGGTTTCCCCGATGTATAAATCCTGGCAATCCTTCTGGCACTTAACAGCGTACACTATGTTACTCTGTTTGTGTCGGGGGACCCGATCCTCGGGGTGGACCGATTTTTGGCGCAGCGTGTGAACAGGGAAATTATGTTTTGTTCTCCATGTTATACGGAGGCGGAAGAGGCGCTGAGGCAGATTCTGCATCAGCCTCCCTTCCATGCACTTCTCTAGGCAACTCTGTCAGAGCTGCTTTCTTTTCTCTCCTTTCTGCTTCCATCATCCACATTTTCAAACATTCCTTCTCATCGCTTACCCTACGCAAATCTACAGTGTTAACTTTCCCTTATTTCAATAATTTCACTTCCTCCTCCCGCAACTGTTTCTCTACTTTCTTTAACTGGTTAACACTCAGCGATCCCTTCCCGGGAAACCCGTTTACTTTTTGCCACTTAACAACATATTTCATGCTCTTCTCCCTGTACACCAACTGCTGCACCTCCACCCACCAGTCTGTCAAGCTAATCAAGTTCGCAGATGACACCACCGTCATTGGGCTCATCTCGGACGGGGACGAGTCTGCCTACAGGAGGGAGGTTGAACGTCTGGTGTCTTGGTGCAGCCACAACAACCTGGTGCTGAATGCCCAGAAGACAGTGGAGATTATTGTGGACTTCAGGAAGCACACAGCCCCACTCCCCCCCATCATCCTGACTGACACCCCCATCACCTCTGTGGACTCATTCCGCTTCCTGGGTACCACCATCACCCAGGACCTGAAGTGGGAGCCCACCATCACCTCCGTCATTAAGAAAGCCCAGCAGAGGATGTACTTCCTGAGGCAGCTGAAGAAATTCAACCTGCCAACACGGACGATGATGCAATTCTACACTGCAATCATCGAGTCCATCCTCACCTCCTCCATCACCGTGTGGTACGCTGGAGCCACTATCAGGGACAAACAGAGACTGCAGCGTGTTGTGCGCTCTGCTGAGAAGGTGATTGGCTGCAGACTCCCATCTCTGCAGGACCTGTACACCTCCAGGACACTGCGGCGTGCAGCCCGGATCTCAGCTGACCCTTCTCACCCTGGACACAGTCTGTTTGACCTGCTCCCCTCAGGCAGGAGGCTCCGGTCCATTCGCACCAGAACCTCTCGCCACAAGAACAGTTTCTTCCCCTCTGCTGTTGGACACATGAACAATAACCACATGACTGTCCCCGCCACTAACACATGACCCTACGCTGTGTCACTGCATCATTTCATGTTTGGCACTGATCACCACCTGCACTCATGTATATATCTTTCTACGTAGCACTCATAATTCTTATTCTCATGTATATATCTCATGTATATAGCATGCACATATCTTTCTTACTACATAGCACTTTAATTCTTATTGTCTGCACTGAAGCACCGCAGCAATTTCCTAATGTTGTAAACCTCAACATCTGGCAATAAACCCATTCTGATTCTGATTCTGATTCTGATTCATACACCCAATTCCCCATTTCTTAACCATACAGTCAAATATTGAGTTTTGTCCCTGGCTGCCCGGTGGAACGTCTGCCGCTCTACTGGATCTAGATCCCATTTTACTACACAAGGCGTCCCCTGTGAGGTCCTTGCCTTCTACGGACCAAGGAACGAACACCGCCACTCCGTGCACTATAGTATGCAGAAATGGACTCCGACAGTGTATCCGAACCGCTGTCCTAGAGCTGGGCGATATGAGATTTTTTCATATCACGATATGTTTTTTTCATTTCAGGCGATAACGATATCTATCACGATATAAGCCAAATAACTATATTTGTAAGATTTAAATGTGCCGTTGCTCACAAGTAAAATGTGAAATAATAAGCAGCTTGTTTTTATTTAAATATTTATTTCCCATAATAAGTTCAACAGGGTAGATGTACTTAAGGAACATGAGACTTTTTCAGATAAATAAAGGCAAATATTGCAAACTACACAAAAGGCAGCCGCTAAAGCGTTTAAGTTTCAAAATAGAACAAACGAAACAGACTACTAAATTGTCAATTCCACTTAGAAACAAAATATTAATTCTAAAAATAAATCTTAGTTTGTTTTACAGAAGAACAGACAAAACTGACTAACTTTTGTCAATATCAAATAAACTGAGAACTAAAAGGAAATTCTCAATCTCTCCTTGTTGTATAGCTTAGCTTTTCAAACAGTTTTAACAGTTACTTTAGTCTGACAAAAGCCGAATGACGAATTAGCGCTTCCAGTCAGAGACTGAGGCTACGTCCACACGTACACGGGTATTTTTGAAAACGGAGATTTTCTGTTTTCGTTTTAAAAAATAATCTCGTCCACACATAAAGGCAGAAATGAAGGAAAACGCTGCTATGAACATGCCAAAGCAGCAGGTGGCGCTAGATTCCTAACCGTGCAGAAATGTTGGCCAATCAGAAGTCTAGAAGCCTCGGTGGGAAAAAGTAAACAAAGCTGGGGCATAGAAGCAGAACCGAGTCGTATGTGTGGACGGACAGTAACTGTGTGTATATGTAAGCATTTAAACACTGCAGAGAGTAGAATTAACAGTAACAGTATTGTAGAAATTCATTTCACCGAAACAATAACGTGGCGCACAGTGTGACGCATGCACCAGTTTATTGTATTTCCAGACTTGCTTTCGGCACAATTTACAGTGCACGCTACTCTGTTTTTTGTCAGACTTGAAATAGCCGAAATACCTTCACACTACGGAACTTCTATGGCTCTTCCGTTCGACAATCTCTCCGGCATTGGAACCATCATCTGTTTTCTCTTCGGTCACGCTCGGTTGATTTTTCTAGTCGGCACACTCATTTCCTCCATTACGCGCTGGCTCCATTACCCGCTGGCTGCTTCCCAAACAAACACACGTGCGGCTTGGCACTTGTGCTGTACGTGACGCTGCGGCTGTGATTGGTTCGGCTCTGCGCTACCTAATTTGTATTGGCTGACCTTTTTTTTTTTTTTAAGAGGACAAGAGCGGCGAGGTCTATCGCGATAGCTTAATTTCTCTATCGAGTAAAAGTTATATCGCGATACATATCGTTATCGTTCTATCGCCCAGCTCTACGCTGTCCCTGTGACGTACTTGGACAGGGCCGGCTTCTCCCCAACAGCGCGCTCGAGCCAATGTCCTTGGGATGGACCGTACCCAACACAAGCCTGGGGCCTCAAACCGCCAGGATTTTTCTCCTGGAGACTCGAACTCCTCTGGCGCCAGAGGGAGTGTTCTCCCAGGGCGCCAAACAGGCTAGGACATCCGCTGCACAGACTCATGCTCATAATATAAGTCAGAGCTTTATAAAAATAAATAAATAAGTAAAGTTTTGTTTTCAAAAAAAGTAATCCCATTACTTTACAGATTACTTATTTTCAAAAGTAATTAATTACTTAGTTACTTAGTTACTTTTTTAAAAACACGATTTACAACCTGAATAGGTGATAAAGCGATAGATCTTTCAGCCCAATTCTACTTTTTCTGCATAATCCCTCATACAAAATGTAATCAAATGGAAAAGTCTCTTTTTTTAACTTGTTTTATCAGTTTTAATCTTTTAACTTTATGCATCAAGCAAAAATTAAATTATATGCACCATTCTCTGACTTGAATAAATTAGTTTAACATTTAAACCTATTTTCTGCACATAAAATAAAATATTTTTTGTGTTTACACTCAGTCTTTCAAATAGATGCAAGTAAAACACAGCAGAAAATAAATAAAGTCAAAGACTAGCGGTCCTTTTTGCTCTATTTTCACCTGTAAAGCAGGAGTGGCGTAGGCGGAGGTTTGCCCTGGTGCAGGTGTGCCGCAGCAGTCAGTTGAAGAATCCACGAGTTTCTCTGTGAGTTTCCCATTACGTCGTTGCGCACTCGGTGTTTAGGGGTTTTTTTTTCGCTGTAAAAAGAAGTTTTCTTCCCACGCACAACGGACACTAATGTTTTTGTCACTTTTTATGGAATCATACTTAAAGTAGGGTCAGTACTTCCACACTTTAAACGCTCCATGCTCATACTCTCTCCTGCACTTGATATATTATCCATTGTTGATCACAAACGTTGCACTCACTTACGTCACTGTCATGAGACATTCTAGCAAAAAAATCACGGTTTTAGTAACGCAGTAAAGAAAAGTACCTAAAGCGATATGATCGTTAACGTGGACATTGAATTATTAACACAGCGTTCCTACGGGAAAGTAACGGTAATCTAATTACCTTTTTTGCAGTAGTAATCCCTTACTTTACTCGTTACTTGAAAAAAGTAATCAGATTACAGTAAAGCGTTACAAGTAACGCGTTACTGCCCATCTCTGTAACACACACACTGAGACAAACAAAACAAGAATAACAAAACATGGAGATGAGACTGGGACAGACATGAACAGACCAGAAATCAAAAACTATAAATACAAACTCAGAGGAACCAGAAAGTAACACCCTCAACTAGAACATAATTAACTTCTTACTATCAAAAAAGTGAATAACGAGTCCAAAACAAAACACAAAAACTGGATAATGCCAGGAAGAAAAACATGATAATGACACTTGTAATATATGTCAAACTGACCACTTTAAGTTATAGAGGATAAGTTGATCTAAAATACTGCAGCAATAATACGGACAGGGACTAGAAAGAGAAAGCATATTTCTCCTATCTAGCTTCTCGTCATTGGCTCCCTGTTGAATCGAGAGTACAATTTAAAATCCTTCATGCCCCACATCAGGCAGGGCTCTAGAGTGCGACCAATTTAGTCGCAAATGCGACCAAATTTTTCAGTGGTGCGACTAAAAAAAAAAATTGGTTGCACCTGTGCGACCAACTGTTCGGGTAGCAAGAAAAAAAATAAATATCTGCAACATTCCCTGTGGTCAACAACAGACACACATTATGCCCCTATCGTGGACTAAACCAATCAGAGATAGTAAGGGGTGGGACCTCTCTGATTGGCCGTGGTCCAGTTGAAAGTGCAGGTGGAAGTGGGAGGTGAGTAGCTTGAATAAAGCGATATCAATTCATTAAATCCTGAATCGACTTTTAAATATAACTGTGTTTTGCCAGAAACGCCAGATTCTCAGATTAAAGCTCACAAAACCATTTCAACAACAACCAAACAGCAAACGAGAGCAGGTACACGGATTCCACACAAAGACGTAAACACAGAACGGACCCCACGCATCAGAATCGGCTTTGTCTTTCTCGGCTTTCTCACCCGATGGCCCGTAGACGGACACGCTGTCGGAACTTAGCGATTCTGATGCGTCCGGTCCGCGCTGTGATTACGTCTTTTTGCGCTGATTCTGAGCTGCAGGTTTTGTCTCTCTCCAACCAAAATTCACCGAGCCAGCAGCAAAAGAAGCAGCAAACTGCGTTTCACATTTGGGACTAGTAAAGCGCTATATAAATACAGGCCATTTACCCTGAATCCTCCTGTCTGGGGGCTCTAAACCAGCAGACTGAGGAAACCACAAAGTGAATTAAAGCTAGCAAGCTTCGTGTTAGCACACTAACACGAATCTTGCTAGTGTTAGTATGTTATTTTGTTAGCAGCATAATGCAGTTGTTTCTGTCCTGTATGCAGTTTGCACTGTACCATTGCTCTGTTGTCCTTTTGTAAAGTAAAAATAAAATTAATGTCCATTTCCACCCTACAGACTGCACCATTATTTTCCTCCTCCAGCACTGGAATGGAAATCATGTGATTGCAGCACAAGTGCAAGTGGAACCGATAAGCAAAATCGTTAAGCAAGCAGACTAACATTTATAAAGCATTAAACTACTGGAAATTGGGACCCAGTACAACTGAACTACTCAGAATTTAATTCCTATCCTTAGATGTCATTGTCTCCACTAGCCCTCCTGTAAAAATATTGCACACCAATTACTGCCTTCCACAGGTTGTCAGTCTGACAACCTGTAGAAGCACTGGCGCATTTCACTATCTCTCTTCACACTCTTCGTACTTCTGTCTTGGTCAGTCTCATGTTACCAAAAACACTTTAGTAGTGCAAAGCTATGTGTGACACAGTAGCCATCCCTTCTAACCATCAGAGAGCATCTTATTGATGTGGTGTGAACAAATGAGGTCCCCAAGCCTCCATGTTGCGATTTATGTTTGTCTGTAAGGCTAATATCTCATAATTAGCATCACATATGTGTGTTTGTGTTTTGTCATTTACTGCACACAGTGTATTGCGGAGAAGTTTTGGAGGTGGACTGCTCCTCTGATACTATTAGACATTACAGAGAAAGTCCCCTTCTCTAAGGAATTTAAGGGGGAGGGTTGTCTCACTAGTGAGTGCACCAGAAGGTAAACATGGTCACGAGTTTCTGGGCTTGGAGAACTCTCTCTTTTCATGCGGGTCTAAAGGAGGGTAAGAGGTGGTTGCCATGGTGACGAGTGAAGTAGTCAGAAAGCTGCAGAAGAGGAATGGTGCCAGGATTGGGTTCATTCTGAACTAAAGGTGAACTAAATGGTAAGTTTACTACAATATATTATAATATATATCATAAATTAGTAATATATATATTACCTTTAATCAGCAAGCTAATATACATCATATGATAGCCAGCAGTAAGATGAATTCATTATTAATTATATTAATTAAATGATACAGGACTGAAGTTGTCCCGCTACCCATGTGTCTTTAGCTTTCCTAAACTGCTTAAAGCTTGGCAAGATCTGCAGCTTTACCTTATGCACTCAATAAGTCATGAACACAAATCAAAATTTTGTGCTCAAAAATTACTTTTATTTGCTTTCATGAAAGAAGACATTACATGAAAAAAAATTACATGTTTAATGGGTATCAAAGATACAAGTAAAATACAGAATTAAAACAAAATGGCATTGCTCAGCACATAGAATAACATGTATGTAAAGGGAGTACAAATTTGTGTTATTATTTATTTTCAGTGTAATATGCAGCCAGGACTTAATTTGAAGTTGTGTAGTCTAAACACTATAGTGTTTACTATAAGAAATTATTCACTAATCTGCCTGCTTTCCTGGGTTTTTGACTGCAAGTCCATTCTTTACATCACATCCACTTTCCCACAGTGTCAAACAACTCTGACAATACTGACATCATCACTCTAAGCTGGATAATTTTCTTGCCTGCCTGCTGCAAGACAATCAGCCTCTCTTATGTGTGTGCTTTAAATCTCACTGCTGTTTCGTCATTCTGTCTTTCAGACTCTCATATGTGCAACCCGACTCCTCCACATTTCCTTCCATTCAGAACCCACATCCAAGCCTTCATCCTCAATTCCACCACTGCCAGCATCTAGACACCAGGAGTCTTGTCCTAATTCCTATCATTGTTGGGACTTTGTTCTGCCATGAGCGGTCCAGAAGGTCTAATTACAAAGTTCTCTTTAAAGAACTGAAGAGAATTCATCTTCAGTTCTTTAAAATGATCAGTCCTTACCAAAAAAACCCAAACTGATAAAAAGCCATAGATTTGACATATAAATCATGTTCACATGTATGCTCAAATGTGAAATGTGTGTTTTATTTATTATTACAGCTGCACAAGACTTTCATTGTATCAATCAATAGTGAGACAGAACAACTGAAAGTTCTTTTTCAATCCCAAATGCTTTGACACTAACACACAAAACACATAATGTGATATTCAGTGAGAAACAACAATGCAGGAGATTTTCCTGATATATTTACATAAATTAAAGACACCCCCATTTCAAAACAATGTTCTCTGTGTTATGCTAACCATTCAAGTGACAAAATGTGCAAGATATTTTTTTCTCTATGTACTAATGTGTGCAGATGAAATGACTGTATATCTTGCATTGTTTATATTCAATCTGTTGAAAATAATTGTAATTGTATATCAAGACAGGTCATTTAAATTAAAAGGAAAAACCTGAACTTGACTCTTACAGCAAGAGGATAACAAGTTAATTTGGGGGGAAATTTCAATTTTTTTTTCCAGAAATATGGTTTAAATTAAAGGAAATTACCACAATTTATACATTCAGCACTTCTCTAAGATCCACAGTGCAATACAAGGCACTGGTTGGATTCACACAAGAACAAATCAGACATAGATCTTGTAGCTAATTTACTTTGTAGATATTGTTGATTTAAAGATACTATTTTAAAGAATTGCTGGTCTTCACACTAGTAGTCGTTGACTGTACCACCTTAACTGAGACAGTTTATACTTAGGCAGAACATCTGTCAGCATAGGAATAAATAAAACTTCTAAGGAGGATTATGGGGCATGTGAAAACCAGCATCCAGCTTAACCCATACCAGAAACCTTAGGATTATTAGGCTGCTACTCTTTAAGCATGAACATTGTTTAATTGTTATAACAATGCCATACAATTCAGTGAATACTTCTTAAACATAGAAATGGTCGAATGTAAATACAACTCTTTGTGTGTATCTTATGCACCTTGTTGAGGCAAACTTTAATGAATGTATATTTATCTCACAGCTACAATATTCATTTCTGGCAGGTCATCCACAGTGTAGTCCAGTGATGAATAAAATTATTAACTCATTCACTGCCATTGACGTCTATAGCCGTCAATTGCAGTGAATGAGTCAATGGGTTTAACTCATTCACTGCCAATGGCTGGCAGTGAATGAGTTAAGATCTCTGACATTTTGATGGAATCCAGGTTATAAGCTTACTAATAATATATACCATAAGACTGTGATAAAAGTAGGACATCAGGTAAGAAAACCATCAATTCAAGTCAATTGTCTGCTCATTTTTTCATGACAGCATTTAAGAACATAGCATGCACTTTGAACCCATAACATTTGATTTCAAATATGTCAGTGGGTGCCCTAAAGTGCAAGATGTTAAAGGCAGACAACACAGAGCATCTGATTATTAACTTGAAGAATAAGAGGGTGATGCATGGCCCAGTATGCAATATTACGGCCCCTTAAGCATACTAAACAGAAAGGCACCATTGATATTTGTCTGCACTGAAATATTCTTTTAACTATACTATGAACTGCTGCATACTAGCGTATGGCACTTTACCTACAAGACATCTGTACTGTTTTTTTTATAAAACTTTATTTACTACATCTCTAAAATAAAAGTTTCATTCTTCATTTGTCTTTAAAAGTCTTTACACAGCAAATAAATTATGAGAATTTATCGAAAATAAAGGTTTAAAGGTTGTTTATATTCTTCCTCCATGTGAAGTAATCTTAGCAATTTCTTTTCTTTCTTTTTTTTTTTACTTTACGCAGCAATTAAATCTTGTTGGTTGATGAGGCTAGATGACTTTACTGGTAGGTCATCATTTGGTGATGCTGGGTTAGTCCTGCCGCTATCTACAGCCCTGAGTAAAAGGACTGTATTCCTGTCTGCACTTAGGAAGGGTATGTGTTCCCCCCGAGGCTCCTCTGTATCACTTACTTGTATGCTGTCACCATTTAACCTCAAATAATCAACCACATGGTCAGTGACACTATTGTTGCTGCAGTCACTTACATTGTTGTTTGTGTTAATTAATTTCACAGGTGCTATTGAAAACATATAGCTGGCAGCTCTGGTGTCCTGTATGGTTTGGTAGTCAGTATTCTCCATAGCGAACAGTGGACTAGATGGCAAGCTATCTGCCACATGGCCATGATTGTAGTGTGAAGAGGTTCTCTTTTGTACATCCCGGCTTGAGGACTTGTGCAGCTGATGCAGCAAAGGGCGCTCTTCCTCACCAGAGGGACTTAAAGTCACAGAGGGAACAGAGATAGCTAGGCTGGATATGGGGGCTGAAATCTCGGATGGAGGAGAGCCAGGGGTTGCAAGAGAGTTCTGCGACTCTGAAGTTGCCATCACTGGTACAAACCTAAAAAAAAAAAAAAACACATGTGAACAATGAACTGAACTGAATGAATTGAACTGAAGAAGCTTCTCGGATGAGAGGTGAAACGTCTTCAAGCAACTTAAAGAAGTCCAGACGCTTTTCTTTGCAAGCTCCTTTGACTACGATGACCTGGATGACTGAGAACCTTCACAGACACATGTGAACAATGATTATACAACTGGGTCAGTAGCATTTCAATTCAACATCAGTATAACTTAACACACAATAACTAATCACATTATTACTGGGTGTTAAATGAATTAACATGACATAATGATTTTCTAGTGTTGCTGACTAAAAGCACTTTTATACTTTAAGCTGCAAATTCAGTTAATTAAGCACTTTGATTTATTTACCTATAACACACACACAAAAGAAGTTTTTTTTAACAAATGATCATAAGAAGACTGCTAGTCTATGGGCTCAAACTGTGGTCATAAATATTTTGTACTTGTAAATCAGTTTTGTACTTGTAAATCAGGATTTGTATGTGTAAAAAGAATTTGTGTGTGTGTAAAAAAGATTTGTGTGTGGACTTAGCCAAAAAAAAACCTGCAAGTTACAAGTACGAATTTTGACCCTATATTTCTTCCTTTCATCTGATTGGTCAATGTCATGTCAATCACAAATGTAACAATCCAATCAGAGAACAGATGGGTTTGGCGGTCAAATCTTTTTTACGCACACACAAATCTTTTTTACACATACAAACCTTTTTTACGCACACACAAATTCTTTTTAGACATACAAATCCTGATTTTCAAGTACAAAACTGATTTACAAGTACAAAATATTTATGACCACATTTTGAGCCCATACTAGTCCAGCCCCATCTCATTTTCAAAACATCAAATACTTTTGTCAAAGACACATTCGTCTTAAACCAATGAACATGACTATGAAGCACTATGAACTTCATAGTCATGAAGACTATGACACAGGTCTCATTCCCCTACATGATATGTCTGTGAGTCTAATATTTCTGCAAGGCGTAATTGTATCTGACAGAACAACTACAGATGAAATGAGAGAGTGCATTTAATCCAGGGGTCGGCAACCCTGGGTGCGCGTGCCAGCTTAACTGATGGCAAGACCATAGCTGGACGATGGTGATTTTTCGTTTTTATGGGCCGATTATTTATTTATTCATTTTTTTAGTAACAGTATAAACAATGAAAGGTGGTGGATTGGCCAGGTGCTGGCAGATGTGTAAAAATAACTAAGTTGTTTGGTGGTGGCAATGGCGGAGCTACCACAGAGGCTAGCCGGTGGATGAAGGAAAGGGGAGGCAAGAGCAGAGACCCGAGGCGGCTGCCGGTCCGAGTGTCAGGTGAACTGAACTTCAGGAAAGAAGTTATGACCTGCAGTCTATCTGGGTAATAGGGGTGCAACGATACACAAAATTCACGGTTCGGTTCGGTTCGATACTTTGGTGTCACGGTTTGATATTTTTTCGATACAAAAAAAAATGTTCATGCCTTTTTAATTTGTCATTTATTAAAATTATAAATATATATTTTAACGCAAAAGTACAGTTTTTAAATTTAACCCTAACCCTTGTGCGTGTTGTTTTTTAGCTCGTCATATTGCAGCCACAGAAATTCTTTTGTCCATGAAACCATAAAGCTGCACTTTCTTTTTGCCTTATAGTCTGATTTGTGATTTGGGGCAGGGATAGCTCAGTAGGTAAAGTGGTCGCCCCATGATCGGAAGGTCGGCGGTTCGAATCCACTTAACGGCTACCCTGAGGTACCCCTGAGCAAGGTACCGTCCCTACACACTGCTCCCCGGGCGCCTGCTTAGTGGGCTGCCCACTGCTTCACTGAGTGAATGGGTCAAATGCAGAGAAAAACAAGTAATTTCCCCATGGGGATCAATAAAGTATCCATTATTATTATTATTATTATTGTCATAACTTCTCCGTTTTGTGGTAAGCTTTTCTTTGGCTGTCACTTCTTCACCCTGACCTGTCTTATTTGGCTCAGCAGAACTAAAATATATATCTGTCTGTGAAGGTTCTCAATCATCCAGGTCATCGTAGTGAAATATATATCCTGCCGCACTCACATAAGCTCAGCGATTCTCTGCCCGATCAACCTCTCACATGTTTAAGCTGCGGGAGATTTCACTTGTCATGTTTGCATAGTAAGCTAACAATTAATAAGACGATGTCAGAGGAATTGGTGCACAAATTATCATCACTCACAGATCAGTGCTGTCGCTCTCTATACACAGTTCGCGCGATTGCAAAGTGAAAGCAAAAAAACAAGCGCAAATTCAAACACGATTTCAATATGTCACATATTGACAGTGGCTCACCCAATGACATAATTACCCAGCTACATTTCTGAAAGAATGCAAAAGCATTGACATATATTTTTCCTTCCTACAATAGCCCGACAGGCAGGGCAGAGATAGCCCCGGGACGTCGGGCTAGCGATATTGCGAGCCCTGTATCTGATTGAGGAATCACTCATCTTTGGAAAAGAGAGTTTATTACAGAGAAATGTCTCTTTCCAAAATAAAAGCTATACTATCCGCTTCTTCTGGGCTATATTCTCAGCAGCATATTAAACATATCAGGTCTCCATAAGGAGAATCCTGTGCTAACAGCTGTCTAAATGACTCGGCTAAAGTTTGTAGCATGCATGCTTGTTGTTTTTGTCTTTGCACTAGGATGATGTCGGTGTAAATGTGCAGTCATATTCGTTGTGTTCCCACTAGTGCTTTCAGGTTAATCTCGTTGAAATAACCTTAACGCCACAACACGGCAAATCTCCGTTAACGAGCTACCCTATACAGAGGGGCTAGACGGCCAACACGTTAACGAGCTAACTGCGCTAACACACTAGCTCCCACCCATGTAATTGAGCATTGCATGGCACATCCAACATACTGTTTTACTTTAGTCCATGACTCGCTTACCTTCAGGGTCATACGTCACATGAAAACCAAAATAATTCCAAACGCCAGATCTGAATGAGGGTGGGGAGGTCCACTTCTGTCTCGCTAGCTTGCCCTGCGCTCTTCCTTCTGACCATGCTGTCTGTGTTGAGTGCTCAGTGAATCTGCGTTCGACTACTCCGCCTAGGCTGCACTCTCGAGCCTAGGCGGAGTAGTCAAATGCAGATTCACTGAGCGCTCATCACTGAGCGCTCAACACAGACAGCATCGTCAGAAGGAAAGTTGATAAAATAAATTACAAATTTTGTATTGTTCTTTTTTTTTCTCCCCTTTGGTTTTCTTTCTTTCTCTCCCCCTCTTTCTTTCATTCTTTCCCCCTGTCCTATCCCACAGTCATGTCTGTCCCGTTTGCAACTGAAAATAAAATAAATTCATAATTATAATAAAGGTCAATCAAATGGACCAATATGATGATCCATTTAAAATAAATCCTCTTGGCATCTTTCTTGGCCTCAAGACAACAATTCTGATGGCTATAGATCCAAACGGGACACAAAAAAAAAAAAAATTGAAAAAAAAAAAATTGAAAAAAATTGTATTGTTCGATACATATGCATACCGAACCGAAAGCACTGTATCGAACGGTTCAATATCGATACGAATATCGTTGCACCCCTACTGGGTAAGATATAAACCAAGTTTAGGTATAGTTTATTTTTGTAGTGCTGAATTTTTACACTCAGTTACAATAACTCGTACTGCGTACTAGCTAGAATGATGGAGTTTCTATACAGCTGGGTGGGTGCTATCATGTTGCTGATTGCGAACTTTATTTTATTCATAAGGTTAGTTAGTAGAGTTGCAACCGTCCCATAAAAAATGGAATCATCCCTCATTCAGAGAAAATATTACACGTTTCGTATTGAGCTGAGAAGGAACGCAGTTTGTCCCGTACTTCAGCTAGAATGGAAAAAGACACAAAGCTGGAGTTATTCTGTCTTTATGCTGTACAGCCTCTTTTTCTCTCATTCTCTCCCCCTCCCTCTCCTGTTGCTACTTCAATCATGAAACTGATCAATGATCAGCTGATTGGCTTTTCTCTCTTGTTTGTTTATCGCCAGCGGCGGTACTAGCCTGTTTGGCGCCCTGGGCGAACACTCCCTCTGGCGCCAGAGGAGTTCGAGTCTCCTGGAGAAAAATCCTGGCGGTTTGAGGCCCCAGGCTTGTGTTGGGTACGGTCCATCAGAATCAGAATCAGAATCAGAATACTTTATTAATCCCGAAGGAAATTAGGGTTACAGCAGGCAGCACGCTAATGGCGCATGCGCACTTACAAAGGAACCTTCTGACCAACTTTACACAAACATCACATTGGGGACACATGTCAGAAAGGTAGGCTGATAGGAAAAAAAACAACGAAAATACATAACATGAGGTAAGAGGAGGAGAAAAAAAACCTAGTGAGAGAACAGTTTGATAACAGAAAAAACACCTCAGCACAAAAAGCACATGACTATCAATGCACCATAGAAACACAAGACAAGCAACAGGGGCGGGTAAAGGGTAAGCGAGAGCCGGTGTAGACAGCGCATCCGGTCTTGCAGCATGTCTGCGCTGGTCCAGTCGACTGCCATCTTCCCCGGTAGGGCACAAGCATCGAAGGCGTTTGGAAAGGGAGGGGGGATCAGTGTGTGCATATCAGTGTATGTGTGTGTGTGTGTCCAGAGTTCAGCTGAGACAGTGTCCTTCGCCCGCCAGGCTAAGTAAACAGTCTTCCAGCCAACCCAGGTGGCCTTGCATGGAATGGGGGGAACAATCTAAACACAGTCGTTATCAGGGTGTTTTGTTCAGCTCCAGCCTTGAGACCGCAGCTGGCGCCGAAGGGGTCTCCGCATGAAGTGATGGTGGTTTTTACTCTAGTGCGAACAACTCATATGAATTTCAAAGCTGTTCTAACAGTCCAACACTGGTCTCTCAATCTCCCGTTGGAGAGCCGTGAGCTTTGCCATGATGTTACTTACATTCCGTGATGTTGTCATTCTTGTGCTCAAAGAGCAGGTTCTGAGAACTCACGACTGCAGTGCACTTCCCAAGATGTGATCCAATTTGCGCTCAAAGGTGTTATTCGAGCTAGTCCCTCCAGATGTAATTCAGTTTTTCACTCAGAGGTCTTGTTCTGAGTATTCACAGCAGCCGTGCGTTCTCCAAGATCTTATCCGTGCTGCACTCAATGAGCCCATTTTGAGAAACTCACGCCTCGTCCCATCATTTCAATTCCAGCGGGCAGCCTTGTGGGGGTTTGAACAGCCGGTTCCGCTTCCTTAATTCTTCGATAAGCCAGGGCCAAGCCAGCTCCGATCAGCAAGAACCCTGTTATCATGGTTCCGAATAGGTAGATATCTTCAGCAGTCAGGCTCACCCGAGCCCAGAATTCTCGTTGAGAAGGGGTGTCAATTGCATTCAGAGACCAGTTGATCAAATCCATAATTCCTCTTTTAGGTTTTAGAGAACAGACTGTGAGAGAGTGTTCCAGGGAAAAGTAAGTAAAAACACAAGACAAGACAAGACAAGGACATAAGAAGCTAAGCAGGGAAGATAAGGGCAGGAGAGGACAAAAGTGCGACCGCCTTCGCTGAGAGCCAAAAGAGATGTCCATCACAAGGACATTGGCTCGAGCGCGCTGTTGGGGAGAAGCCGGCCCAGACCTGTGTTTGGTCCAAGTACGTCACAGGGACAGCGGTTCGGATACACTGTCGGAGTCCATTTCTGCGTACTATAGTGCACGGAGTGGCGGTGTTCGTTCCTTGGTCCGTAGAAGGCAAGGACCTCACGGGGGACGCCTCATGTAGTAAAATGGGATCTAGATCCAGTAGAGCGGCAGACGTTCCACCAGGCAGCCAGGGACAAAACTCAATATTTGACTGTATGGTTAAGAAATGGGGAATTGGGTGTATGAAATATGTTGTTAAGTGGCAAAAAGTAAACGGGTTTCCCGGGAAGGGATCGCTGAGTGTTAACCAGTTAAAGAAAGTAGAGAAACAGTTGCGGGAGGAGGAAGTGAAATTTTTGAAATAAAGGAAAGTTAACACTGTAGATTTGCGTAGCATAAGCGATGAGAAGGAATGTTTGAAAATGTGGATGATGGAAGCAGAAAGGAGGGAAAAGAAAGCAGCTCTGAAAGAGTTGCCTAGAGAAGTGCATGGAAGGGAAGCTGATGCAGAATCGGCCTCAGCGCCTCTTCCGCCGCCGTATATCAAGGAGAACAAAACATAATTTCCCTGTTCACACACTGTTTGTGCTTCTCCTTGTGCCCTAGTACAAGATGTTTTGCTGGGCCTGAACGCCGATGCCGATCTGGATTCCTTGCCTGACCCTACGCTGGGGGTAAGACACCTGACCTACGAGCATGAAGAAAACCATGGATATTGTCAGGCTTACAAGCAAAGACAGGTCGAATCTGTGGATTATTTTATACTTCGTATGATAAATGTGTTTGAAGCTAATGGTGGAATACCGAAGGATGACATGACAGGTGTCACCGCCTCCACATGTGAGCACCATCTCTGCGGCCATATTTTACGGGGACTAAGATCAGATGTGGCAGCCGAAGTAAGGTGTTCGCAAGTGGGGAGGGAAAATGAACCTCGGCTAACGGAACTACGACGCCATGCCCGCCACGCTCAGAACCACCTTGACGAAAGTAAAAAGCAAGAAAGAGGAAAAACAGAGCGGCGACCTCCACAACGCAGCCTTAACTCTGTAAAAAGGCCTCAGCGAACCCGCGGGGTGGCTTCCACTGTAAAGGCAGCCGGGGGGGAAGACGTGATCGACGACGTGATCAACGGCGTGATCAACGGCGTGATCGACGGCGTGATCGACGGCATGATCGATGGCGTGATCGACGATGCGATCAACAACGACAGCAGTGGTGAGGAGACCTAGATGCCTGCTTATCCTGTGGTAAGTTTGGACACTGGAAGCGGAATTGCCCTAACCGAGGCTATCCAAGACGCGAACATCATCAACACTAAAACGACCAAGTGACCAGGGCCAGTGGTGGGTGCAGGCAGACTGAGACCGGAGGGAAAGGACGCCAGAGAACGCTTCAGGCTGTGGTTTTCCCACCTCATCAGAACAGGGAAGTGAAAATCACACACACACACACACTGACGTAGAAAGTGTTTTACACACAGACACACACACTTTAATACATCACACTTTTGAGCATGTAGAACGGTTTCTGTGTCACCAGCTGGTACATACACTCAACAAAAATATAAACGCAACACCTTTGTTACTGCTCCCATTCCCCATGGGATGGACGTAGAGACCTAAAATTCATTCCAGATACACAATATAACCATCCCTCCCAAACAGTGGTCACAAATCAGTCCAAATGTGTGGTAGTGGGCACATCTGCTATATTGAGATAATCCATCCCACCTCACAGGTGTGCCACATCAGGATGCTGATCTGACATCATGAGTATTGCACAGGTGTACCTCAGACTGCCCACAACAAAAGGCCACCCTGGAATGTGTATTTTTTTGCGCTATTGGGGGTCTGGGGACCCAGAACCAGTCAGTATCTGGTGTGACCACCATTTGCCTCATGCAGTGCATGGAGTCTATCAGATTGTCAGTTGTGGCCTGTGGAATGTTGGTCCACTCCACTTCAATGGCTGTGCGAGGTTGTTGGATATTCGTGGGAACTGGTACACGCTGTCGTATACGCCGGTCAAGCACATCCCGAACATGCTCAATGGGTGACATGTCCAGTGAGTATGCTGGCCATGCAAGAACTGGGACATTCTCAGCTGCCATCTGCCCAGAACAATGTGAACCATGATTCATCCGTGAAGCGCACACCTCTCCAACGTGCCAGACGCCATCGAATGTGAGCATTTGCCCACACAAGTCTGTTACGGCGACGAGCTGGAGTCAGGTCAAGACCCCGATGAGGACGACAGGCATGCAGTTGAGCGTCCCTGAGACGGTTTCTGACAGTTTGTGCAGAAATTGTTTGGTTGTGCAAACCAATTGTTCCAGCAGCTGTCTGGGTGGCTGGTCTCAGATGATCTTGGAGGTGAACCTGCTGGATGTGGAGGTCCTGGGCTGGTGTGGTTACACGAGGTCTGCGGTTGTGAGGCCGGTTGGATGTGCTGCCATATTCTCTGAAACGCCTGTGGAGACGGCTTATGGTTGAGAAATGAACATTCAATGCATGGGCGACAGATCTGGTTGACATTCCTGCTGTCAGCATGCCAATTGCACGCTCCTTCATTGCTTGTGGCATCTGTGGCATTTTGCTGTGAGACAAAACTGCACATTCCAGGGTGGCCTTTTGTTGTGGGCAGTCTGAGGTACACCTGTGCACTACTCATGATGTCAGATCAGCATCCTGATGTGGCACACCTGTGAGGTGGGATGGATTATCTCAATATAGCAGATGTGCCCACTACCACACATTTGGACTGATTTGTGACCACTGTTTGGGAGGGATGGTTATATTGTGTATCTGGAATGAATTTTAGGTCTCTACGTCCATCCCATGGGGAATGGGAGCAGTAACAAAGGTGTTGCGTTTATATTTTTGTTGAGTGTATGTACATTTAAATAGCGCGCCTTATAAATCACTACCCTTGTATAAAATGTTAGTTTGTAATCAGGAAGTAGAATTTCTTGTAGATTCCGGGGCCACCAACTCTGTATTACGCTCAGATTCTCTCTCACCCCAGCCCGTGCTGGGTGAGAGGTTCACTCATTCTGTGTCCGCATCAGGAACCATACAGAGAGACACTTTCACCCCTGTGTTGTGTAGACGGACAGGGTAGAAAATTCACACACGGGTTTCTGTGGTCAGACCTGTGCCCGGTCAAGTTGCTTGCCAGAGATTTGATGTGCAAGCTGAAAATAAGTTTAATTTCCTGCTATAATGGCATTAAAATCACGCAATCTGACTATGATTATATGATGGTGAAATATAGCCCCGTGACCCCGGCTTTCGCTTACGGGTGGAAGCTGGAGGAGGGGCTGTTTGTTACAGAATTCGTACAAGGGACTCGCAACTGCATGCCTCCAGACGTCTATTTTATGGCTTCCGGAGAGTTGAGTTGCATGTCTCATTTTTCTCTGCATGGTCCTGATGACAGTTATGAGGAAGAATGGTACAGAACCAAGAATGATTTGCTAACTGTGACATGTATGTTTTGGAGCTCCACATTTGCTGCACTTGCGATTTCTCTCACTGATGAGCAAAGAAACATGTTTGCTATGGATGCATCGGTCCCACATGTTTCCCTGGCAAAAGCTTACAGCTACCA
Source organism: Aulonocara stuartgranti (assembly GCF_965226115.1). NCBI lineage: Eukaryota > Metazoa > Chordata > Actinopteri > Cichliformes > Cichlidae > Aulonocara > Aulonocara stuartgranti. The sequence continues at coordinate 12,070,351 of NC_138945.1, read as the reverse complement.
GTGGGAAGACATGGGAGAATTTATGCACTGGTGCTACCGCGCCTGTGATTGGGAGACTACAGATCACAAGAAAGCAGTGTTGTTTTCTCGGGAAATAAAAGCCTACAAGAAAACCGTGACATATACAGTCCATTGTGTCCGCTCAGTTGAGCTAGTGGACATAGCTGTCTCACACTGTCTGCTTCAAACGACACCTCCTCTAAACTCCTCACACCCCCTGCTGACAGAGGTGCCTGATGGCTTGTGGGCCTCCTATATGTATGATGTAGGCTAATTAAAGATTGTGAGCAAGTGGTAATCACTTCAAAGTCCTCTTTTAGACCATGCCAAAGACAATATCCTCTGAAACAGGAAGCCATAGAGCCATATAGCACCATGGTGATTCCCTTCGCCCGGTGGGTTATTACTCTTCCAAGCTTGACCCAGTGGCTGCGGGCCTGCCTGGATGCCTGCGAGCAGTAGCTGCATGTGAAAAGGCCGTTCTCGCCTCACGTGACATCGTAGGGCACTCTCCTCTGACAGTGCAGGTACCCCATGCAGTTTCTGTTATTTTGCTGGAGCAGAAAACTTCACACCTTTCTGCAGCTTGCTGGCTCAAGTACTCTTCCATACTGCTTGACATGCCCACCATCACAGTGAAACGATGCACAACACCTAACCCAGCCACTCTTATCCCCACGCGAGAGGATGGTGAGCCACACAGCTGCACTGCTGTATTGGGTGAAACTTGTACACCTCGGATCGACCTGTTAGATGTTCCCATCGAGAACTCTGACATTGTGTTATATGTAGATGGCTCCTCCTCACGCGATTCATGTGGAACTAACCGGGTGGGTTTTGCTGTGTGTTCTGATCATGCTACTCTTGTTTCAGGCTCATCGCCCAGACACTTCTCAGCACAGACTGCGGAACTTGTGGCGCTCACAGAAGCCTGTAAACTTGCGGAGGGTGAGTCGGACACCATCTACACTGACTCTCGCTACGCGTTTGGTGTGGTACATGGTTTTGGCGCCTTGTGGAGACACAGAAAGTTCCTGAAATCTGATGGGAAGCCCAACCTGAATGCTAACCAGGTAGCAGCACTGCTGGACGCCATCCTCCTACCTGCTCGCATTGCTGTACTGAAGTGTGCAGCACACACAGGTAAAACTGATTCTGTCTCCCGAGGAAATGCTGCCACCGATGCAGCCGCCAAAGCAGCCGCCGAAGGAGGCCTACCCTTCCAACTTGTCTTGGCGCCGCTGCCCACACCTAGCCTCGCTGATCTCCTGCTGTACAGTCATTTGCCTCCCAGCCAGAGAAATCTGGCGCAAACATGGCTGCACACTGGTCAAATCTGTCTGGCGCTCCCCTGATGGCCGCCCATGTCTGCCTAACCACTTCTTCCCATGGTTTCTAAAATGGGCACATGGGTTAGACCATGTGTCTAAAGGGGTGAAGCTACAAGCAGTAACATCGCTATGGTTCACCAAAGGGTTTTTCCACAGCAGCTGAGAGGTGTTGCAAAAGGTGTCTCATTTGTGAGACCAACAATGTGGGTCTCACAGGTAAACACTGCAACCCCCCCCCCCCCCCGATATGCCTTTTGAACATCTAATGATGGATTTTATTGAATTGACACCAGCCGAGGGAAAGAAGTATTGTCTGATGGTAGTGGACATGTTCTCTAAGTGGGTAGAAGCATTCCCCACTAAAAGTGCAGACAGCAGTGCAGTGGCAAAAGCCCTCCTGTCAGAAATCATTCCCAAGTGGGATATCCCGGGGAAAATCACAAGTGATAATGGCACTCACTTTGTGAACCAGGCATTGAAGGAAATCAGCGAGCAACTAGGTTTCAAATTGCAAACACACTGTGCATATCACCCACAATCTGGAGGTGCGGTGGAGAGAATGAATGGCTCCTTAAAGTCCAAGCTGGTGAAGTGCTGTGAAGAAACTGGCCTCACGTGGCCAAAAGCACTTCCCCTCGTGCTGATGTATGTGCGCACACGGACCAAACCCCCAGTACACCTCAGCCCTTATGAGGTGTTATATGGACGACCTGCCAGAGAGGGGGCAGAACCCCCGAAATGGACAGGCATGTCCACAGAGTAGTGCAACAGCGAAATGATTGTGTACTGTCAAAATCTCTCCAGGATTCTCGCATGTACACAGAGCAGTGAAAGCAACCCTGCCCAGGCCAGCAGAAGGACCCCTGCACCCGTTCAAACCAGGGAACTGGGTGTTAGTGAAGGATTTCAGGAGGAGACACTGGAAGGCGAAGCGGTAGCTGGGCCCATTCCAAGTCCTACTGGCCACAAACAGCGGTGAAGGTTGGAGAACGAGTTACTTGGATCCACGCCAGCCACTGTAAGCTGTTTGGAGGAGAATCACCTGGAATGGAGAAACAACCGGACGAGACAAGCGGGACAGAATAATCCCCGCACCTCATTCAGGTAGTAGGCAGTCTACCCTCTACCTGCAACGATGCAACAAGCCAGGAAGCAGCTCATCACTGGGGTAGCCCTGATGCTCTTCAGTGGGCTGATGATTGCCCTCTGGAACCCATTTTCCAGGAGACCAAACTTCCCGGGACAATGCCACGACTCCAAAGAAGACTCCTATTATTTAATCATAGGAGTGGATCAGGCCGGCGCAGACACAATGGGCATAATAAAGGTAAGACTACATCGTGCATTAAGCCCAAACCACAGTGTGACCCATGCTAATGCAACGGAGGTCACCGCCACCATAGCTAAGCAAACATTCAGACCACCAAATACTTGGCTTGACTGGATAACATACACGGCCAGTGTAAGTAACATGACAGACTGTGTGGCCTGCTCTGCAGCTGCTCTGCAGCCTGCCCCACACTGTTCACTGTGCCTGTCCCTTTATTGTTCTGGAGAACAGACCAGGAATTGATTGCATGCTCCACCCCCCGTCTCCCCATGCCTAACCAGAGTAAATGCCACCCCCGTAGGGAGCTCCTGATGATTTATCGTGTGCTAAATAATAAATGTCACAAAATGGGAAAATATGAGCAGCATTAACGTGGCTTGAGCCAATCTGTTCTGGTGGTGCGTTGACAAGGTGTTAAGTGGTGTGCCTACTCTGCCCAGCAGCTGGTCAGGAACCTGGACCATTGTGAGGTTGGCTCTCCCTATAGTGTTAGCAGGGTCCCACACCTCTGCAGAGACCCATGTGGGAAGGGCCCGTAGGACCACAACGGAAGATTTTGATTTGACTAAAAACTCCACAACTTATATAGACGCTATAGGTGTCCCCAGAAGTGTCCCTGATGAGTTTAAATTGGTTAACCAGGTTGCAGGGGCTCGAAGTCTATCTTTCTATGGGTAACTCCGAATAAGAATATGGACAGAATAAACTATGTCCATTACAACGTCCAGCGACTGGCCAAATCTGACACGGGATGCAGTGGCAGGCCTATCTGAACAGCTGGCTGCCGCATCCTTGATGGCCTGGCAGAATCGAATGGCTCTGGACATGCTCTTGGCTGAAAAAGGGGGGGTCTGCACTATGGTGGGTCCTCTGTGCTGCACTTTCATTCCAAAAAACACAGCTCCAGGCGGCACTGTAACCAGAGCCTTGGAAGGTTTGCAAACACTGTCATCCCAAATGACAGAGGACTCCGGCATTAATAACCCCTTAGACGGGTGGTTCAACAGACAGTTTGGGAAGTATAAGGCCATAGTGATGTCGTTGCTAATGTCCATAGCCACTTGTATTGCCATTCTCACATGATGCGGTTGCTGTCTGATCCCATGCCTCCGTACCCTATTGAGTAGATTAATCACAGTGGCACTGACAAGAGAAAGCGAGTCTCCCAAATTGCAGCTTACCCTGTTGAAAGCTGAAGATTACATTGATGATAGCGAGAGCGAGGATGATTGTGATGAGTGAAGTTATTTTTCCTGACACTGTAAGAATGATGGATATTGTGAAACCTTTTTGAATGTGCAATGTTGCTGATGTAATTAACAGAATTTTAGGAAGAGAAATCCTTGGTATTAGTGATTGGGATGCAATCAAGAGGGTGGGAATTGTAGTAGGATTTCTCTTTAATGTATTGTCTTGATGAAATGCTTTGATGTTACTTAGTTTAGTATGTCTGGTTCACACCTCATTCACACTGGGAAACAGACGGTGAGAACCTGGTGAATGTCTCCCAGGAGATGGAAGCTCACACAGGTAGGCTTGGCCCCACAGTGGGGGAGAGTCTCAAAGGTGTTAGAGGGTTTTCTGTTTAGAACCAAGGTGTGAACTGCAAGCAGTAAAAGCCTTTTGTTCTATGACTGTGTTTTAAAAAGGACCTGAACTGTTCATTGTCAGAGACAACTCTCAGTGCCGCCTGACTGACGTCTCTCCTCATGCATGGGAAATAAAGTGTTGGGTTTTAACTGCTCATCAGGTCTGCGCTTTGTTAATAAATTTCCACGACAACACACACACACATAAAGAGAGAGAGAGAGTATGCATAATATGAACGGCTACCAAACAGCCATCACAATTTGTCATACAACGAGAAGAGGACAAATCAACAATTGACAATGTATAATTAATATTAAAATCTGTAACATAATGTATTGTTTGGAGTTTAGTCTGTTACTGTTACTATTTTTACCATTTGTTTTTGGAGCAACTGTAACCTACATAATTTCCTTAGGGATTAATAAAGTATTCTGGTTCTGATTGTTTCAGTACACATGACCTGCCATGATCCAATGACACATCTGCTTGCCTGTATCTTTTGCTCGTTTCTCCTCCACTTATTTTCTCTATTTTCTAAAATGAGGACCTGATGGCTTTGAACTTTTCTTGTCCATCTTCCATTGGTTTTAATTTTGCACTCCCGTATGAACACAAATCCCCCAACCCGAAGATCACCACAACATAACCTAACAAACCTACACCTTAGTTCACAGATTCACTTTGTCTAGGGTGTATTGCTGGGATTTCACACAACCCAGGATTCAAATCATGAATACATAATGGGCTTGGATTTACAACATTATGAATGAAATGTGCTCTATTGGAAGCAGCAGGGTCCCCTCCACTTTCAACAGGTTGTGTGAGATTTTAAATCATCAAACTGTAAATTATAAATTTTAAATTGTTATTGATCTCTTTACCGCTAGTCCTAAAGTGGATACCTTTTTTCTTACTCTTCCTATATTTATTGTTTGTTTATTTGCACTGCTGTAACTGGAGCCTTGTCGTTGAGTCTCTCTATTGTACTGTATATAGCGAATATGAGAATAAAATTTACTTTGACTTCAGCACCAAGCAGGCGCTCGCGCTCACTTTTCGCATATAGAATTTCAAAAAGACATCGGTGCAAATTATAAGTCTGTATCATAATGTCTGGTGTTTTTGTGTTTGTTGGTTTGTTTTTATTTTGTTTTATTTTGCGAGTTGGTTATTAGATGCTGCTCCAGCCAGCCGGAGAAACCCCCGCCACCCTGCCCTCTCCTCCCTGTGCCGCAAGCAGCTGGCACACCTCACAAACGGAGGGCACCCTTACTCCCAGCAAATGGGCGATAGAAAACCGATCGGTGCCTATGCCATTTGCGCTGACTGATGTCGGGGCAGCATGAGTACAAGCAATTTTTTTAATTTTTTTATTTTTTGCAGATGCCCGTGATGCCGCCCCCACCATGATGCCGCCCCGGGCAACCGCCTGTGTCGCCCGTATCAAAAACCGCTATTGTAATTAGGTAACCACTGCTCATCTTGCTTGACCCAACAGGTCAAGGGTTCTGCTATGACAGTTGTCAGAGGAGAACCAGCATGACTTTGCAGTGGCAAAAATGGAATCTGTTGCATGTATGGTGATTAGCACCACTTTCAAACCAATACTCTAGTTTTCATTAAAGTACTGAGGGAGTAGCCACTTCCTAACCTCACTGGATACTCAAATTCTTTCTTTCATTTTATTGCTCTCCTTTTCTGTGTCTAAAGAAGAAAAACAAAAATAAACAAAAATGTTTTTAAAAATTACACAATCCTCTATTTTCTCTCAGCCAGTTTTTTTAAGCCATTCTTTTGGTTAAATAATTGGATACATTTTATAGACCTCTTTAATTTTTCTTCAATGCTTACAAGGGCAATGCTTACAATTTTTGTCAGTTTGCTTCTTTACATGACCCCAGTGGGTTTTAAATGAAACAGTTAAGATGTTATTTTAATGCAGACCTTCAGCTTTAATTCAAGGGTTTTGAAAAAGTATTTCACTAATTGTTATAAAGTACTGAAATATTTAATAATAATACTATAAATTTCATATACATGGGCCCCATTCTTTTAGAGATAAAAGATGTGAGACATTGCAGAGAGCCTTTATAAAGACACATAAAAAATATAAGTTATGTTAAAACTTGCATGTTTAAAAATACTTATTTGTACATCCACAATATTCTTAATATAGTCTGGTTACAGAGTTTAAATTCCTCCCTCAGTGTTCCCTCTGTGTGATCCAACTTCTCTGGATATGCAAAGTAGTGTGGTACAGGAATGACATTCTGACTTGCACCAAACACTTTTTTTTTCTTTTTGTAACAGTGTAGATAGCAAAAACTTGTCAGATAAACAAGTCAACAGTCTGGCACTTCGTTAAAAAGCAGGAATCCACTGGCTAGCTCAGAATCACCAGAAGGCCTGGAAGACAACTAAAGTGGATGACTGTAGATTTTTTTCCATGATTAAGAAGTTTAGGGAAATTCCTTCACAACATCTTGCCAAGTCAAGAACATTTTTGATGATGTAGGTATATCGTCGAAGTCTGCAATTGCAAAATTCTTTCATGAATGTAAATACATGGGATTTTTACAATAATTTGCAAACTACTGCTTAGAGTACAAGTTCACAAAGTCAAAAAAATATCTCAAAGAAAAAACTAAAATATAGTTGAGTCAGAATAATGATAAGATAACTATAGCTATGGTGAAGAAAAGTGGCAGCTCATGCACTTTTGTTTGGTTTTTTTTTAATTTCTTTTGTTTTATCTATAAAACTCAAACATGTGATATGATATTTCAATTTTATATATCTTAGATCTGCTGCACATTGTTAAAGATACTTCATTGAGGTAACATCATACAAAAATAAATAAATAAATCTTTCCTGCATCCATTTCAAATTAAAAGCACTCAAGTCTTTCACTCAACAGAAACACTGGCCTTTAGGTTTTGATTATGTCATATTTGTATGAACTTACTGTAGACAGATTTGAATGATGAAATATTCAAATATTTCAAATGATCTTTTAAAATAATTCATTGTAAGTACCATTTTTCTTGAAAGACAAGAATTATTTTCTGAGAGGTATTCATTTTCGATTTCAATGAGCTGTATATACTTTCTATTAACATTTTATTTTTATTTATTTTTCCATTTCTTCCATTGTCATATTTTGGAGACAGTAGTGTTGGACTTTGATGCACACTATATAACACACAATAGTGACATCATATGTTCTGAAGTATTTACCATATAGATTTAGCAATTTTCTGGTTTTTTGCCATTTCAGAAATACAGGCTAGATGTCTCCTAAAGGATTGGGTTCATATTCTTCATGGTTCAGATTGAAAATTAATTCATTAATTAATCAATTACCTTAGAGTTTATGGCAAGTGTCTGTTGGAGTTGGGTGCATCTCGGCACTTCTTTGAATGAGCACTTAAGTCACTGGTGCCACCGGTGGCATTCAGACGACCCCGGGCACCCTGTGTGGCACGTTGGCTATTCTCCGCCAATGACATCACAGAGACAGACTCAGTGTCAGACTGTACACTGTTGCTCCAGTCATTACTCCAGCTGCAGAGACAGGGAGGGCGTTGTTTACATAATGACAGTCTTTAGGCCTGTAGACCATTAAAGCAATTAATATGGGAAAAATTTCTGCACTGAATATCTTCTTTCTGTTATCAAAGTATGTTTTGTATTCCAGGTTATGTATGAACTATGTATGAACATGTATGCAATTTAAAATGCAAGTGTTAATTCTGTCATCAGGAAAAACCAGTACCCAGTAAATTTTTTCTGATCTTATTCATCTTTTATCTTACTAGATGAAACAATTTTCTACATCTAAAGAGAAGTGACCTTTTCAAAAGCATAGCAAAATAATAGTAGAGTAGTTGTCCGCAATGTTCACCAGGAGGTGGACACACCGGGGGGGACAGAAGGACTTGAGTCCATTTGGATTGAGACCATCAGGACTAGCACACATTGACTGAGGTATTGTCAGTGCAGACCTTATCTTATGGTACCTCATAACTCAAACTTTCTTGATGAGCTGTGACCTCTGCCCCAGCTTCCTTCAAAAGGCCTTCTTTCCCTCCTTAATACTTAAAAAAGGCATTTAAAACAAAGTGGTTTCTTGGCTCTAATACTTGCCTTCTTGTTCCCTAACTTGAATATACTTAATTTTTGTGGATCCGAATTTGTTTTTGGGAAAATGGTAAACATGTTATATTCTCACTGCACATGATGCTGGATACTGCGTTTGCCTCTGAAAAAAGGCAACCAATGAGAGAGGTTTTTACACTGGGAGGAATCTTGGAGTAATTTTTGGTCAGGATATTTCCCTGAGCACACACAATAAGCAAATATGTAGAACTGTCTTCATTCATTTGGACAATATCAGTAAAATTTGAAATATCCTGTCTCAAAATGATGCTTAAAAGCTAGTTCTCACATTACTCCTAACACTGGACTACAGCAATTCATTATAATCAGGTCGCTCTGAAATATTCCTGAAAAGCCTTCAGTGGTTCTAGAACACTGCAGCAAAAGTAGTAATAGGAACTAAATAAAAAGAGGCCCTAATTCTCCCATATTAGCTTCTCTTTATTGGCTTCCCATTATTCTAAAAGAGGAGCCTGCAGACTGACTCCCTGTTCCAGGAGTTTTATCTGTCCTGCTGTTCTTACTATGCCAAGTTGATAGCCTTTCCAGCAGACCACAGCATGACAGACTTGGAGAACTCATCACAGCACTGTCCTCAACCATGGCACACCCCAGGGCTTCGTTCTCAGCCCACTCTCATATTCACTTTTCACACAAGACTGCACCCCTATTCATAACACAATTTTTATATACAATTTTGCAGATGACACAGCCGTGGTGGGGATGATAACCGACAACAATGAGACGACCTACAGAGAGGAGGTCCAGGGATTCACATCCTGGTGTTAGAACAACCACTTGCTCCTCAGTACCAGCAAGACAAATGAGCTTGTTGTTCACTTCAGGAAACATAAAATGGATACATCACATGCCAGTGGACAAACTCTTTTTTAATTCCCTCCCCTCTGGCAGGCTCACAGTCATGAGAGCACAGACAGTATTTTTGCTCTCATGACATGCTCTCATGCTCTTAACAACAATTAAAACTTCACATGTGAATTCAACAACCCATGCATGTAGAACTCAGCAGCTACCCACACAAAGAAGCCATGATACATGCAAGGGTTTCTGCTTTGTGAGTGTTGTTATAGATTCACTCTCTCACAGGTAACTCTATTCTCAAAGCTGAATTCTGCTCAGTCTAATCAACCCGACTTTCCTCAGGTGATAGGACAGAGCAAATTTTATATTTGTTTAAATCTGGAAACTTATATTTACTCAGATGACTATTTTTAAACATTTTTTACTTCTCTTAGGAATGACTTGTGCTCCTTATTATGATGATTTATTTTCATAAAAATATGTATCATATTGTACAACAGACTAACTGGACAGGAGTCGAGAGACTTCATAACCTTTGCATTTTAAGATTTCTGGAACATTAAAGTACTCCAGAAACAGTTTTCAGTAATTCCACAGCTACACAGAAAAAATAACTGTTGATAATTAATTTGGCAAACTCATTTTCCAAGTTATAAAAAAAATCTGTTTAAAACTGTGCTTATGTTGATGCCACAGTATAACTCGGTTTAATGCTGTGAACTGGCCTTGTCTATTAAAAATGCTGTAAGGTTAATCTGAGTGTTGGGGCTTTCTTTATATTGCTGTGGGATGCTTATCTTACATCATAAATCACCTTGAGGTGGCTGTTGTTGTGAATTGACACTATATAAAAACTGAATTTGATTTAATTTATAATAACTCGTGTCTGGGACCTTCACTGAAAGTTCCTCTGTAGAGGAAGCAAGTAAAGTCTGGGGGTTATGGCTCGCTCATGCTACCCTATGCTCTAATTATGGGGGTATCACAAAGCTGGGTACTGGAAAGGAGGGTTTGTCTGTTAGTCGAGCCTCAGATTCTGGAGAAACATTGTGGTTTTTGTGCTGATCATGGAATGCTGAACCATCTCTTTAGACTCTTAAGGATATGTGAGGGTGCATGGGAGTTTTACCATCCAGACTACATATATTTTGAGCACTTGGAAAAAGCTTTTGAGTGTGTCTCTCAGAGTATCGTTTGGGGGAGTTTCTAGAGTATGCGGTATCTGGCCTGCACAACTGTTGTGAGAGCTTGGTCTGCATTGCTGCCAATAGGTTGTACTCATTTTTGGTGCATGTTGGACTCTTTGTCACAGATTCTGGTGTCCTCAGAATTTCATCCCTGCTTTTTGTAGATAAAGTGGATCTGTTGGTATCATGAGGTGGTGACCTCCAGTTTGCACTGAAGCGTTTAGATGCAGCAGGACTGAGAATTAGCACCTCAGAATAAGATCCTCAGCTATAAAAGACTGGAATACCCAGTACAGGTCCGATGTGAGATTCTACCCAAAGTAGAAAAAGGGAGCGCTGAATGTAAAAGCGAAGCTGTCAATTTACCGCCAGATCTGTCCCCATCCTCGACTATGGTCACAAACTTTGGGTAGTGACTGAATGAGGTTGCAAATACAAGCCCTGGGAATGCTTTGGTGTTGTCCTTATAAATGGGAGGAGGTGGCTGGGGAGAGGGAGATCTGGGCTCTCTGCTTAGAGTGCTGGATGGCGATCTAGCCTCCGATAAGGGGAAGAATTCTGATGGATGGATGCGTGGATAGAATGGTTGTAAACAGCCAGTCACAGAAAAAGCACTCTACATATATAGGGTTCACTTTGGTCAATATCTATTCAAGTGCTCAGTGGGCTAAGAAGTTGCCTGTAGAGTTTAAAATTATGTACAGTGATCCCTTGCTATATCGCGGTTCACTTTTCGCGGCCTCGCTGTTTCGCGTATTTTTGGGGGGTCCAGTTTTGCTTCTTTTTTTTACCGCACATTGAGTTCTGTGTCCTGATCGGCTGTAGACCAAATTGTCAAATTTACATAAATCTTCGCTAGCAGAAGACAACAAACACAACAGTGTCAGCATCAAAGGATTACAAGGCACATTAAGCAAAACCAAACAATCAGATAAGTCAAGCTTTATTCAACTTATTCTTCTTGCTTTCTCTACTTCCGCACCATTGATTCATTAATTTTGCATTCTCTCGCAGCTGCTCTATTCCCATGTTCTTGACCTGAAAAGAGGGTTTGATCTTTGGTTTCATTCTATAATACTGGACTTATTTTTCTATGAAGGTTTGAACTTTGCGATTGTTTAAACAAGAGTGAAACGTGTGAAAATGTCGATGCCTGTCTGAGAAAACTATAAAGTGTGTAGTGAGGTGTTTTACGGCCTTAAAAACATCTATAATAATTGATAAGATAAGATAAGATGACCTTTATTAGTCCCACAGGTGGGAAATTTGTTTCGTTACAGCAAAAGTGCAAAGTTATGTAGCAGAAATTAGAAAAGACTGGAATGCAATAAAATAAAATACTATATACAATAGAATAAAATAGAATAATATATACAATAGAATACAAATGTTATATACAACTTTGCGGATTTCACCTATCGCGGGTTATGTTTAGAACGTAACACCCACGATAAACGAGGGAACAACTATATATAGTTTTTCTTGGTGTTCTTACTCTTGTCTTGATCATTAGGTCACTAACAAGCAAGATGGATGAACTAATAGCGTTACTCTGGAGTCTGATGGAGTATCTGGAGTGTAGCCTGATGTGCTTTAGTGAAATACAGATGAAACAGGACATTCCCGATGACAGTGTATCTATTGAAGGCTTCCACACTGTTCGGGGTGGCAGTGACAGCTTGGTGAGTGGTAAGCAGAAAGGAGGGGGCTTGCTGTTCTTGTTAACAACCGATGGGCTAGACCTGCTCATATCTCAATCAAAGAACTAATTTGTTGCCCGGACAATTTATTTATTTAAAAAGGGACAATACAGTTTAACATTTAAACAGTTTCAATTTGGAGCATGAAACTGATATGCTGCACATAGAGTTTATAGGTATCACAAATTCATAAACATTCATTTTTTTTGTCACTTTTTGGCTTTTATATTCAAAATCCAAACAAACAAAATTACAACATTCAATTAAATAAAACCATAATACAACATGGCTCAAACCAATTAACTGTGTATTTTGAAAAATCAAATTTAAACAGTTTACACAGACTGTCTTTTTGACACTATAAGCAAGGGGTGTCAAACTCAAATACACAGTGGGCCAAAATTCAAAACTGGAACAAAGTCGCGGGCTAACGCTAATATTTATTGAAAAAAAAAATCTTCCTCTAGATATAAGAATGAATCTTTTCTTATGGACTCAAACAAGTTTTGCTGAAAAACTGAATATGGAACAAGCAAAGCTTAATACTAAACAATATATATATTAACTGTATAATACCAGTAGGCCAGCTCTAATAGTAATTTGGTATGGCTCCGCGGGCCAAATGTACAGGGAGTGCAGAATTACTAGGCAAATGAGTATTTTGTCCACATCATCCTCTGCATGCATGTTGTCTTACTCCAAGCTGTATAGGCTCGAAAGCCTACTACCAATTAAGCATATTAGGTGATGTGCATCTCTGTAATGAGAAGGGGTGTGGTCTAATGACATCAACACCCTATATCAGGTGTGCATAATTATTAGGCAACGTCCTTTCCTTTGGCAAAATGGGTCAAAAGAAGGACTTGACAGGCTCAGAAAAGTCAAAAATAGTGAGATATCTTGCAGAGGGATGCAGCAGTCTCAAAATTGCAAAGCTTCTGAAGCGTGATCATCGAACAATCAAGCGTTTCATTCAAAATAGTCAACAGGGTCGCAAGAAGCGTGTGGAAAAACCAAGGCGCAAAATAACTGCCCATGAACTGAGAAAAGTCAAGCGTGCAGCTGCCAAGATGCCACTTGCCACCAGTTTGGCCATATTTCAGAGCTGCAACATCACTGGAGTGCCCAAAAGCACAAGGTGTGCAATACTCAGAGACATGGCCAAGGTAAGAAAGGCTGAAAGACGACCACCACTGAACAAGACACACAAGCTGAAACGTCAAGACTGGGCCAAGAAATATCTCAAGACTGATTTTTCTAAGGTTTTATGGACTGATGAAATGAGAGTGAGTCTTGATGGGCCAGATGGATGGGCCCGTGGCTGGATTGGTAAAGGGCAGAGAGCTCCAGTCCGACTCAGACGCCAGCAAGGTGGAGGTGGAGTACTGGTTTGGGCTGGTATCATCAAAGATGAGCTTGTGGGGCCTTTTCGGGTTGAGGATGGAGTCAAGCTCAACTCCCAGTCCTACTGCCAGTTTCTGGAAGACACCTTCTTCAAGCAGTGGTACAGGAAGAAGTCTGCATCCTTCAAGAAAAACATGATTTTCATGCAGGACAATGCTCCATCACACGCGTCCAAGTACTCCACAGCGTGGCTGGCAAGAAAGGGTATAAAAGAAGAAAAACTAATGACATGGCCACCTTGTTCACCTGATCTGAACCCCATTGAGAACCTGTGGTCCATCATCAAATGTGAGATTTACAAGGAGGGAAAACAGTACACCTCTCTGAACAGTGTCTGGGAGGCTGTGGTTGCTGCTGCACGCAATGTTGATGGTGAACAGTTTAAAACACTGACAGAATCCATGGATGGCAGGCTTTTGAGTGTCCTTGCAAAGAAAGGTGGCTATATTGGTCGCTGATTTGTTTTTGTTTTGTTTTTGAATGTCAGAAATGTATATTTGTGAATGTGGAGATGTTATATTGGTTTCACTGGTAAAAATAAATAATTGAAATGGGTATATATTTGTTTTTTGTTAAGTTGCCTAATAATTATGCACAGTAATAGTCACCTGCACACACAGATATCCCCCTTAAATAGCTAAAACTAAAAACAAACTAAAAACTACTTCCAAAAACATTCAGCTTTGATATTAATGAGTTTTTTGGGTTCATTGAGAACATGGTTGTTGTTCAATAATAAAATTATTCCTCAAAATACAACTTGCCTAATAATTCTGCACTCCCTGTAATTAGGCTGCGGGCCAAATTTGGCCCGCGGGCCAGAGTTTGACACCTATGCTATAAGCCAACTGCCATGTTTAGGTCAAAAAACACTGTTGGCACAACTTTATCATCATCTAAATTGCACATAACATTCTCAGCAAAGTAACGGTTTTCATTTTTTGTAGAACATCTAAAACCAAAATGTGTTGGATGAAACAGTTGATTGATTGGTTGATGATCAGTTAATTGTTCTGCCATAACCTTTTCAAGTAACTTTGATAGAACAGGAAAATGGAAATTACACAATTATTACTATTAAATTTATGTGCCATAGAACCATTGTCTCTGATAACACAGGTAAACAAAAACATGTTTTTAATAATCAGAAACACAACACACTTTTCTAAACCAGTTTATAGATCTGCTTTTAGTTTTTTTTCTCACATTAACTTTTTGAATTATGAGTAATATTAATTTGCAATGGATTTGCATAGTGTCTTTATTAAACCACAGGCACCAATCAATTAACTGTTTCAGTACTCAATAAATATTCAGGTCAGTGTCAGTCAGCTACCACCATTTATTTAAAAACCCTTGTGTATACTATGTCTGGATTTGTACAGTACAGCATCCACAAGTAGTCAGTCAGTGGTGGACAGCTATTTAAAGGCCATTTTCTTGTATTTGTGTCAGTGTTGATGGTATACTTGCACACAAACCACTACATTGGACACTGATGTGTCACTCCTTACCCTGGCGTATAACGTGTTTCCTTGTAATTATTGTTATTTAACCCTTTTATGCATTAATTATGACAACCTCAATCAGGATATTTTCTTAAATATTTTATTCATCTTTTTTTATGCCTAAAGATGAATAAAAATACTTAAGAAAAAAAATCCTGATTGAGGTTGTCATAATTCACGCATAAAACGGTTAACTTAATGTCCTGATGAAAACACTCCCTGTTCATCACTCACCATGCCAAGATTTTCTGGAAATAATTTGAGGTAAGAGTGCAGGAAATGTTTTTTTATTGACATTCGACAACCCAGTTTCTGGTAGGAATTAAGCAGATGCTGAACTCCTTCCTTTTATGCAGGTGACTAGGTAATGCCCAGAAAGCTTTCGAGCCACTTGAGCGCCTCCCAAACTTTCATCCTGCAAAACAGTCTTGATCTGCAGACCAATAAATATCCCTTCCTTCATTTTTGCAGGATTCATCTTTGGAAACCTTTCAGCAAGGTACTGAAAACCTGATGAGTTTGCTTTGCTCATGGCCTTGACAAGATTTTTCATCAAGCCTACCTCAAGGCAGAGGCAGAAACCTGACAGTGCTTGTTCCTGGCTCCTAGGCATCTTATGGCTGCCAGTCACGCTTGATATAATGTTCCACAGTAGATCGGTTGTACCTCAGGCACAGGAAACAGCATTATTTGGTGAATTCTCCTCGCATTCCAATCAAAATACCAATCACCTTCAGATCACCACAGATGTTCCACTAAGGATTTTTATACGTGACTAATTCAAACAGTGTCTTCATATTGTCATAGGACTCCTTTAGATAAACAGAATGGGCAATCGGCATACTTGGTTTGGCATTTCCAATATGGAGTAGGACTGCCTTCAAGCTTCTTTGTGAAGAATCAATGAAGAGACGCCATTCAGCGGGAACATGCTCTTGTGACAAACTGCTAAATGTTGATGTTCTGTTGATGTCATGACAATAGCACAGTGAGCCATCAGGAGTGAAGAACGCTGTCAAGTTATGACTTTGACTTCTGTAGTGAGTTTACAGTAACACCCTTGGTAAGCACATTCTTCTGCTTAACCCTCAAAGCAATAAAGTTTGTCTTTTGACAGATTCAGATCACAAACGAGATTGTTCAGCTCTACTTGTGTAAAAGTCTCTGGTTCTGAATCTTCATTGGTCACGTAATCAGGATCTGATGACTCTGGATTGTAACTAGATCCGCCTTGAATATGTTCCTTACCACCTTCTACAGAAGCTAATCCATCATGTGGTCATCATGAGGAACAGACCTTATTGTAGAATCCAGGGTGGGATATATACAATTTTGTGCTTGTTTTTTCAGAGAATCCTTTTGTCTTCAATTAAGATGGCGGCGCGCACAGACGCAGCAGCTCTATGCTCTCCACTTAGGTGCCTTTCCTTTTTGTTTCTCCTCTTTTTATTATTCTTTTGTTTATCTTATTATGTAAAGCCAAATTTTCCGACAACCATCTGGAATTATGCAAGATCGGATATAAGAGCCAGATCCCAATTACCAGTGATTATCAGAGGGTGCACAACATCCCCCCGGAGATAGCCAGAACATCGGGTTCTCCGTGGATTGTTATTGGCTCTGCCAAGAAACGCAGGCGGCGGAAGGAACGCAAACTGGTGCACAAACACTAAGATCATCACCACAGTCTGCTCCCCGGACATAGAGGAAATGTCTGTCATGTGCAGACCTTTCTACTTGCCCAGAGAACTGCCTGCAGTGCTAATAACAGCAGTCTACATACCACCAGACGCTAATGCTAGCTCAGCCCTTGCATACCTGCATGACATAATCTCTGAACAGCAACGGACATACCCAGAGGGAGTACACATCATTGCAGGGGATTTCAACAGAGCATGCTTAAGAACTGTGCTGCCTAAATTTGTACAACATGTGAAATGCCCTACGAGAGGAAATAACACCTTGGATCTGTCACGGCGGGGTGCGCCGGTGTGTGTGTGGAAACAGGACCCAAAAGCAGATGACGATGAGGAGTAGTAAGGTTTTAACAGAAGGTGAAGCTTTATTGCGATGCCGGCAGGAAATAAACCAAGAGACCAAAAACACTAAACTGGCAAGACACTAAGAAACAAAACATTAAAGGTACTAAGACCAAAAAACTATAACTATGACTGAGGTGAGATTAAACAGACGAAAACTATAACCATGACTGCGGTGATGTAAACAGACGAACCGACAATGGCATGGAGAAAACAAAAGGCTTAAATACAGACATGAGGTGATCAGGGGAAGTGGCGACACATGGGGGAAAACAGCTGACAGACATAAACCTAATGACAGGACCAGGAGAGGAAAGCTAAATACAATAAACAAAGAACACATGACATTGCCAGAATAAAACAGGAAATACTAAAACATGACAACACAACTTAACAGACCTAATACGTGATGAATAATTACAAAACCCCAAAACATAGAAAACCAAGAACAATAACTGCCTAAACTAAAGGAAAATACGAAATAACACAAAACTGATCACATAACAAAATGAGACAAATACAAAGAAAACTCAGAGTGCTGGGTCGGAGACCCAGCCTGTGACAGAGCCCCCCCCTCAAGGGCGGATTCCAGACGCCCGAAAACACCCAGAAAACAAAACCACAACAACCCACCAAGGGCGGGCGGCGGGGGCCCAGGACGGAGGGCCAGAAACAAGGCCACAAAAAACAAAGAAACGAAAACACACAGAGCAAACACAACAATGGCACAAAAAGTCCGAGACCCGACTTCAGGAGGGCGACCATGAACCCGGCAGAACAGGAGCGAATGGCGAAGCGGTTCAGGTGGCCGCCCCGGAGGCCGACAACAAAACAAAAGACAGTTCAAAAGTTCAGGAGGCCGACCAGGAGGCCAACGGTCCAGCAGTCCAAAATCCATGAGCTCAGGGGGCCGACCCGGAGGCCAACGGTCCAAGAGCCCAGAAAACAGTTCAGGAGGCCGGCCAGGTAGAAGGCACCGGTGGCGACGGAGCAGATCAGGAGGCCGACCGGGCGGGAGGCAGCGACGGCGACCGAGCAGGTCAGGAGGCCGGCCGGGCGGGAGGCACTGGTGGCGTAGCAGTTCAGGGGGCCGTCCATGACGGCGGCGTAGTTCAGAGGGCTGTCCATGACGGCAACGACGTCCAGTCATCGGCCGGACAGAACGTGCAGGACGAGCAGGCCGGACAGGATGTGCAGACCGGACCGGACGTGCAGGACGAGCAGGCCGGACAGGACGTGCAGGCCGGACAGGACGAGCAGGACGTGCTGGCCGGACGGGACGAGCTGGCCGGACGGGACGAGCTGGCCGGACGGGAAGTGCAGGAGCAGACGAAGCTGAACACTCGGAGGCCGGACCAGGCGGAGCTGCAGAGGCTGAGGCCGGACCAGGCGGAGCTGCAGAGGCAGAGGCCGGACCAGGCGTAGCAGCAGAGGCAGAGGCCGGACCCGACGAGGATGAAGACTCTGACGAAGCTGGACCAGACGAGGATGAAGACTCGGATGAAGCTGGACCAGGTGACGACGAGGCGGCCGCAGGTGGCGGCTGAACGGTCCCCTCGGACCCTCCAGCTGATGAGGCATGAGGCTGGACGGGCTCCTCGGGCCCTCCAGCTGACGAGGCAGGTTGCTTTACAAGTTGCAGCAACACACAGTCTATAGTGGGTGAAATGAGTTCGTATGAGTTCTCAGACTGAGGTGTGGCAGAACCAGGTGAGGCGTCATCCTCAGGCTGAGGCGTAGAAGCAGCAAGCAGTAGCGCAGCAGGTGGTGGTCCTGCAGGCGGCGGCACGGGAGCCGCAGGAGGTGGCGCTGCAGCCACAGGTGGTGAAGCAGAAGGTGGCCAGACGGGCTCCTCAGGCCCTCCAGCTGACGAGGCGTGAGGCTGGACGGGCTCCTCGGGCCCGCCAGCTGACGAGGCGTGAGGCTGGACGGGCTCCTCGGGCCCGCCAGCTGACGTGGCATGAGGCTGGACGGGCTCCTCGGGCCCCCCAGCTGACGAAACTTGAAGCCGGCTGGGTTCAACTGAACCTCCAGCAGACGAAGCACGAAGCTGGCTGGATTCTTCTGAAACTCCAGCAGACGAAGCACGTAGCTGGCTGGATTCTCCTGAACCTCCAGCAAACGAAACATGAGGCTGGCTGGGTTCTCCTGAACCTCCAGCAGACGAAACATGAGGCTGGCTGGGTTCTCCTGAACCTCCAGCAGACGAAACATGAAGCTGGCTGGGTTCTCCTGAACCTTCAGCAGACGAAACATGAGACTGGCTGGGTTCTCCTGAACCTCCAGCAGACGAAACATGAGGCTGGCTGGGTTCTCCTGAACCTCCAGCAGACGAAACATGAAGCTGGCTGGGTTCTCCTGAACCTCCAGCAAACGAAGCATGAAGCTGGCTGGAGTCTTCTGAACCTCCAGCAGACGAAGCATGAAGCTGGCTGGGTTCTCCTGAACCTCCAGCAGACGAAACATGAAGCTGGCTGGGTTCTCCTGAACCTCCAGCAAACGAAACATGAGGCCGGACGGGCTCCCCGGGCCCTCCGACTGACACTGAAATTGGCTGCACCAGCTGTACCTCCGTCTCCAAACCGGCCTGGATAGCAGTCCCACAGCAGCTTAGCTGAGCCTGATGGCTAGCTTTTCCAGGGCAAACAGTCTCTGTATAGCCGGGCTCATTAACCGGAAAAGTAGTGTCAGTTTCCATAACCTCCGGAGAAAAAACATGAGGTGCCAAGATATAGTCACTCACTTGTGTTTGTGTAATGGAGTGTCGGCGGCGCGCACGCCGCTTTTTCTTAGGAGTGGAAGACGGCGGTGAAATAGGTGGAAGTCCCTGGTAACTCCGAGGTCCCCCGAGAGCCAGTCGAGTTCCCCGGAAAGAGTGCTCGTGCTCCGGAATGAGCCACGGCTTCCACCGGAGCTCCTCCTCCAAGAGAGCGCAGAATATAGACTGGCGCTCGTCGTCGTCCAAGTCTATGGTGTCCGGCGCTTCCTCGCGCTGAACTGTGACAGGAGTATGGCGAAACTGTGATGAGGGCGTGGAAACTGGTGAGCTGAGAGGTGGTGACGCTGCGGCGAATCTCAGCGAACCGACACGAACACACTCAGGTTCCGGAGGCAGCAATGGAGATGACTGATTGTGGGGTTGTTGTGACTGGTGGGTGCTGGAAGCCTTTTCCTGACTCGACAATCCCTGGGCCTGCAGCATCTCCTTTATCTTTGTAAAGGCATCAAGTATGGCAGGTGAGTCCGGGAGCTGGAGAAGGCGGGGATCCCTCTCCATGATAGCTTCAGCAACGCTAATCATTACCTGCTTGCTCTTTAAATCGGGCGCTGTAAGGATGCGGTCGAGGATCACTTGGATCCGAGCAGTCTCCTCCAGACACTCGGTGAGAGCAGCATCCGCTGGGTCCATACTGGTTCGGTTCGTTCTGTCACGGCGGGGTGCGCCGGTGTGTGTGTGGAAACAGGACCCAAAAGCAGATGACGATGAGGAGTAGTAAGGTTTTAACAGAAGGTGAAGCTTTATTGCGATGCCGGCAGGAAATAAACCAAGAGACCAAAAACACTAAACTGGCAAGACACTAAGAAACAAAACATTAAAGGTACTAAGACCAAAAAACTATAACTATGACTGAGGTGAGATTAAACAGACGAAAACTATAACCATGACTGCGGTGATGTAAACAGACGAACCGACAATGGCATGGAGAAAACAAAAGGCTTAAATACAGACATGAGGTGATCAGGGGAAGTGGCGACACATGGGGGAAAACAGCTGACAGACATAAACCTAATGACAGGACCAGGAGAGGAAAGCTAAATACAATAAACAAAGAACACATGACATTGCCAGAATAAAACAGGAAATACTAAAACATGACAACACAACTTAACAGACCTAATACGTGATGAATAATTACAAAACCCCAAAACATAGAAAACCAAGAACAATAACTGCCTAAACTAAAGGAAAATACGAAATAACACAAAACTGATCACATAACAAAATGAGACAAATACAAAGAAAACTCAGAGTGCTGGGTCGGAGACCCAGCCTGTGACAGGATCATGTTGACTCAAATATTAAGCAAGCCTACAGATCTGTTCCCCTCCCCCACCTGAGTATGTCCGACCACCTCTCCCTACTCATTGTCCCGGCATACACACCACTCAGGAAAAGGACAAAGTCCACCATCAGAACCATTTATACCATTTCTGAGGAAGCTCTCGCTCAATTGCAGGACTGTTTTGCTCTCAAAGAGTGGAGTGTCTTTGAACAGGATGACCTAGAGACTCACAGAACCGCAGTGCTGGGTTACATCAAACACTGCATAGACACTGTCACCACAGAAAAGCGGGTCCGGGTCTACCCCAACTGTAAACCATGGATGACAAGCAAGGTTCAGGCACTGTTAAAGGTACGCAACTGTGCATACAAATCTGGGGACCAGGACATGTACAGCAGAGCAAGAGCAGACCTTAAAAAGGCATCAGAGCAGCAAAACTGGACTATTCAAACAAGCTATCAGATCACCTCTCTGATAACAACTCCAGGAAGGTATGGGAGGGCCTGAAACACATAACCAATTACAAAGCCAATGGGACAAATATAGATAATATGGACAGCTCGTTAGCAGAGGAACTTAACCATTTTTTAACCGCTTCGAGAAAACTGCAGTCACCCCCACCATGCACACCACCCTGCCCACAGCGTCCTCTGAGCACAGCCCCCACACATTTAGCCTCCAACAACATCAGGTCCGCAATGTGTTCAGAGCAGTAAATCAGAGGAAAGCTGCTGGGCCCGACGGAATACCTGGTAGAGTGCTCAAAGCCTGTGCCTCCCACCCAGCTTCGACCCCCACCAGTTTGCCTATAAGGCAGACTGAACTCCTAGTGTCCTTCTACCGTGCCACTATCGAGAGTGTGCTGGTGCACGCCATCCCTGTGTAGTACACTGGTTGCACAACAGCTGACAAGAAGAGACTACAGAGGGTCATCAAAACTGCAGAGAAGGTGATTGGCTGTCCACTCCCCTCCCTGGACTTAATTGCCAGCTCAAGATGTCTCTCCAGAGCCAGGGCAATTATAAAGGACCACCTCCATCCTAACCTCCACCTCTTCAACATCCTGCCCTCTGGAAAAAGGCCCAGATCCATCAGGTGCAAAACCAGCAGACTAAAGAACAGCTTCTTCCCGTGGGCTGTCAGAACTCTTAATGCAAACTAAGAATGTGTAAAGACTTCCCCAACACATCCACTCTGACAGTGCTGTTGATCATCTATGTGCAATATCTAAGTCTTTCCATGTTCTGTGCAATATTTTTGGCTCATGTGCAATATTTTGGTCCCAGTCTATTTCAATGTTTCTTACACATACACCATTGTATATAGTTTCACTCACATATATGTATACATATACACTGCTTTTTATTGTATTTATTTATTTTCCCCCCTTCGTTGTATATTGGTTTCTCTTCTTCTTACTTTTGCACCTTTGTGGTCTAGCTACCCAATTTCGCTGTGCAAGAAACTGCACAATGACAATAAATAGCTCTAAGTCTCTAAGTCTCTAAGTCTTCACATGGCAAAAATAGCAATCATTGAGATGATCTCACGGTTTCTGCCACACCATCAGGATTGCAAATAGCATTGCTGCTTTTTGCAGAGTTAGCAAGTCCACTGGAACAACTGTTGCAGGAGAAATGTTGACCCCAAGATTTATCCTGGTCACCCAGTGGACAGCCAAAGTACAATTTGTATATCTTCTTAAGGTCTGTGGTAATTAGGCAATGTTGTGCTTTAGTTGTTAATGAACCACCCAAGTAACAGAAACTGTCTAGGGCGCAGAGCAATTGCAATTTTTGGTATGAATTAACCAAAAAAAAAAAAAAAAAGAACTCTGCTAGCTAGCATAATGGACAGGTTTTTGACGGGGCTCGCACACAAACGAAAAGCAGAAGTTGAAGCATCACCAAATATGCATACAAACCCACTTCCTTCCAAACCAAAAAGCAGAAAATATGATGAAGCATTTCTTGCGCTTGGCTTCACCTGCACAACGGTGGGTAATGAGTAGGGATGGGTATCAAAAACCGGTTCTTGTTGAGAACCGGTTCCCACTGTTTCAATTCCTTGGAATTGTTTGCCATTTTTGCAAACGATTCCCTTATCGATTCCAGTTTCCCCGAATGACGTCACCACGTTGCGGAGCGTCATTTACCTGGCAGGAAACATGGCGGCTCAAACGCTCAAAAGTTTGGTTATACTTTTCGAGAACAGATGACAACAGGGCAACTTGCAATACTTGTAAAGTATAAAGTAGATATTTTGTTTAAGGGAGGAAACACTACGAATATGCAAAAGCATTTTCTCACAAAACGCACAATGACCTTAAATGAATGTCGTGTTTTTAATTCCGCTCCGGACTCGTGAATCTCAACCCAGCAGCAGCGGTAACGTTTGCACGTCTTCTCCCGTTAATGCGGCAGGTAAATAATCAACTAACAGTGCATATTATGTTAGCGTGATCTGCCTTATTACAAAACCTGCCATTACTGTGCATTTAGGTGACCATGATGAGCGAGACAGACAGAGTCTGGCTCAGATGCTGGCAGTTCTCGCTGCAGTCTATTACTAGTAATACTATAACTTTTTTATACATGGGCCCATACTGGTAATGACTGATGTCATCGCCACAGTCAACTACATCAAAACACGACCTGTGAAAGCCCAGATTTTTTCGGCACTGTGTGAAGAAATGGGCTCCAACTACACAGCCGTTTTGTATCACAGCGAGTCCCAATGGCTGTCATGTGGGAAGGAGAGAGGTCTTTGAACTGCGAGATGAGATCCGCAGCTTTTTGAAGAAAGAGGGCAGTGATCTTACCAACAAATTTAACTGTAACAACTTTCTCATGAAACTGGCATAACTCAGTGACATGTTCCTGAAACTCAATGAACTAAATTTACAGATGCAGGGCAGGAACACTCACCTCCCACATCTGACAGATAAAGTCACATCATTTGTCAGAAAACTTGAAATGTGGAAGCAACGAGTGAAAGATAGAAACGTGGACTCATTTGAGAATTTGAAATCATTCATTGAAGACAACAAGCTGCAGAATACAGTGATCCCATGCATGAACAAACACGTCTGCCCTTCAGAAACATTTCCAGAGACATTACCTGGTGCAAGATTCCAAATAATATGACTGGATCCGTGACCCCTTCAGTCCAACACCCCCTGCTGACTTCAGCACATACAAGGAGGAACAGTTCATTGATCTTACCTGTGATTCAACTAAGAGGCTGCAGTTTAATTCAAAGACCCTGAAGATCTTCTTGTAAAACAAATTGCAAAAAAGCAAAAAAAGTTTGGGTGCCACTGATCTATTCAGTTGTGTAAATCCACAAGAGCAGTAAAACTTAGAGCAGTAGTAGCCCAGCTCAGTTAATCACAGTTTGTGAAAAATCTGCTGGAGTTCTCAATAAAAAGTTCTTTGAGTTGTGATTATTTTCCCTATTGACTACAATTTTAGGGTTCCTCCATGTGCTGAATCCCACTTTAATCCCTTCCATACTCATTTTGCTGGTTAGAGACAAGAAAAAGTTTGGGTTTTTTTTCCTTCTTTTTCAATTTCCATCTTCTACTAAAGTAATTCAAGTATAAGCTGGGCTACTATAGCGCCAGGTTCAGTTAACTTTGTAAAAAAACTGCTGGTTGAATCATCTTCCAACAAGCAACAACTTTTTACTTTCTTAATTGGAGTATATTTCAGAGCCTGTACTTTTTCGCTTTTATTTGAGTAAAGAAGTTGAATTAGTAAATGGACTTATTCTTATACAGGGAGTGCAGAATTATTAGGCAAGTTGTATTTTTGAGGAATAATTTTATTATTGAACAACAACCATGTTCTCAATGAACCCAAAAAACTCATTAATATCAAAGCTGAATGTTTTTGGAAGTCGTTTTTAGTTTGTTTTTAGTTTTAGCTATTTAAGGGGGATATCTGTGTGTGTAGGTGACTATTACTGTGCATAATTATTAGGCAACTTAACAAAAAACAAATATATACCCATTTCAATTATTTATTTTTACCAGTGAAACCAATATAACATCTCCACATTCACAAATATACATTTCTGACATTCAAAAACAAAACAAAAACAAATCAGCGACCAATATAGCCACCTTTCTTTGCAAGGACACTCAAAAGCCTGCCATCCATGGATTCTGTCAGTGTTTTAAACTGTTCACCATCAACATTGCGTGCAGCAGCAACCACAGCCTCCCAGACACTGTTCAGAGAGGTGTACTGTTTTCCCTCCTTGTAAATCTCACATTTGATGATGGACCACAGGTTCTCAATGGGGTTCAGATCAGGTGAACAAGGTGGCCATGTCATTAGTTTTTCTTCTTTTATACCCTTTCTTGCCAGCCACGCTGTGGAGTACTTGGACGCGTGTGATGGAGCATTGTCCTGCATGAAAATCATGTTTTTCTTAAAGGATGCAGACTTCTTCCTGTACCACTGCTTGAAGAAGGTGTCTTCCAGAAACTGGCAGTAGGACTGGGAGTTGAGCTTGACTCCATCCTCAACCCGAAAAGGCCCCACAAGCTCATCTTTGATGATACCAGCCCAAACCAGTACTCCACCTCCACCTTGCTGGCGTCTGAGTCGGACTGGAGCTCTCTGCCCATTACCAATCCAGCCACGGGCCCATCCATCTGGCCCATCAAGACTCACTCTCATTTCATCAGTCCATAAAACCTTAGAAAAATCAGTCTTGAGATATTTCTTGGCCCAGTCTTGACGTTTCAGCTTGTGTGTCTTGTTCAGTGGTGGTCGTCTTTCAGCCTTTCTTACCTTGGCCATGTCTCTGAGTATTGCACACCTTGTGCTTTTGGGCACTCCAGTGATGTTGCAGCTCTGAAATATGGCCAAACTGGTGGCAAGTGGCATCTTGGCAGCTGCACGCTTGACTTTTCTCAGTTCATGGGCAGTTATTTTGCGCCTTGGTTTTTCCACACGCTTCTTGCGACCCTGTTGACTATTTTGAATGAAACGCTTGATTGTTCGATGATCACGCTTCAGAAGCATTGCAATTTTGAGACTGCTGCATCCCTCTGCAAGATATCTCACTATTTTTGACTTTTCTGAGCCTGTCAAGTCCTTCTTTTGACCCATTTTGCCAAAGGAAAGGACGTTGCCTAATAATTATGCACACCTGATATAGGGTGTTGATGTCATTAGACCACACCCCTTCTCATTACAGAGATGCACATCACCTAATATGCTTAATTGGTAGTAGGCTTTCGAGCCTATACAGCTTGGAGTAAGACAACATGCATGCAGAGGATGATGTGGACAAAATACTCATTTGCCTAATAATTCTGCACTCCCTGTATAGCACTTTTCTACTCTTCCGAAGTACTCAAAGCGCTGTATACAACATGCCACACTCACCCAATCACATCCATTCTCACAAGCACTTTCTCTATACATAGTGCTTTCTAACTACTATCACACACATTCATACTCTGATGGACGCATCACAGAGCAACTTGGGGTTAGTATCTTGCCTAAGGATACTTGACATGCAGACTGGAGCCAGGGATCAAACCACCAACCTTCCGATCAGTAGGTGACCTGCTCTACCTCCTGAGCTACAGCCACCCCTAGTACTTCAAGTTTTAATGGAGTTTTTTTTTTTTGGTCTGTACTTCTAAGTAAGTACAGAATGTCTGTATTTTTGCCACTCTGGGTGAGAGTAATATAAAGCTTTAGCTTTATGTAATTTCAAGACTATGATCAGTATTACTTTAGTAGTTAATGCTGTTTTTAGAGCAAAATCTATTGTTCACTAGTTTTTTCACAAGTTAATTTATTTCACTATCTAAAAATGGAAGGCAATTTTCAACTATATTTCAACTAACACTTGATTTGACACTTGACACACAGATTAAAAGTAAAGCTCAATTCTACGAGGAAAATCAAATTCCCACACAGCTTTTCTTAAAGTGTGCACTGAGTTTAAGTGTTAATGGTTCTAATGACCAAAGTCACATATGTGCTAAACAGTGTCCCACATACCCTACATAGTTTGCTCTGGCAACAAATTCAATTACTACATTATACATAGTGTCCTCTTGTGTTACCTGGACCCCGACCAAGTAGTAACCAAGTAACTCAATAATATCAAATACCCAAGGTGAAAATATAAAGTCATTCTCTTACCTTTGACTGGAGATGTTGGTGAGTGTGGTAGGATTATGCACAGATAAGGTATATTTGCTTGTGGAAAGGTTTGTCTCTGTCTCCTTTTCAGCTGTATGCTTCATTGTCTTTCCATTATGTTGCTATAAACAGAAAGCAGAAACCACACTGACAACTGTTATGAATTTACAGATTCAAATTGTGATTCCTTTTATTTGATAACAGTAACAGCATACACCAATAAGCTGCAAATCTTGAAGAGGCAAGTTAGAATTTGGGCGTCCAGTGGTAGAGTTTGCCACATTGGAGTCAATACCAGTACTGGTATTCTTCCTCTTATTCCTTAGACGTTGCCTTAAACGGTCCCGTAGTTTCTTTCTCTGCTTCCTGTTTGTAAAGAAACAAAGTAGATCGTGAAAGAGCCCAGATCGCAACTTGGATACATAACTGATGGCAGTCCCACATAAACAAAAAGATAGTAAAAGTAATTCATAGGTGATGCTAGCAAAAGTAATTTATGTTTATAACATTGTACAACAGTACAATGAATATGGTTGTATTGGCCACTAGCAACACAAATTCCTCAAAATTCTCTCAGCCCACTTGGTTTTACCGTATCTCTGATCATTGAATTGTGGATGATGTCCAGCTTTATAGGTAACTTTAGAAATGTTATAATGGTTTCACTGTGTGAAGAAGTGCAATGGATGAATGTAACAGACTTTTGTAGCTAAATCACAATAAAAGACACATCAAATCATGCTTTGAATCAGATATTAAACAAACATACATTTTCAATTACAAAAATTGTAAAACTAATAGTCTATACTAATGTTTGAACCAAGGAGGTCTACTGCACAATTAAAATTGTACAATTGAGCATCTACTAATTAAAATACTTCAGAGTATCTCATCTTAACATCTTTTTTTATTCTTTGATCTGAATACTTTCTTTTATTGATGCCCCTTCTTTTTTATACATTTTGCATTCATTTATTCAACCACAACTACAAAAGAGAAACTGCACCCTGAATTTGGCGGTACAATATGAAACTATAATAAAATCAGGGACAGTACCTACATAGTATACAATGAAAAACAAAAAATGGCATTAATGACATTACTTGGTTTTGCAGTAGGCAACCACACACATGATTCCAACGACTAGGAGCGCAATGCAGATTCCAGTTATTGTTAAAATACGTTTCTGATACAGCTCCTCAGCTTCTGAAAAAAAAGGACAACCATTCTTTAAAACATTATATCTAAACACACACAGTCAACCACAAACACACACAAAGACTCTGTCAGCCCTAAACCCAAACAATTTTTAAAACGACTCTGTAATACAGTTTTTATATTTCTAGCAACCACAGTCCACATGCAAAGATTTGAAGAGAGATAAATCTGTGTCTTTAATCTAACTGAAATGTAATTATTAGAGGGGGAAAGGCAGTGGCAGGTGTATTATGCTCTTTGATTCCCATAAGCTTATAATTCATTTTTTTTTTTTTTTTTTGTCCAAAATTAATCTAATTTAAATCAGTCGTAGAGGTGACAAATAACAAAGTACTTCATTTCACATCACTGCATACCTTCAAATATCAAAGTGGTTTGAAACTAAACAGTTAATACACAAATATGGATGGGTACCGGTATCCGGTGCCATTATGGCACCAGTTCTGACATAAACGGTAGTAATCAGACCGAAAAGCACCGCACATTTCATTGCTTTATTTCGGTGCTTTTTTTTCTTGAGATGTCATACACTTTGGATTCTAGCCAATCATTTTACCTTTCCAAGGATAGTAGGTGGGCCCAGGTAGGTATGTTCTTTTAGAGCAGAGCTACAGATTAAAAATGCCCAAGGCGAAGCGGTCAAAAGTCTGGCTGTACTTCACAGCAAAAGATGCAAACTCAGCAGCCTGCAACAAGTGCTTTAAGGTGATACTGTGATACTGTCAAAGGAGGTAACACCTCGAATCTGATGAAACACCTGGCGACGTATAGCATTTTGTTAAAAGCCGAGAAATGCGCCGTGTTTGATAGCTTGCTGCAAGACCTCACACCAAGCACATCTACTGCGGGTGTGGTGCCTGTTATCGGATCTGGAGTTAGCAACATCCCCCTAGAACCCGAAGAGGAGAGTCCTGGCCCTAGCCCTGCCAGTGTAGCAGAAATGATGGCAGATGATAATGCTAGCAGCAGCCGTTCTTCTCTTAATGTGGCTTAATGTTGTTCGTGTGTAATTTACGTTGAGTAGGCTAACCACGTTATTAAATTAATGCATGTAAGGTGACCTAGCAAACACCGTCGTAGTTACATGCGGCTGTCTTCTTGTTTGATGGCAGATACTCCCTTCACCCTGGCCAAAAAAGCTAAAATGACCAAAGAAAAAGTGGAAAACAGCTAAACATGAGAGGTCTTTGGACAAAGTTTGTGTTTTTTCCATTGTTTAAGCACTGCTTCCAGCCAAGAGTGATACCATATATGCCCTATAGCTGCAGAAAAGGCTAACATTGTTATCTTTTTACAAAAAAACACAGCTAAACATGAGAGGTTTTTGGACAAAGTTTGTGTTTTCCATTCTTTAAGCACCGGTTCGAGCACTGTTTAAGCACTGGCACCATTTCAAAAGTACCGGTGTGGCATCAGTATCTGATAAAACCTAGACGATACCCATCCCTATACACAAAGGACTATCCTAACGGTGTTTCACCAAGGATTATTACATATAAAGTGACGGAAAAGGCAAAAACGTGTAATTTATGCATAACTTATTGTATGTTTGTTTTGGGGAGTTTTGCCACATCAAAACGAGTGTCAATGTACATAAGATATATTTGTGATACTTCAGAATCTAGATAGACCTACAGAAGAGGAGCGAGCATAAAAGGAGTAATATAGCAGGTAAATTAAAAGGCAATGTTTCAGTTAACAAGTTAACAAGTATCAGCAGACACACAAACTGTTTGTGTTCAGCCTGCACACTGTGTCCACTTGTGTTTCCCAGGTAGAGGAAAGAGTGAGAGCAAACGTCACACAGCAATGGAGAATGATAAGGACTACTCAGTGACATTTGATAAACTTGGCGTTGGAAATCAGCCAAAACAATTCATTAAAAACATCTGCTTACATCTTCTTGAATTCAAATGTGTAAATCTACAAATATTAACAAAATCTCAGAGCCGCAGCAGCTGATCACAGCCAGTGTACAAAGAAAATCTATTGAGGCTCATGTAACATATGTGTTAAATACTTGTAAATTTCACCCCAAACACCTTTTTTTAAATTAAATATTTCATTTTGCATTTTAATCTCCTGCCTGTGTGATCTGAGTCTGTGTGTGTTCATGTGTGTGCGCGCTACATATGACGTAGGCGCGTGCATGTGTGCCCCGGTCACCGCTCCTTTCAGCATGGCCGGAGGAGAGGTGTCCTGGCAGACGCGACACACACAGCTCAGGCCTTTATTTCTGTGTTGCAGATGTGCAGTAAAAAGCCAAAGACCCAGTGCTGTCTCCTGTCTCTTACTTTCATGCCAGAACACAATGCATAGACAGACGTAACATACAGATGGGTTACATTGGTGCATCAAGCATCGACGTCATCTCGATCACCTCTGCCCTTTGCAACACATAGGCAGCGACTGCCAAACAACCGCCAGCAGGCTCTTAAACGACTGCACACTCTCAAGCAGAGTCTTGACAGGAAGGCAGACATAAGAGATCACTTTGTTAAGTTCATCCAGAAGATGTTTGACACTCAGCAAGCAGAGTTAGCACGTGCTTTGAAGCCTGAGGAAGAGTGCTGGTATCTTCCATTGTTTGGAGCATACCATCCGCAAAAGCCTGGACAAATACGGGTAGTTTTTGACTCGAGCGCCAAACACGAGGGGGTGTCGTTGAATGATGTCCTTTTAAGTGGTCCAGACTTGAACAACACTTTGGTTGGAGTGCTACTGCGGTTTCGAAAAGAGCTTATAGCAATAACTGCAGATGTGGAACAGATGTTCTACTGCTTTACTGTAAGGGAAGATCACCGGAACTACCTACGTTTTCTCTGGTACCGAAACAATGACCTCTCAAAAGATGTGACAGAGTTCCGCATGACAGTGCATGTGTTTGGCAATACCCCTCACCAGCTGTGGCGATCTATGGGCTGAGAAAAGCAGCTCAAGCAGGAGAGGCAGAGCACAGCAAAGATGCAAGGAAGTTTGTTACCAGAAACCTTTATGTCGACAACTGTCTGATTTCACTCCCTACAGAAACAGAAGCCATCAGTCTTCTTCAAAGAACACAGAAGATGTTAGCTGAGTCCAATTTATGGCTACACAAAATTGCCTCAAACAGTAGCAAGGTAATGGATGCATTTCCAGCTGATGATCTGGCCAAGGACCTGAAAAACCTAGACCTAGGGACAGATTCTCTTCCTGTTCAGCGTAGCCTTGGACTGAGCTGGAGTCTTGAATCAGATCTTAGATGCCATGCTGCTGCAGTCGGGGCCTACCCGTCTTTCTCATGAAGTCCTTCACCTTGATGGCAGAAGTGATGGCAATTATGAATGCTCATCCATTGGTTCCGGTGAGTACAGATCCAGAGTCACCGACAGTGTTGACACCAGCAATGCTTCTTACTCAGAAG
Organism: Aulonocara stuartgranti; assembly: GCF_965226115.1. NCBI lineage: Eukaryota > Metazoa > Chordata > Actinopteri > Cichliformes > Cichlidae > Aulonocara > Aulonocara stuartgranti. The sequence goes on along the minus strand of NC_138945.1, from coordinate 12,038,424 downwards.
GCAAACGTTGTGTCTGCTCCCGAAGGGGTGTTTGATTGAAAGACCTATACAGGAAACAGTGGCGACATGTCCTATGTCTAGCCGACATCTTTTGGAAACGATGGCGACAAGAATATTTGACAACACTGCAGTCCAGAAAGAAGTGGATCAATGACAAAAGGGACATGCAAGTCGGAGACATTGTCTTACTGAAGGATGACCAACCAAGCGAAATGAATGGCCTATTGGTCTCATTGTTAAGAACATAGTCAAGATAATAAAATCAGAAAGGTGGAGGTTAGGGTTGTGAAACAAGGTGCTCCACGGATTTACCTATGTCCAGTTTCTCAGCTCATCCTTCTGTTCCCCAAGGAAACTATAAAGAAAGACTGAGGTATACAGGAAACTAAACAGTAAAGTAAAAGAAGTAGTGGTATAAAATAATTTGTGTGTTGGTATAACTTTAATGTGGTAATATGCTTTTGTTTGTATGATTTGTTTGTGTTAAAAGTCCGCTTGTTCATTGTAACTGTTTATACTACGTTACCCATGATGCACCTTGGTATCTGTACTTCCGGTTGGGAACGTGTTCAGCGCAGTTCTGCGCAGATGAGAGGTGTGTCGGAGGATAACGTATTTACTTGCATTCCTGTGTGAGTTAATACTGTGTGCGTGCTTACTATGTGAGTATTGTAAGATGAGAGCGATGCTTGTTTGACTTTATCTGTGTAATTTGCTACGTAAGAAGCTAGTCCCGTTGCTATCGCTAAGATACGTTTTTTGACCTACTACAGGCAGGCTTGTGTTCAGCCCAGATTTCATTCCATATATGACTTACTGTCAAGCATTGTGGTTGTAGGTGGATGTAACTATTTACTATGTTTATTCTCTGAAGCGTTGTAATCTGCAGAGGTCTGGTTTGCCAATGTATATACAAGCCAGAAATTCATTTATGGTCTTAGGGTGCCATCTAGTGGCCATGAGGTTATGGCAGATTGTATAACATTACGCTGGAAACCCACAGTACTGTAGAAGGGGTACACTGCTATCCATAGTGGTTAATACAAATGTTTGTTCTTTCTGTTTACAGATGACCACACACACACCCATATACACACTCACACCCCCTTTACCTGCATGTGAATACTGTAATGCCTCCCTACCAACGCTGTACATCCTGTTGATGTCATCTGCCACCTCCTTAGTAAAGTTATTTGAACTACCTCACTGTGGAGTGCCATTCCTTCTGACCGAGGACGACTCAGTTGAAGCGTGATCGGCAATCAGTGCAAACATACATTACAGTTTGTATGATTTGGGAAGTTGTTATGCCCAGCTTGTTTGCTACAAGTGCTCAGTGGAGGTGAAACCTTTGCCCACGCATGCCTTTAAGTTTCCATTACATACTATAACCTCAACTATCTGATTTGTGATGCATGTGTAATTTGAGTATACTGAGTTACTATTTCAGCTGTGTGGTCATTACTCATTTGTAAAGCTACTTGTGCGCTAGCGACTGTATATTAGCATGTGTTTGCTAACTTGCTATGATCAATAATGCTAGTTAACTGAAGGTGTTTATGTTTAATTTAGGCAACCTTAAGATTGATGTTTTTGCTGGTTGTCATGAAAACCAAGTTTCAATTAGTACATTATGTATGCTCAGTGAATGAGAAGGTAATTATCTGTTTTGTGTTTATTTAGTTTTACAAAAAGAAAAGAGAAAGGAGAGATAAGCTAAATCACGCCCACATCTAGTGAGGACAGAACAGTTAAATACTTGTGAATTTCACTCAAAACACCTTTTGCATTTTAATCTCCTTGAGGAATAACACATAACACCAATACATAATACACTCCAACACAGATTTGAAGACCTAAAAGTTATTGTATTCAATCTTTCTACTAATAACTTATTCTACAAATAACCTTATTTCTACAATAATAGATGTATTTAACAGTGCTTTTCCCCCCATCATTTTTGCCATCTTTCTGTGTTTCTTGCTTCACTTTCAGCTCAGCCACACTGCTCACTGTGGATGGCTGCACTCTCTATTTGTTTTGACAAAGATTTTTGTCTGTTCAAAGGGAGTTCCCCCCTTGTGCCACCAAGAAGTGTCCTTCCTCACAGGAGATTTTGGAATTGCTTGGTTTTTATTTATAATCTTTTTTTTCTTTTCTTTTTTACCTTGCAACATGAAGAACCATGAAGGAAGTATTGATTTGTCTGTATACTTGTATATATATGGACTGAGTAGTCCATGTTATTACAAGAAACAGGCATGCGGACATCTGCACAGACCCCTTTGCTCACCATCTAATGATAACATTTATGTTGAACCTTTGACCTGTTTAAAAAAATGCATTTGAAAAGACTTGGAATGAGCTACCTAGATACTTAAGACCTGCAACTACAACTTTAAATCTCCACCATAAATGCATCACATCATAGTCTAAGCAGGCATTATGTTCTTATTACTGAGCAAGTATTTCCATGCTGTCACTGGAGTCACCAGGATGTAGAACATAAAAAATGAACAAATTCAGCATTCAACTTGCCAATCAGATTTAAATACTCAGAAACTAAAGGTGCCAGAACACTGTCCAGCAACCCAAGAAGAGAAGCCCAGACCTCTGCTGATTCTCATTCCCACCGCTTCACACTTGGCTGCGAACCATTCCAAAGCACGCTCAAGGCCATCACCTGATGAAGCCAAAAGAACCACATCATCCACAAAAAGCAAAGATGAGAATCTGAGACCACCCAGGTGAAAGCCTTCCGCCACTTGGCTACATCCAGAAATTCGGTCCATAAAAATTACAAACAGAATCGGCAACAAAGGGCAGTCTTGGCAGAGCCCATCACCCACAAGGAACAAGTCCGACTTATTGCCGGCTATGCGGACCAAGCTCTTGCAATGGTTGTACAAGGATCGAATGGCCCGTAACAGTAGGCCAGACACCCCATACTCCTGGAGCACCTCCTACAGGACACCCCGAGGCCACACTAAGCTGGTTGGGCAAACTCCCATGCACCCTCAAGTATCCTTGAGAGGATAAAGTGCTGATCCAGTGTTGCACGACCAGGACAAAAACCGCATTGTTCCTCCTGTGTCCAAGGTTTGACTAACGGATGGACTCTCCTTTCCAGCACCCTGGCATAGACCTTGGCAGGGAGGCTGAGAAGTGGGATTTCCCTACAGTTGGAACACACCCTCCGGTCCCCTTTCTTAAAGATGGGAATCACCATCCCGGTCTGCCAATCCAGGGGTACTGCCCCTGATCTCCACTCAACAGTGTAGAGGCGTGTCAACCCAGATAGTCCTACAACATCCAGAGCCTTCAGGATCTCAGGGCGGACCTCATCCACCCCAGTGGCTATGACACCAAGGAGTTGTTTAACTGCCTCAGTGACCTCGCCCCCAGAGATTGGCGGGTTATCCAGTTTGTCCCCAGTCTCTGCTTCCTCCACGGAAGACATGCCAGTGGGATTAAGGAGGTCCTCTAAGTATTCCTTCTGCCACCCAACAAGTCAGCAGTGCTCCACCCGCACTATACACAGTGCCGGTAGCACACCACTTTCCCCTCCTGAGTAACGTAACGGTTTGCCAGAATCTCTTTGAGGCAGTCCAAAAGTCTTTTTGAGTTTTTGCTCCAGCCACTCCCTGTGCTGCGTTCCGCTTGGTCTGTTGGTACCTATCAGTTGACTCTGAAGTCCCACAGGCTAACCAAGCCCGATAGGATATCTTCTTCAGCTTGATGGCTCCCCTCATCTCTGGTGTCCACCATTTGGTTCAGGGGTTACCACCACGACAGGCACCGGCCACCTTGCAGCCGCAGCTCAGTGCAGCGGCTTTGGCAGTGGAGATGCTGAACATTATCCATTCGGACTCAGTGTCCCCAGTCTCCCTTGGAATGCTGTTGAAGCTCTGCCGGAGGTGTGTGTTGAAGAACTCGTGGACCAAGGCCTCTCCTAGGCATTTCCAGTACACCCTCACTATACGTTTAGGCGCGCCAGCTCTGTCCAGTGTCCTCCCCGGCAACCTGATCCAACTCACCACCAAGTGGTGATCAGTTGACAGTGTATTAAATCCTGTATATTTAGCCACATGTTTTAATACTTTAATGTTTTAACTTAACTAATGGGGACCTCATACCTGGTTAAAGCCTTGATCACATATAAGAATATCTATACCAGCTAAAGAAAAATGAGCCTACACCAATGAATGTCAAAAACAGACAATATCAGAATACTCAAAGTTAATCAAATGAGAAGTGGTTAAAGATCATCAGCCCAAAGATTACCAAAAAAGGATGAAATTCAGAACTGCCTATCACCTTTTTCCAGTTCCACACATACCCAGATTTGAATTTGAGATGATTGCTTACTGAGACATGGGCCCTATCATTTCCAAGGCAGTTACACCAAAAGATAAGCACTAAGTTCAAACTTTACCTTGCGTTTAAGACACAAGTCTTTTTTAATGTACTGATAAACCAAAATTAGTAAGTTAGAATTTTTTATATATTTCACATAATACTCTTCCTGTTCTTCCAGCAGGACCAAAATCAGATGGCATCATGCTTATGTAGTGCTTTTCTCCTCTATCTGAGCACTCAAAGCACTTTGGTTTGTAGACATCTCTGCACTTTAAATTCAGAGCAAGCTAAGAATAAATGCACTGGTCTGTTACTTAGAAAAACTTCAGCCAACTATATTAGTTCAGAATTTAAAAGGCATAATAAAAATGTACATCATTTATCTAATAGATTTTAGTATCAATGGTTATTACAATGTTATTATAGTGGCCTCAATCAGCATGTAGTGGGGTGTGGTCTGAGGCTTGGCTGCAGGAGTGGGGTGGTGAAGTGGGTTCAGAGGACAGTGCCGGGGGACACTGGCAACTATCATCTAGTCATGCCTCCCCTATTCCAGTAGAGCGCCAGGACCTGGAAGGAAGAGTTGAAGCTGGGACTGGACAGCCACTGAGTGCAGAGCAGAGTAGAAAAGGTTATCTCTGGGTATGAGACAGCTGGCAGTGTGTGGCCAAAACTGCACTTCTAAATAAAATTACTGTTAACCACACAGTGTATGTTCTGCTGGACAAAATAACACTGGCGTGTGTTACTCACTCAACTGGGGAACCCCTAATAATAACCACATGTATTTATGGCCCATATATGAAGTTCACTATGTTACCAGAAGTTTTAACGCACCAATTCAAATAATTGAATTCAGATGTTCCAATAACTTCTGTGATAAAAAACTTCAGATATATAAAATCAAGCACCCAGACATGCAGGCTGCTTCTACAAACATTTGTTAAATAATGGGTTGTTTTCAGGAGCTCAGTGAATTCCAGCATGACACAGTGATATTATACAACCTGTGCAAAAGCAAGTCCAGGCGTGAAATTTACTCCCTACTAAATATTCCACAGTCAGAGGAGGCGCAAAATGATAGAGGTTGTCAACTTTCTGCAGGGTTAATCACTATAGACCTCCATAATTCATGTGGCCTTCAGAATAGCTTGAGAACAGTGACGTATAGAGCTTCATGGAATAGGTTTCCATGGCTGGGAAGTTATATGCAAGCCTTACATCACCAAGTGCAATGCAAACCATTAGATGTAGTGATGAAGGCTTAGGTGTCTGGTTTTGGCAGTTGCGGCAGTTGGTACTCATGTAAGTGTCTGTGTAGGTTCTCAGTCATCCAGATCATGGTAGTCTAAGGAGCTTAGAAAGGTACTTGTCTAACTGCACTCTGCTAAGTGTGAAGTTTGGTGGAAGGAGGAGTATGGTGTGGGGTTGTTTTTCAGGAGTTGGGCTTGGCCCTGTTAAGGAATAAACATATATTCTTAGTGCTTATTTTCTGATTATATTGTTTTATGTATTTTAGTAATAAAGGCTTGTAAAGCAAAGCCACTTTTGACTCACAAACTAAGTGCTCAGCCAGACTGAAAAACAGGAAATGTATGAAATGTAAATGTAAATTAAAGATCATTTATTGAGTTTTGACCACCCTGGGTCCAGTCTTTCTTTGCCGCCAAAAGAATTAAAAAGAACTGAATGTAATAGCCCCTTAGTTCCAGTGGAAGGAACCCAGAGTGTACAGGGTGGGCCATTTATATGGATACACCGTAATAACATGGGAATGGTTGGTGATATTAAAGTCCTGTTTGTGGCACATTAGTATATGTGAGGGGGCAAAATCCTCAAGATGGGTGGTGACCATGGTGGCCATTTAGAAGTCAGCCATCTTGGATACAACTTTTGGATACAACTTTTGTCATAGGCCTTTCGCCCTATGACAGCTGGGATAGGCTCCAGCGCCCCCCGCGACCCTGAAAAGGATAAGCGGAAGCGAATGGATGGATGGATGGATGGTCAAAAAAAGAAATTGGAACAGGACCCTCGGTTCACGCAGAAGATTTTGTTCAGTGATGAGGCAAACTTTTATGTGAATGGTGAAGTTAACAAACAGAACACTGACACTAACCCACATTGGATGGATCCCTCCAAGACTCTTGGAACAACAAAAGTGATGGTTTGGTGTGGTATGTGGGGTACAACGATAATGGGTCCATTCTTCATCAATGGTAACCTCAAGGCCACTGGATATTTGAAATTGCTACATGATGATGTGTTTCCCTCTTTATGCACTGAAGCTGGCACGTTCCCTGAGTTTTTCCAGCAAGATGGTGCACCACCACATTATGGGTGCCAGGTCCGAGCATTCCTAGATGAACAGTTTCCTGGAAAGTGGATTGGTCGTCGTGGGCCAGTTGAACGGCCCCCAAAGTCTCCCGATCTGACCACCTTAGACTTTTATCTTTGGGGTCATCTGAAGGCAATTGTCTAAGGTGTGAAGATACGAGATTTGCAGCACCTGAAACTACGGATACTGGTTGCCTGTGCTGGCATTTCTCCTGTGGTGTAGCTATCAGTGTGTGAAGAGTGGGAGAAGAGGGTTGCATTGACAATCCAACACAATGGGCAGCACATTGAACACATTTTATAAGTGGTCAGAAACTTGTAAATAACTCATGCAAGAATAAAGTTACTTTGAAACCAAGCACACCATTGTTTTTCTTGTAACATTACCAATAAGTTTGATGTGTCACATGGCCCTCTTCCTATTAAAAAAACAAAAGTTGTATCCAAGATGGCCGACTTCTAAATGGCAACCATGGTCACCACCCATCTTGAGGATTTTGCCTCCTCACATATATTAATGTGCCACAAACAGGACTTTAATATCACCAACCATTCCCATGTTATTACTGTGCATCCATATAAATGGCCCACCCTGTATATCAATATTTCTGTTCGAACATGACTGTGCACCAGCGCACACAGAACACCTTTTGGATTAATCAGAGTTGAGACATCAGTGTCTGACTTCACAAATGCACTTCTGGAAAAATTGTCAAAAATCCCCATGAACACACTCCTTGTGGTTTTTCGGGCTTTTCTTCTATGCTATTTTGGTAAAATATTGTTTAATTCATTGCAGTTGTTTAAAGGTTATACCCTTTAAAATGTAAAATTCCTGTTTTGTGGGTATATCCTATTTTCACTGTACTAATATTTCTAATGCAAATGTATGATAAATGATGTGTGAATTCATCTTTCAAATGCTGATACTGTATAAATGTTGACTGTCTTATTTTCAATTTGGATAAAGATTTGCAATAGAAGTTAGCACACTAAAGCATCTGCTTGTTCCATTATCAGACTTACATGATGAAAAGTGAAACCAGAAACTGAAAATTTACCTTAATATAAAAGTTGTGCCTTTTGATCATTGTGGCATAAAAGACAATGTAATATAAAAGTAAGAAACAAGTTTGCAGCAGTTCTGTGGACGAAAACACCAAACAAAAAGCTTCAGTAACTAACAGTTACAGTGACCAAGACAGTTAAATGTTAAATAGTAAATGGAATGACTCTTACAGTATATAACTTTTTCTATTCTCCCAGAGCACTCAAAACGCTATATAAGGCAATCACTCTGTACAGTAGACCTGAATTGGAAAACTATCACAGAATGCACTACCCATAATGCGCCTTGTAATCGGAAGGTTGCCGGTTTGAGCCCCGGCTTGGGCAGTCTCGGTCGTTGTGTCCTTGGGCAAGACACTTCACCCGTTGCCTACTGGTGGTGGTCAGAGGGCCCGGTGGCGCCAGTGTCCGGAAGCCTCGCTTCGTCAGTGCGCCCCAGGGTGGCTGTGGCTACAATGTAGCTTGCCATCACCAGTGTGTGAATGTGTGTGTGAATGGGTGGATGACTGGATATGTAAAGCGCTTTGGGGTCCTTAGGGACTAGTAAGGCACTATATAAATACAGGCCATTTACCAACCATAAAGTGGATTGACTATGGAGAATATGTTTGAGTACACCAAATGTGTCCACAGAGCAGAGATTTGTTCATCAGAATGTAAATTTCTGCTGAACGTTTTGACATTTTGGTGTCAGTGTCATGGATCCAACCCTCCATGTGTTGACAGTCCAGGCTGGTATTCGTACTGTAACAGAGCAGGGGTTTTTTTTCTTAGTATGCTTTGAGCCATTTGAGTATTGTATTGTTGCATCGCCTTTTAGACTCAGTTAAATATGTTCTAATATTCAAGTATGATAATCCACCATTTCATTTTTGTGAGCATGTAAAAGGCTGTATTTAAGAAAAGTGGTTGTATGGATTGAAACACTCAATTTCTGAATGTATATAAATATACATACTAAATAAATATAAATACAGCTTTAAAGAAAACACTTAAATCGAGAAACACTGCATTAATGAAAAATATAAGAAGAAATAAAGAGGTTAACTGTTAGTCAAGTTGCAAGCCAAGAAGATGAGAGGAAATAGACATACTGTAAAAGCTGGCCATTACATAGTTTTGGCAGCGATCACCAGTAAATTCAACTGGACACCTGAGTAGGAAACATGAGAAATAAAGAAGAAGAGAAAGAGGGTGTTAGTTTATGTCATATGCAAAACCCACAGTCATCACTGGTGTTATGGATATCTAAACCAGCATGTCTACCTATTGAGTCTTTATTTAAAATTACCCTTTCAGACTACGTTGTATATTGCATAAGTCATAAATGACAGATGATCAATTCTAATTTAGTGATTACAGTTAACCTAATTTAACTACTCTCTTTGCAACAGACTGAAATTTGCATGTATGTAATAAGACAATTAGGATAACCCCAGTTGCATAAATTTCAGACAAAATAGAATTAAAGACCCCAGTAATGGCTCCATTACTCTTGGTCATTCAGTACTGCAACAGGTAATCCCTCTGCTCTCTTGTATGTGACATTTATTTTCCAACACTACGTTTAGACTTGAAAATTTACAGCGACCTGCTAACCTGCTCAAGATAAATATGCAGTGAAATATGCAGTGCTGTTGATCAATATTATTATTATTATTATTATTATTATTATTATTATTACTACTACTACTATTTTGAAATTTTTTCACGCTTACACATTTCAAAAACGTTTTTAATATGTTTAATACACAAAGATGTCCCGAGTACAAGTTACAAAATGCAGATTAGAAACAATCATTTTATTTTTTATACATAATAGTTATCCACCTACCTGGCTTTATGTAACACAGTTACTTAATGTTAAATCTTGAATTAACTATGATTAACTGGATTAAGAACCGCAAGCCTCACTTGCAAGACTGATATGATTCAACAATATGAAAGATACTAGATAAAAATTGGCATCCTGAGAAAACCACAGTTGATCAAAAAGAATTGTCTCACATTTCCCCCCAAAAATACCTCAATGAACCCCAAGACTTTGGGGAAAATATTCTGTGGATAAATGGGACAAAAGTTTAACTCTTGGGAAGGTTTGCATTCCATTACACGCTATATAAATGCAATCCATTATCATTATTATTATTACAATTGGAATAAATTAAACACGTTTCATAAAAAAAACATCATACCAACAGTCAAACATGGTGGTGGTAGTATGATGGGCAAGGCCTGCTTCAAGGTCTGGATTAAGTACCCCAATTTATGGAATCATGGATCAAAATACAACACAAACAAAAAATAAAAATAAAAAACAAAGTCAAGGCTTTGTAGTGGCCTAGTCAAAGGTTAAATCCATCTGAGATGGTTTGGTATGACATTAAACAGGCCATACATGCTTCAAAACCTTCCAGTGTAGCTGAATTTTGCAAAGAAAAGTGGGCCAAAATTCCAGTGATCTGAAAGACATTGTCAGTTATTGCAAATGCTTGATTGTAATTCTTGCTTCCAAGTATGGCACAAACAGCTTATAGGTTTAAAGAATAGCTATCTTTTTTACATAAGCCCATGTAGGTTTAAATAGCTTTTTCTCTTAAATTAAATCATTTAATAACTGCACTTTGCATTTACTCAGGTAATCTTTGGCTGATATTAAATTTACTTTGATGATCTGTCACATATCAGCAAATATCAAAAAAAAAGAAAATATCAAAAAAAGAAAGAAAAGAAATCAATAGGACTGTAGCACTGTAGGTTAGGGGCAACTTTCATCTGCTCTTATGCATTTTCAGATAATTTTAAAGCTTTTCAATAAGCTGTAATATAGTGGTATAATCCTAAACTATTGCATCTAATATTGTTATTATTGTTCATATCATTTCTACATCTAAACCCAATTACCAGTTTGGATTTTCCTTTTATATTTCATAAATATATTTATATTTTCCTTTTTATATTTCTTTAATGTGCTGACACAATTTAACACTTTCTGAGTTGCAAATAAAAGAATAGGGCTTGAGTTAGACTTGTACATCATGGGTATATCTTGATTTACGCATTTGTTTAACTAAATCCACAATTTTGACTATAGCCAGATCTCCCTGTATTGTAATAATAGAGATTATTGAGTTTAATAACTGGCCACTTATTTTCAGCTTTCCTTTCTAGCTTTGAATAAATAGTTTATTTATACAACGTTTTATATAATGCTGACTACTAAAAGCAATTAAAATACACGCACATAATTTAGCTGTTTTAATAATATAGGCCTATATACTGTCTATTGATTTTCTTATCATACACTCTCATACTCCGATGCTTTGAATTCCATAGTTACACAGGTATATTTAGATGTATTGTGTGTTTAATTACTTTATTTTAATATTAAACCTTGTAAAAGCTTGTAGCTAAACTGGTGAAACCCTCGGTTGAGTTATCAGGCTGATAACCACTTTTGTGACTGATAGTATGATGGATGATATTAGCATAAGATAAAGATTTGGAGAATCTGAAATTGCTTTGCACTACAGAACCCAAATTGTACAAGAACATAATCAATGTTTTGTTTTCTGATGATCTGGCAATGTGGCTGAATGCAAAGAAACACCACTTCATACTGAAGTGGAGATCACTGGTCTAAACAGGATGGATGAGGTGTGGTGAGATGTGAATTACATGCAAATTCACTGCAGAAGAGAGTATGCTTAAGCCTTTAGACCATGTTCTACATAGAGTCTACTTGAACTTGGAGAAATAAGTTCAGCATGCTCACCAAGTTTATATCTGTGCATAGAAGGCAACATGAATTTCTCCACTATTTCCTGGAGAAAATATGCTAAGAGTGAAACACCAGCAATGACATGTGGGACTAAATACAGTTGTATTCACATACGTTTTGGGTCTGAGACATTCTTAAGAACTGCTTGTTCACATCGGTGCCCAGTGAATCCAGCCAAGCACCTAGTTAATGGATAGAAAGGACAAGACAAAAACAGCACCTACTGTTATCCACAGGACGCAAACACTCAATGACACACAGTCACAAAACATACTATTTTCCAAGATAGAACTTTATCATATAATGCTTTTTTTGTTTAAAAAAAAAAATCTAGATATAATGTTACAATTACAACATAATAAACATAGTGGGAGTTCCCAACCTGGATGGGAGGCATACCAAAAAAGCCCTATAACACTCATGGTCTTTAGGAACTTAGGGTGATCCTCATCCACCTCAGTGACCCAGCCACTAAGGAGTTGTTCAGCTACCTCAGTGACTTTTTTTAAGTAATGGGCAAATGGGCAAATCATTCCCCTCACTGTCATGGAAGGATAGGCCCCTGGACAGGCTATCTGAAAGCCCCACAGTATCTTATCTTAGCTCAATCATTGTCAAATGGCGTATCACATTTTGACCTCAAGACTTCCAGGCCATAACTTAGCACAGATACACCGCATGCCAGCCACTTGGTTATGGCGTTCTATGTATGTCTCGCTGGCTAGCATTTTGAACCCTGTTGTTATGTGCCTGATTGTTTCAGAACTTGTTTCTGTTCTGCCATGATTACTGCATCTGTGCTGTTTTTTCAGCTTTACCCAGCCAGTGGTAGGATTTCTGGCTGTTAGTCAATTCTACCATCTGCTGGTGGTACATACCCTGGAGGGCCCTGTCTATCCATGATGGTTCTTCTCCTAGTCTACATTGTCAGCAAATTTCCCTTCTGGTAGTACTTTTGCTCTCTTTGTTACCATCTGGCTAAACTTCTCCAGTCCAAATGACATTCTGATGTTGTTGCTATAGATCCTGGTGGTATGGATCGATGAATCAATGCCTCATTCACTCCTGGAATACAGCATGATATCATCCATGTAGAGGAGGTGGCTGACAATTGTTCTATTACGTATTCGGTACCCATAGCCAGTCTTGTCAATGATAGCACTATGGGGGTTCGGGCCTATACAGAACAGCAGTGAGGACAGGGCATCTCCTTGGTAGATCCCGCACTTGATGGTGACTTGTGTGTTTGGCTTGAAATTGTCCTCTAATGCTGTTCACCACATCCCCATTGAATTCCTGATGAATGCTCTTAGGGTCCTGATGATCCTGTATAGTTCTAGGCATTCCAGGATCCATGCATAGGCATTGAGTCATCTGCTTTCTTGTAGTCAACCAGTGGTACACAGGTTGGTCAATCTACAGGGTGGGCCATTTATATGGATAAACCGTAATAACATGGGAATGGTTGGTGATATTGAAGTCCTGTTTGTGGCACATTAGTATATGTGAGGGGGCAAACTCCTCAAGATGGGTGGTGGCCATGTTTGCCATTTAGAAGTCGGCCATCTTGGATACAACAAGAGAGTCATGTGACACATCAAACTTATTGGTAATGTCACAAGAAAAACAATGGTGTGCTTGGTTTCAACGTAAATTTATTCTTTCATAAAGAAGAAAGAACCAATCACACCATTGTCATTAAATTGAATTGATTTTTTCTGTGTTCTACTGAGAATAAAATATGAGTATATGGGATTTGCATATCATTGCATTCTATTTTTACTGACATCCCAGCTTTTACAGACCTGGGGTTGTATGATAAAGTTCCATTATATTTCTAATGTTTTCATCAGAAATCATCATGTCTACTTTTCAGACAATATAGGTTGGATTTAGTTAGTTAAGCAGGATAAAGTACAAAAATTATTTTGTTCTGGCATTACAAATGCCAGCAGTAGCAGTATTCAGTGAGCTTAACCTACAGTTCATGGCATACCTGCAGAGAAACTTTGTACTGCCCGGGATGATTTCAAGGGTAAAGCACTCGCCTCCATTAACACAGTAGTTCCTCTGACTGTCACTGCAGCGGGTTACGTGACTTGAGGTCTTTGCTGTAGTGGAAGTGCTGATGGTAGCTGGGGAGAGACACCTATAATTAGCATTTCATGAAAACAACACATGCATCCTCGGCCTTAAATATGAATTATACTTCTGCGCCAGACCTATGCCATAACTAGAACACCATTTTAACCCTACCCTACAGGTAACCTTCTCCCCACTTTCCTATTACCCAATGAACAGCTAAGAGTATCCATGCAAGTGGGCTAATGATTAACACGTGTAAACTGTCATAATTATATTTTGTTAAACATATGCATGTTGCATATATAATACATGCAATAAATTACTTCTTGGCCAATAATCTGTCAAATATTGGTCAAACATTTCTCTCATGAAATGTTTGACCAATATTTCAAATAATTTTCAGGCATAAAGAGCATTCCTATCACAAGATAGAAGTGGCAATAACTTTTTGTCAAAGCAGGTAACCCAAATCATGGAGAGGAAATGGCATTTTGCAAACTTAGAAGATTTTGAAATCTTCTAAGTTTGTGAGAAGAAGAGTTGAAAAAATGTTGAACACATTTTACATGCAGTTATTCACATAATTATTAGCGGTAGCTTGCCATTAAAATATCAAAAGCTCCCAAAATATTTTTAGACTTTTATCCACAGCCATTGTGAAGGGATGGATTACATTTCATTGCAATATGCTTTAAGTTGTGCTAATGAAATGAATTGTAGCAATAGTGTGTAAAAGCTATTAGTGGATTAAAATCAGCAATCATTTGCCGAGAGCCATTCCACCTATCATGCGTGAAGATAATTGTCAAAAATGTTGTTTGACAATATAAGTCATCCTAAAAGGTCGTGGTCATAATTCCACAACATCAGTATCTTAGAAATGTAACTCATCAGCTTTTTAAAGGTTATAAACTCCCCTGCTATAGGTTTTTATCCTCTTTGATATTATCTTGATTCTACTAGGCCTCAGCTGCTGGGAGCATGATGTACTGTGTGTTTCTTCTTCACTCACCTCTTTTGACTTTTTATGTATTTCTACAATACGTTGCATTTAATCATTAGTTAACTTTAAAATCTGGCTCTCTTCCAATGTCTTTCTTTTGCCTGTCTTCCTCTGTGCTCTTCCTTTTCTATCACAGCTGATGGCTGCATCTCCCTCCATTTTTCCTCCATTTTTCCAAGCACTTTCTCATTGGGGTTTTCTCTTGATTATTGAAGGGTTTTCAATTTACAGTATAAAGCACTCTGAGACAACTGTTGTTATGTTTTGGTGCTGTATAACTAAAACATATAAGAAGACATGAGGGGGTGGGTAAATGATCGTTCCTTCTAGTTCCCATCAGAACTAGAAGGAAAGAAGGATTTTTAAGGACAACCTGTTAATGAATTAAAATAGTCCAGCCTAGAAGTGAAAAATGCATGAACTACTTTTTCAGCATTGATCTGAGACAGGATGTTTCTATCTTTAGAGGTATTGCACAAATGTAAGAAAGCAGTCATTGAAAGCCATATCCTGGTCAAAACTGACTCCAGACTCTAGAAGATTCTTCACAGTTTTAGAGGAGGCCAAGGTAAAACCATACAGATTAAGCATCTGGTTAAATACATATATCCAAGATTTTTAGGACTGCAACACAGTGCTGTAGTGTGTTGCACTGTTGCCACACAGCAATTAAATACTGGGTTCAAACTCAATGGCCTACATGTGTGGAGTTCTTCCTATGCCTCTCCAGGTACTCTGGCTTCCTCTCACAATCCAAAGATATGCAGGTTAGGTTAGAATAGAATAGAATAGAATAAACCTTTATTATCCCACTGATGAGAAATGTTGGTGTTACAGAGCTCTTAGAGCAAGGGGAGGAGTGATTCTAAATTAACCATAGTTGTATGAATGTTTGTTTGTCTCCATTTTGACCCTGCAATAGACTGGGAACATGTCCTAGGTGTGCAGGTCATCCTCTGACATCTAAGAAAGGGTCTGGACTCTTCATAATCCTTACCTGGATAACTGGTTAAGAAATGGATGGATGAACTGTTATCAATTTTAAAATACTGGAGAAGAGGTGTTTTAAAAAAAAAAAAAAACATAGAAAAGGGAAGCGTAAGACAGTTACAATGCATCTCATAATGTCAAACTTCAAAGTGAAACGTTTAGAAAGTACAGACAGTCTTTGGAATAAAGCTGCACTTGCTTCCTAAATTTACAACAGGGCTGCAACTTTGAGATGAGTGATAGGGGAGGAGCAGCAGTGCTATCACCGAGAGACACCAGCTTTGCCAGAAATCAGATAACATTCTACAGGCCAAAACAAGACATTTATACATTTCAGCATCAGAATCTCACTTGGGACACTCAGAAAGAAAATTAACAGAGGTAATTTTTAAACATTAACCTTCTGTCACTGCTGGTATTCAAGCATTCTTAAGTAAAGCACTGTCTACAAACCAACCCCTGACCTACCACCACTACCTCACCACAATACAACACAGAGTGATGTGACTACAAACAAAACAGCCTAGTTGAGAGGCCCAGGCAGAAAGAGAGCATAAATGGATTGGTGTATTTTCCCCTGTGCCTCAGGGATAGTGGGGACATCAGTTAGCTTCAAGAAGGCTCTGACCTTGAAATGTAGCATAGGCAGAAAACAGGAAGTCTGGCTGTGCCACAGCCTGGGTTTTCAGTTTATGTCATGCATCATTTATTGATATGCACTTTTCAGTATATCTCGAAATGTGCATCCACACACTTCAGAGATCTTTCACATTTCTCACGTTTTTTTTGCAAACAGGAAAAACATTTTAAAGAAAACACTGATTGACTTTAATTACTTAAGTCATTTCATTATAATATAAAGGGCCACTTAAACTCTAAAGTGGGTAAAAGAGGATGACTCCCAGAAATCGCACAATTAGTGTATGGGTAAAGTAGATTTAAACTGAAGGTTCAAGGTACACACTTACACAGTTTGTGTAGAAATAGTTCAGGGGCTTACTCATGGCACCGTGTGCAAGTCACAACACATCTGTTTTCAGGTACAGAACATTCTTGTACAGAAAAAAAGAACACTACAAAATGAATGATACAAGAGAAAAAAAGTTATTTGAATCTTATTATATCAACCTGTTTTATCTTTTGCAATGATGAAAATCATAATTTTGTGTTAGCATGTAATGTCTAGCCATTGCAACCTACAGTATATCTAATTTAGGCTCATAAAAATATGTAAGTAACTTAAAGAAAAACCCACTTACAGATTTTTATATAAACAAGTATTGGGTACTTACAGATAGTTTGATGATGGCTGTGTGATTTCTGTGTTGACTTTCGTTGGGGAGTCTGCTTTGGGGTGGTATAGTGTTCAGCGTTATATTTCAGTGTGACAGCAGGCTCAATCACTCGTGAAGACTGAGACACATGCGGCTGTTGTGTAGATTTATCTTCTACTGAAACTTCAGGATGCTCTGGGGTAAGGGTGAAGGTGGTGGTTAGGGAGTTATTTGAAGGAGTTGCATGAGGAAACGAGACTGTTATTCCCAATGTGGGTTCAACTGGTATAATAATTGGGTCTTGTCCAATAGGCTTAGGATCTAAATGTGATGGTGGTTCATACTCAAATATCTTATCCACAAAGACCCATTTGAGTCCAGCTGTGCAGAGGGCTAAGCTAAGCAGACAGGCCAGTATGGGGAGGATGCAGATTTTCTCAGAGTGCAGGCAATTGTTAATCTGTTCCATCTCTATGCACACGCAGCAGGCCTCTGGCAAGGTCACAATTCCAAAAGCCCCCACATGCTCCCCATCGTTACCAGCACCACCTCCTTCTGCAGTTCCCTCTATAGCCTCCTCCCCACTCTCACCAGCTGCCTCTGTCTCCTCTGGTTTCTCTTCTGGGACTTGCCTAGTATCAACAGTAGAGCCAGTGGGGGAGACTGATCCAAAAGGGGGGGCTGGCCCTGCAGAGACTTCCTCCATTCCCTCGGTCATCCTTTCACACTGCTTGAAGAAGTGTTTCTTACCACCTTAGCTATTAACTCAGATCATCACACAATGACATTTTTCCACCAATGTCTTTTAGTATCTTTTCCATTGTGTAGACACAGAGGGAGAGCTGGGTTTCAGAGAAAGGTGATGCCCTTCAAAGAGTGGAACCTTGCTAACAATCCAGGGGATACGTAGACAGTCTATGCATTAGAAATAGGAATTCCTTATTCATGCTTTTTTTTCACAAGGAAAACAACTGTCAAATTTCCTGCAGGCAGAAACAAAAAATACGGAAAAGATTTTTTAAAATGTGCGGTCTACTAGTGAGCAGCAGTGAAACAGTTGTACTCACTCACCTGAATACTTGGGAAGAAAAGGTAGTATCGACGTGATGGGCCAGCTCTAGCTGAGGCAAATGTAGTGCAGAGGACAGGCCAGCCAAGCACTGCAGTGGCAGGAGGGACATGCTGTCTAGTCTTGGGAGCTCCAAACAGCTGAAAAGCTGAATCATCAGGGAGCGGCAGGTGTCCTTCCTCTCAGTGCAGCCACTGAAACAGATGAGTAAGGGGAAAGAGGAAAAAAGGAAATTACACAGAGTGGGAGGGGGGCTGCAGCAGCACAGAAGGGCAGAACTGGATACTCCCCTTTTCTTCTCTCACCCCTCCTCTCTCAATCCTTTATTTTCAAGTGGTGAGCTGTGCAGACTCTGGCCTCCTCCCTCACTGCCTCTCTTCCTGTCTGGTAGTGTGCAATGCAGGCTGCTCCCAATCCCTGTACAAAGCATCAACCTAAGCAAGTTCCTACTTGATCCAATTAGAGCATATGTCAGCAAATCAGAGACAGGCAAACTGCTGTAGCCACACCCTCTAGCACCACTCCCCATTCATTATGCTGGTCCAAAAGGGTGTGTTGGCTTTTTCCTTTTTTTATGCAGAGAAAGCAGCCACATGATCCACCTAAGGGGATAAAGCTGTTGTATCCTACTCATCTCAAGCATCAGGTCTGCACAAATAATAACATGATAAATTTGAGAGAGAGATAGAGAGAGAGAGAAAGAGAGAGAGAGAGAGAGAGAGAGAGAGAGAGAGAGAGAGAGATAGATAGATAGATAGATAGATAGATAGATAGATAGATAGATAGATAGATACTGTTCTTAGGCATTTCTAGCCTTAAATATGGTGTTATGTATTTCTTGGCCTAGATTTCAACATGTATCTTGGTATATAGTATTATGTTTCACTGGATAAAATGGGGATATTGATTCCAAAACTGGCACTTCTTTTTGTATAATGATCAAGTGTGACAGAAAGCCCCAAGACTACCAATAAAACTATTAACTTCCCTCCCCCACTCATACCAGGGCTAGAAGGACAATCCACAGTCCATAGTCTTCTGGATGTGTCGGGGCTTAAACAAGATGGAAACATCTA
Organism: Aulonocara stuartgranti; assembly: GCF_965226115.1. Classification (NCBI taxonomy): domain Eukaryota; kingdom Metazoa; phylum Chordata; class Actinopteri; order Cichliformes; family Cichlidae; genus Aulonocara; species Aulonocara stuartgranti. The sequence continues at coordinate 12,019,382 of NC_138945.1, read as the reverse complement.
GAAAGGTCGGGTCACTGCAACACTGAACACTGACACTACTGTGACCCTTTCCACTTACTCAGACAGAATTAATACCATTAATGGTATTTTTTGGAGATGACTTCCTGTGATATTGTGTCCAATATTGATTAATGTTCCGCTTTTGTGTGTGTGTGTGTATAAATATATGTATAAATGGAAAAAGTCTACATTAAAAATATGTACTAAATTACTAAAATTATGTTAAACAGACTTTGACTTTAACAATTAACTCCGTTTTCAGAGAGGCTAATCACAGTTTGTTCAATCAACTCTGATTATGTTCTCTATTAGTTAGGCACATGCATGAGTGCTGCAAAAAACAGAATGCCATCCTCGATGGAAATCCAAGAGTAGAGTCGCCATTTTAAAACAATGGACTGAGGAACATGAATGTGTGTCAGTCCATATGGACATTTATCTTGAAAATATCTACTAAATTACCAACAATTTAGTAGTATTTATTTAACTATAGAAATAATTTTACAGATTTTGCAGAAAGATGCAAAGCAGCACAAATGTTTGTTTTTTTTTATCCGATACTGTAAATCTCAAATTGCTAAATAGTGGAAGATGTTTTTGTCTGTGTATGTTTGCTTCCCTTTCTGTAAAAGTCCCCCACACTATATTCAGTGTTTGCATTCAAAATACATACAGGTCTAAGCATGTCAGAGTTTTCCTAAACACCAAACTCATTTATTGTTGATGCTTCAGAATGAAAAGAGTAGGATGAAACTGAGTAAAGATAAGAATATATGTAGTGACAGCAGTTACATTAATATATTCAGTTTTCATGTTTTGTCTTTAATATTTTCAGTAAAACAGCTACAACTTTCACTGACAGCATATAATATAGTTTTGCCTTTTTCATCTGTTAATTTAGGAGTTAACACAAATTTACTCTGTCATTACAACAATTAAGTGTATTCATCCGAGAGTATAGAATGATTTTTGTCTATCACTGGTTGGTCCTGAGGTCTGAATCTGGGGAAAGCTCATGTAATCACATAGAGAAAATCATCATCAAAAACTATCAAATGTCCCTCAAAACTTAAATAAAGCTGATCCTTCCCTGTCCTGAGTTTTCTGTTTTTTTTCTATCCACAGCTGTGCTGAGAGCTAACATGTGAACTTGTTGTTAAAAAAAAGACACAGCTTTATATAGTAAGCTATTATCTAGTATAAACTTTGAATTTAGTTGTGTTTTTTAAAAATGAAGAGCTCCAAAGATGAGATGATTGGGCAGTTTTCCGGTCCTGGTTCAATTCTGGTGCTGCATCATTATAACCTGCAGGATGACAGAGAAAAACGCATGGAGGTACTTATGTTTGGCAGCTGCATATAAATATAAAATAGACACACATTTACTTTTAAACAGCCATGACTATGAAAATTAAATGCTGACTGATCCCAGGAATTCTACTCTGCACAGTTGTTAAACAGATATACACAGGTCTCTTTGTAATGGAGGATGTCACTTTAAGAGAGACAGACTTGACCTCCTGAACTATGAATGATGAAGATGATAATGTGCTGACTTTATGCATCTACAATCTCAACAGGGTTGTCTAATAAGAACAGAGAACCTATCCACAAAATCCACTGCCACTCAGGTATCTGTCGTTCACTCATTTATTGAACAAGAATCCAAGTTACACATCCATAATGTGAGTGAGGGATTTACTGTAAAATACTGTATGCTGTGTGGTTTAGTCTCACGGACGCAGACCGCTAACAACTCATCCCTTTCCTGTTGCCATTTGTGCCATGTGTGGAGTGAAGGTAGTTAATTTCAAATGTAGTGGATCCAGAATTGATCCACCAAGGCTAGGCACTGCATCCACCTACGATGGCTCAGGAGCTCTGTTAGACCATCACTCTCCATGACAGGAACTGCCAATCAAAGCTGTCATTAATAACCAATTTTACAGCATTCAATTTAGTAATTAAAGTCAGACTTATTAGAAAGATGACTCACTGAACCTAAATCAGTGATTCTGATTCTGAGATAACTAATGCAGCTATTACAGATAACGTTACAGTGTTTAAAATGGTCACCACTGAATGTCAGTAGATTTCAGATTGCAGGTCCCTGAGTTCTGTTTTCTCAGACCCCACCGTACACACTAGAGGGTGGAGGGTCCTACCATCAATACCCCTTACAATGGTACGGCAGTCCACTAGGTTGTACTGCATGCCTTTATGGTGGGACCAGCTGCTGCTGAAGTGGATCTGGAACCAGGCAGGGACATGAAGTATGACAGGATCTCTGGGAGAGTGCGTTTACACTTTGCTGGTTTTTCCCTAGGTCGAAGCACCACCTGGGAGTCTTCCACTTCCAGCTTCTCTAACCAGTGGCAGAGATTATACAATCCCAATCAAAAGTTTAAAACAACTTGAAAAATGGAAAAAGTCATATTTTGCGTGGCTGGATCCTAACAAAGTTCCAAGTAAAGCTTCGACATGCAGCACCAAGAAATTGGAGTCAGACAAAACATTTTTTGAGCATGCAATTTATTGAAAACAACGCTTGAACTGAAACAGGCTGTATTACAGCTGATCAAAAGTTTAGGACCACACTCCAAAAACAACCCATAAACCCCCCAAAACATAATTCAAAGTTCCAAACATGAACTCAGTAATGACTAGCTCGACCATTATTGTTAATCGCTTCAAAAATTCATTTTGGCATGCCTGATGCAAGCATTTCCATGAGGTAAGTGGGAAAAAACTTCCTCTGCCATCCATACCTGTCAATGGAAAATTGTACTTAGTAGTCAGTATAAGCTTTTAATGATAGAATACTGCATGATGACCTTTTTATGACTTAGACCAGTGGTCCCCAACCAGGACCCAGGTCAGACTGACTACTTTTTCTTTTCAAATATTAATCTATTGCTATTAAGTGCTGCATCATTCTGGGGCGCCTGATCCTTTCTCACGGCACACCAATGTGACGCATTGGAAACCGTTTTTCAAGTGGTCTTGATCGGGACTGTATGTCCCAGGAAGGCAACTTTCTCTCAAACTGGGCATTGCTTTGATTGTTTTAGCTTTGAGACATTGCACTAAAAGATTTGTGCAATGTGTTGCATTTTGAAGAGCCAGCAAGAGAATAAATCCATCAGTAAGTGTAAAGGAAATACACAACACCGGTGAGTGATATTGAAACTCTGACCTACCGGAAATCTCCCTAACCTGCTTGTGCCAGAAAACTCATCAAGATGGCAGTCATACATAAGACACTGTTCAGCATTAAGATACACAAGTTTAACAGTATGTTATGAAGACATCCATAAGACAGACACTGAAGTTTTTCCTCTCAAGAGTGACACAAAGACCGAAAAAACTACAAGGGACTCTGTATATCCTAATAACAACAACACTCATATTAAGGTAGGTGGAAATTTTTTATTTATTCCTATTTGCGTTATGTTTCTCATTCATTAGTCATTGAAGAAAAGTATGCTAAAGAACTTGTGTACACTTTAGTAAGCTGATATTTGAAGGAACATGAACATTTGTATTCAAAGGTATTTTTCTATGCTATTATAAAGGTCCTTGTCAACCATAACTGATTGTAAGCCACGTTCAAGTTTTTAAAATCCTTTTAATTACTTAAAATGTTGAATGAAAGATGTGCACCTATTGTGGTTTAGCCTTTTTTCTGTGTGTTTAAGGGCAAAGTTATTAACTACACTGTTTATAAGAGAAAACCTCAGACACAGTCTAAAGTATTTAACATAAAACAAGCACCTGAACCATGGGACATAGATGAGTTTGCACAAGGAGCAACACGGTCTGAGCTGTCTCGTAGAGGGGAAAGAACCTGCAGACTAATACTAAAGGGGAATGCTTTCTTTCTTTTTTTTAAACTCTGCTTCTGCTTCACTTTGATAGTCTTTATGAACATTGGATCCCAGGAACATCCCACAAGAATATATCAGTACTATTCAAGAAAAACTATCCAAACTAAATACAGTCTATGATGAGTTCCTTGTCAACCTTAACTGTATTTTTGTATAGCCCACCTATAGAAATGCACTGCAAACTACACAACTGTGCATTAGTTGCCAGGATGGTTTCACAGAATGCACAGTCTTAAATTCAAGGAACAGGAGAGAAGCTCTGTATTTGTGTCATCCTGGGGAAGGATAGGGTGTATTTTTGGTTTTGCATGATTTGTTTTGAATCTTTTACAGTAATTTTTTTGGTCTTACGTATTGTTTTTTTTTTTTTGCTTCTTTGTTTGAAAGCTATGAGTTTATGGTATGTTTTATTTGTGGAGTTTGTATTTTTAGTTATATTCCCCATAAAAGCTCCACCACTTTTACTACTTATTCTCACTTGCTAAAGAAGCAAGAGACCTTTGTAGTGAACGATTGTCTCCTAATAGGCAACTATTAGGAGACAATTACCTTGCGATAGAAAGTGATCAATAGTGTGTTTTAATTTATTTTAATTACATTTATTTTACTCAATTTATTTAATACAAACTATGATATGATGTATGTTTGCTTTGGATTTGTAGATGGCTTAATGTGACATCTGAAAATAATAGTTAAGCAGATATGGATAACTATTGTATACATGTGAGTTCAAAGGTGTACAATGGCTGCATACTTTTTTTTTTTTTTTTTTTTTAAGTACTTCAGGCAGGGTTTGTACACCTTTTTCAGGGTCAAATTCAAGCACTTTTTAAGCACTTTCAAGGTCCATTTTCAAGTTTTTCCATTGCATTTTACCTCCCCCCCCCCCTTCAATTCACATCACCTCAGTAAGACCATGTGAAAATTAAAACAGATCATCCTAGGTGAACTTAAACACCTTTGTTCCCCTTTTGTTATAACATAGAAAAACGCACCACAGAAAAATACTGCAAAAGGAAAAGGTTTTCTTAGATCAGGGGTGGGCAATCTCAGTCCACAAGGGCCGGTGTCCCTGCAGGTTTTAGATGTGTCCTCGAACCAACACAGCTGATTTAAATGGCTAAATTAGCTCCTCAACATGTCCTGAAGTTCTCCAGAGGCCTGGTAACGAACTAATCATGTGATTCAGGTATGTTGACCCAAGGTGAGATCTAAAACCTGCAGGGACATTCCTAAATGATCACCTTTAAAGTGTTCGTGCTAATAACTAGGGCTGGGCCATATCATACCGTTCACGGTAATACCGGTATAAAGTTGGGCAACGATAAGAAAATTAAATATCGCGATAGAATATGGGTGAAATGCGCATGCGCAGTGCCTTTGTTTTCATACGTACATGGCGGAAAAATGAGAAGGGCGAAAGTGGATCGTTGAATGAAACGGATGAACCAGAATTGGTTTGTAAAAATGCTGCAACTTCAGTGCTGTGGAACTGGTTTAGCTTTCGTCCGTCAGATACACAACAAAACACTATTTTTGGTAGCGCATGCTAGCGGGCCGTCGTTATTACTGTGTTTTTTGAAAAATACGGCACACTTAAAATCAATCCTTTGATTTTTCTGAAAATCAACAGTGCCCCTTATAATCCCGTGTGCCTTATGTATGAATTCCAGTTGTGTTTACTGACCTCCAAACGATTTTATGTGGAACACGGCGCTTGAAAATCTGTCAAATGTTTTAGTACGACTTTGCTAAGCTACGAAGCCGCACTGCTTGATGGATTGTCAGAGCATTACGGCTATTGTAGGCAGGAGCCTCGCAGAGTGATACGTACTGCGCTTCAACATAATATTACCGTACTGTGTGTGTATAATCTCATTTTAAGTTTTGTGGATATTACAGTGGGGCAAAAAAGTATTTAGTCAGCCACCGATTGTGCAAGTTCCCCCACTTAAAATGATGACAGAGGTCAGTAATTTGCACCAGAGGTACACTTCAACTGTGAGAGACAGAATGTGAAAAAAAAAATCCATGAATCCACATGGTAGGATTTGTAAAGAATTTATTTGTAAATTAGGGTGGAAAATAAGTATTTGGTCAATAACAAAAATACAACTCAATACTTTGTACCATAACCTTTGTTGGCAATAACAGAGGTCAAACGTTTACTATAGGTCTTTACCAGGTTTGCACACACAGTAGCTGGTATTTTGGCCCATTCCTCCATGCAGATCTTCTCGAGAGCAGTGATGTTTTGGGGCTGTCGCCGAGCAACACGGACTTTCAACTCCCGCCACAGATTTTCTATGGGGTTGAGGTCTGGAGACTGGCTAGGCCACTCCAGGACTTTCAAATGCTTCTTACGGAGCCACTCCTTTGTTGCCTGGGCGGTGTGTTTTGGATCATTGTCATGTTGGAAGACCCAGCCTCGTCTCATCTTCAAAGTTCTCACTGATGGAAGGAGGTTTTGGCTCAAAATCTCACGATACATGGCCCCATTCATTCTGTCCTTAACACGGATCAGTCGTCCTGTCCCCTTGGCAGAAAAACAGCCCCATAGCATGATGTTTCCACCCCCATGCTTCACAGTAGGTATGGTGTTCTTGGGATGCAACTCAGTATTCTTCTTCCTCCAAACACGACGAGTTGAGTTTATACCAAAAAGTTCTACTTTGGTTTCATCTGACCACATGACATTCTCCCAATCCTCTGCTGTATCATCCATGTGCTCTCTGGCAAACTTCAGACGGGCCTGGACATGCACTGGCTTCAGCAGCGGAACACGTCTGGCACTGCGGGATTTGATTCCCTGCCGTTGTAGTGTGTTACTGATGGTGACCTTTGTTACTTTGGTCCCAGCTCTCTGCAGGTCATTCACCAGGTCCCCCCGTGTGGTTCTGGGATCTTTGCTCACCGTTCTCATGATCATTTTGACCCCACGGGATGAGATCTTGCGTGGAGCCCCAGATCGAGGGAGATTATCAGTGGTCTTGTATGTCTTCCATTTTCTGATGATTGCTCCCACAGTTGATTTTTTCACACCAAGCTGCTTGCCTATTGTAGATTCACTCTTCCCAGTCTGGTGCAGGTCTACAATACTTTTCCTGGTGTCCTTCGAAAGCTCTTTGGTCTTGGCCATGGCGGAGTTTGGAGTCTGACTGTTTGAGGCTGTGGACAGGTGTCTTTTATACAGATGATGAGTTCAAACAGGTGCCATTCATACAGGTAATGAGTGGGGGACAGAAAAGCTTCTTACAGAAGACGTTACAGGTCTGTGAGAGCCAGAGATTTTCCTTGTTTGAGGTGACCAAATACTTATTTTCCACCCTAATTTACGAATAAATTCTTTACAAATCCTACCATGTGAATTCATGGATTTTTTTTTTTTTCACATTCTGTCTCTCACAGTTGAAGTGTACCTCTGGTGCAAATTACTGACCTCTGTCATCATTTTAGGTGGGGGAACTTGCACAATCGGTGGCTGACTAAATACTTTTTTGCCCCACTGTATACATGGTTATGCTGAGGATATGTCGGCCAATTTCCACTGGAAATGCCCTTTGGTTAAACTGTCAGCAAGGAATTTGCATTTGCACTGTTAAATTTTTATATAGCTTTAATCCACATAATAAACAGCTGATTGTTTAAGTGAAAATACATTGTTAGTGGAAAGAAAAATCAAAGTTGTGGACCTGTAAAGTATTTTGTCTAGTGTCAATTATATTGTCAGTTATATCGTTATCGCAAATTTTCAAATGTATATCGTGATAAATATTTTTGGTCATATCGCCCTGCTCTACTAATAACATCATGTACAGTAAGTAAGTACAAAACAACAACTACACTACACACTAACTACACAAGACAACACACTTGAGACTCCAAACACGGTAAACTTCACAAGTCTCTCACCTGTGAAAACTCACTTTCACCCTTTCTTTCTTTCGCTCGCTCACTCCTAAAACTTCCCCCTCTTCCTAAACAACGAAATGTCACATTTCCATATATATTTTTGATTGTTTAACACAAATAAGGAAGGGTGTTTTTTTTCCTTTTTTGCTCACAAGCGGAGAGTGTTTGCTAGCGCTGTCCTTAGAAAACGCCATTTTTACCGTGTCTTCCAGTAGTAAACGCCTGTTTTATTCAGGAAAAGACATCGCGTATACTTTTGATCATAACTCTGGTTTTACATGGCCTATCAACACAATTTAAAAACTGGTATATAGTTTGAAGTCAGTACTTGTGACAAACGTTGAAATGGAGACTCTGGGTCCGTCGTAAAGCCTTAAGTTGGCTAGCTATGTATTGGGCTAATGTTTAAAGCTTTCACTTGAGTAAAGTAACTCATATTACTGCTAAGTAATGTTAGCTAAGTTCACAGCATGCTCCATAAATCTCCATGTCATAACTAACCGCTATACTAGCGCTGCCGTATTGCATCACACTCACTGCATTTCAATCATTTATCCCTCTCTGTTTTTGTACCCCTGTTTATTTTAAAGCTCAGTTTTTAAAACCTTATGGTGTAACTATAGCCCAGCCCATGCAGCAGTATGTTAATGACTAACCTCGTATTGTGGATGGATTACCTCAGTAATTCTCCTGACTGAAGTTTCGTCTCTTTACAGAATTCTGCCATGCAATTGCGTTTGTTCCTAACCATCGCGAACCCTCACGTTAACTTTTATCGAATGGAAAAAACAAACAAACTAGTGTTCATAAATAAAGCGAACCTTGGACAAGTCATGGTGAACTTCTGTCGGAGGGGCGCTTTTTTGAACTGCAGGTTCTTGAAGGATAATACAGTTTGAAGCTGGAGGATCTCTTTGTAAATATCCGATAGAAGCTAGGTCCCCTAACTTTCAGTAGCTGTTGAAAGGATAAAGTTGTGGTATTGGTGTGGTGTTGGCCAGAGGGGCCGATGGCGCGATATGGCAGCCTCGCTTCTGTCAGTCTGCCCCAGGGCAGCTGTGGCTACAACTGTAGCTGCCTCCACCAGTGTGTGAATGTGAGAGTGAATGAATAGTGGCATTGTAAAGCGCTTTGGGTGCCTTGAAAAGCGCTATATAAATCCAATCCATTATTATTATTATTATTATTATCAGTGGTTAGAAATACCATTATTACTTTAGGATTAGTTTAACACAAAGTCAGGGCTGACCCGGTACCATTTCTGTGAGTCACAGTGCACAGCATAAAGGTCCTTTCACATCGGACGCAGCATGTGCTGCTAATGCTAACTAAAAGCAAAGGATCCAGAATTTGTTACGGTGGCTGCTGAGCTCTGTGGGTTTTTGCACCTCTACCTGTACTAGATTCACCTGCTCCTTGTTGTTTTTATCTCTGACTTGATGTCCTCTACAAGAGTTTCTGTTTTCTTTTTGCTGGTTCTTCAAATGTTCAATAAAAACGTATGCTAGTCCTTGATCCCCAAACTGGGAAATTACAAAGTGACCTGGAAGGAATTGACTTGGCATTCCAAACCTATTACAAAATGTTATATGCACAACCTGCACAAGCCAACACAGAAGATATAAAAATGTTTCTTAATTCATTAGATTTGCCATCAATTGGTGAGTGTCAAAATGAATGCCTAAACAAACAGATTCAGAAAGAAGAATTGGAAATGGCCTTAAAGAAACTAAAAAAATAACAAAACACCAGGTACAGAAGGCCTGCCGGCTGAGTGGTATAAGGCATTTGAGGTGGAGGTGCTTCCAGTTTTGCTAAGGTCATTGAACTGGACATTAGAGAATATGTCCAGTTCAATCATGGTCTGAGGCGATCATAACAATTATACCTAAAGACGGTAAGAACAAAATGCTGTGCCGCTCATATAGGCCGATATCAGTCCTAAACCAAGGTTATAAGCTTTACGCCTCAATTATATCTAATAGGATAAACTCATTCATCCCAGATTTGATTGATGAAGATCAAACTGGATTTGTTGGGGGCTGGCAAACCCAAGACCACATAAGACGCTCTCTCCACATAATCAATAATGTAAGAGAAAATAATCATAAAGCGGTACTAATTAGTCTGGATGCCGAAAAGGCCTTTGATTGCGTGAGCTAGAGGTATTTGTTTTTGGTCCTAGAAAGATTTGGTTTTGCTGAAAACTCCATTAACAGTATTAAGACATTATATTCAATGCCTACCGCGAGAATCAAGATAAATGGACGAGTCACGGACCGTATAAAGTTGGAAAGATCTACTCGTCAAGGTTGTCCCTTGTCTCAGACTCTTTTCGCTCTTTACATTGAACCTTTAGCACAGGCAATAAGAGAAAATAATAGTATTCATGGGGTCGTAGTTAATTCAAGAGAACACAAAATAGCCTTATATGCTGATGATGTCCTTTTGTACTTGTCAAATCTAGACCAGTTCATCTGGACCCTTTTAGATTTGCTGGGAAGGTTTGGGATGTATTCTGGTTACAAACTCAACATAGGAAAAACACAAATTTTAAGTTTTAACTATAGCCCGTCGAGTGAGGTTAAAAAATGTTTTTCTGTTGATTGGTCTCTGAAAGCAATTAGATATTTAGGAGTATGGCTGACTAAATCGTTAGATGACTTGTATAAAAAAAAAAACTTTGAGCCTGTGAACCAAAAGATTAAAGAGGACCTCACTCATTGGTCAACACTTGTTTTTGATTTTAGTGCGAGAATGGAGGTCATTAAAATGTCAGTCCTACCCAGACTACTGTATCTGTTTATGTCTCTACCGATCAAAATCCCCAAATCTCAGTTCCATGACTGGGACAAACAAATATCTCGATTTATTTGGAGGGGGCGGAAACCTAGAATTAAATATAGCACATTATTAATCCTTAAAGATAAAGGTGGCTTCTCCCTCCCAAGTCTCAGAGATTACTACCTTGCTGCTCAACTCAAAATAATTATACAATGTTGTGATGACACTTATGGGGCCCGATGGAAAGACATTGAGAATATGTGTGGGGTCATTCCAATACAAGCCTTGATAGGAGATCAGAAGCTGGCAACAGCCTACCAGAAAGAACTGAACCCTTTCGCATCTTTTACATTGCTTATCTGGTTTGAGTTAGTGAAAGAACTAAATCTAAGGAACCACATTCAAGTACTTAAGTGGGTGGCTTATGACTCTGAGTTTAAACCAAACCAATTGGAGTTACAATTTAAGAACTGGTCACATAAAGGCATTAATGTATACTGTAAAATACTGGATAAGAATGGCCTGCAAATTTTTCAAACATTACAAGAAAAATATGAGCTAGGAAAAAGTGATTTTTTTCAGATACCTACAATTACGGCAGTATTTGTCCTCAAAAGTGACTAAAGAAATTAATACACAATCCAATGAAATAATTAATCTGATTTTACAAACATACTATAAGGGATGTAAGTCAGTTATCTCTAAACTCTACCAGGGCATATTGAAAAGTAGGGGAACTTCAACAGATTATATAAAGGAAAGATGGGAGAGAGAGTTGTCCTCAGTTATAACTTCTGAGCAATGGGACAATATGTGTGAGACTGCCATTTCATTATTATTATTATTATTATTATTATTATTATTATTATATCTCCTGAAGATTCTTACTGCTGCAGCAAAAAAAGCAATTACTCGTAAGTGGCTCTGTACTGACCCCCTGTTCTGGACGACTGGTTGAGCGTTGTTGAGGAGATTCATAAAATGGAAAAACTTACCTTTTTGTTAAGGCTGCAAGCTAATATTTATACCACAAGATGGGACAAGTGGTTGAAATATATCCGAAATTCGAATGTTGTTTGTTTGGGGTTTTTTTTAATTAAATTTATTTTTTCTTTCTCCTGTTTGTGCCTACTCACATCTATATAAACTTCTGCATGCCTCTCCTAGGCTGCTCTTACATCTGTAGATGTGCTGTCAATTCATGAATATAAAGTCATGTTCTCACTGCCAGAATTGCTTTGTGGGAAAAAGCTGTGCTTTTCAGTCGACTGCTTGTTTTGTTATGGTTGTTTTTGGTTGTTTTCCTTTTCTGTTGTAAAAATATGTAAAACCTCTATTAAAAACTAAGTAATAAAAAAAAAATTAAAAAAAGGAATGCTAATTCATAACGAAGAAAGCTTTGTAACTATCCCCACTAGTGAAGACTGTCATTTCCAAAACACTGCATTGCCAAGAAAATGGTCCTCATTAACTGGAAAAATTAAAAAATAATCTTAATTCTAACCAATATAAAAACCATCTAATAGATCACATTAGTCTTGATACAACCTCTGCCATCACATTTGATCAATCCCTTTGGGCTCCTTTGATCGGCTTCATCACCTAGTGGGGGTGGGGGGTCATGGTTTGGTCCTGCCTTCGCTATAGAGATTGACAGACCACGTGACTTTCGCACATTACATGCTGGGAACTCGTGGCAAAACAATCCAAGTACCGCATGAAATGCAAGCATTTGCAGCACCGCAAAACGTTCATTCTTCGGTTCCAATAAATTCTTGCTTTTTCTTTGCCCCCGAAAAAGGTATGTACAAAACGAAGGAGAACAATGCCGGTCCGTACAAAGACAGACTTGATGAAAAGTCAAAGAAAAGATACGAGGAAAAAAATCAAAGGAGTGAAAGGGTTAGACCCTTACGAGCACACAGAGGGACAAAATACGTTAGCGTGCTGCCCAACTTTCACCACGCTCATATTTACAATTATACGCTTCTTGGAGTGAGTGCATACACTCGTGAAGTTTAGTAACTTCAGGTCACTGCAACAAGCCCCAGTTTACCAACGGATGGGTACAGGACCTTGAAATGCACCGTGTAGAACGAAAGACCATCGTACATATCATAAGTTTACCAGTCTCACAAATCGTCTTCATAAATACACATTCGTTAACCGTTTATTAATAGGACCTTTGAGCTCAACGGTAATTAATTAGTAGTGGAAATAATTTCTGGTATGCATTACAGAAATATAGCAGTGACAATAATATTGTATGCTGTAATCGTACTGGGCAATTAGTGATACAAAAAAACTGTTTTACCCTGTGAATAAAAGTATATGTTTTTGTCAATGTACCATAATAACAGAAGCGAAACGCAATATTGTGTCAGGACAATTCACTATTTATGCACAATAAACAAAGGAGCATAGCGCCACAATTTCTATTCAGCGCCAGACTTGCTTGTAACCTATATCACCAATTATGTTAAGAAAAATGACGTATTAACTACTACAAAACACTGACCTTTGTGGAAATGCTTGGAGCAGACTAACATGTGAGCTGGAGTGTTCTGAGACGTTATATTTGATCTTTGAATGGCTGCAATCCAGGCCACCCGTCGCCTCTTTGTTACTTCGGAAACATGGCTCGAACAATTTCTCTTCAACGACGTAATCCGATAACAACCGATCTCTTTACCCGTCAGCTTTCCGTGGCTGTCATGCGACCGGCTATTGCAGTTAATAATACAACAGCTTCTTGCCATTTTTTGTGTTTCTTTTTATCGCTGTATAACTGATTTCAATTGAAAGCCTGTGTGCACTAGTACCTCTTGCCACGAGTTCCCAGAATTCTTTGCGGTTTTACCCCTGAATGACGTCACATTTTCAATCTATCTCTATTGTGGTTGATATGGGGGTAGGGACGGCCTTAGGGCGTCTGGGGAGTCCCTAGGGACGTTTCCCTAGAAGGCCTAACCTGGGGGATGTGGCCATGACCTGGTTAGGAGCTCTGGGGGCTCTTAGATGGTGTTTTCCTTGTGGCTGCGTACAGCAGAGATGGGGGAGGGTCTGTGCTGGCGGACGTTGGTTACTGGCCTGGTAGCCTGGCTGCCCCTGGGAGGGTCCGGGACGGGCGTGGAGGCTAGGGGGTCTGGGGCCGGGCCTTGGGGGCTTGGGTCCTGGCTGTTGTGTCACCGGAGCAGTGGGCGGGTGGGTGCAGGGGACCTCTGGTGCATCGGCCCAACTAGGGGGCTCTCTAACTGGTGGGGAGTTGTTATATCTTTGCAGGTGGTCTCCTCACTACAGGAGCTCACTCTGCAGGTGGGGGGAGATATATAGGAGAGGTGGAGAATGAAGTCAACCTGGGTGTCTATTGTCTTGTATAGTTTGAGAGATGATTGGATGATGGGGTGGGTGCAGTTTTCTCTGGGGTGGAGTCGGGTGGGCTGCCCCGGACTCTGTGGGGCTGGGCGGTGCTGCTGCTGCGGGCCCCGGACCGGATGGGCCTGGGCCCCCTTGCCCTGGTGGGTTCCAGAGTGGGGGTGCCTACTGGGGTCAGCGGGGGAGCTGGCCCCAGGGAGGGGCCGCTTGCCCCTCCCTTTCTTCCCTCCCCATCCTCAGCTGCCTCCCTATTCCCGCTATACCACACCCACCTTGGGGTGCAGGTATGTCACCAGGGTGCAGGGGAGGCACTCTCCCTCTATCCCCTTCTGGCCGCCTCTTCTGTGCCTCAATTTTATTCTGCAACCTAGACATCCACATTACTCACACTCTCACATAACACATACATATAGGGCCTTGGGGGTGGGCACGTTTTACAGCATCCAGAGGATGGTCGGTGTACTCCAACCCACCTCTGGCGCTAGTGCCCTACCCTCAATTTTAAATGCTTTAGACACTAAGGGTTTTCGGGAGGAGCCGTGCTGCTCTCTGAGAGGAAGCTAGTACCATGCTCTCCTGAGTTTTAAATGCACTTTAGAACAGCACACAGCAACACTACATATGAGCGGGCGTAGGGAGGTTTGAGGTCTTCACTCACCCCGGTTCTGTTAGCCGTCAGGGCTGGGGGGCTGGGAGGAGGTGCTGGCCGTCAGACTGGGGTCTGGGATGCGGGGCCTCCCTGCTACTGCAGATAAGGAGGTGGTCCGCTTGCCTCCACCCCAGAGAGAAGGGTTACATCTCCTGGGTCTAGGTGCGGCTTGCCCCTCTGAGGGCGGGGGTACCTGGACCTGTGATATAGAGTATGTTTGGGGAGTGTGACTGTCTGTGCAGTGTCTATTTGTGTCTGTCTACACGTTGGGTGAGTGCCGAGTATTTGGTTGTGCATATGGGGTGGGAATGCACGTTTGTGTCCGCGTGTGCCTGTTCGTCTGTGTCTATATGTCAGGTTGGGTCTTAGACTCAACCTCTCTGGGTACATCTCAGGCCCTCTAAAGTACGGAGGCCTATCTCCCCTCACCACACTCCCTGCCGGTGGCTGATGCCCTCAGACGTTGGTGTGTTGGTGGTCCTTGTCATCTGGGGCTGGGCGCTCATGTATGTACCGGCTCACTCCTGGTGGCCGATTGGCGGGGCCAGGCGCCTGTGGCCCGGCTGGGCTCCTTCCGGGGGGTGGGATGCCCTCAGGCCTCTGGGCCTGAAGCTCGGTCCTCTCTGGCACAGCTGGCTGCCGGCAGAGCCCACGGGCACGCCACTGCAACCCCCTCTGGCCTCTGCTCCATAGCTGCGGGGTGACCTCTCGTTTGGGGCTCTACTCAGCTCTTCCCAGTAGGGTGGCACGGTTCCTCCCCCTTTGGTGGTCCTCCTCGGGTCCTTGTACTCTGGGGCCTCTGGATATCTGGGGCCTGGATCTCCTCCATACCTGCTTCATACCCTGGTGGACGGGGCTATGGCTCCCCACGCTCCCTAGCAGATCGTTACATGGAGAAACCTTTGGAATACAAGCATGCTGATCCACACAGGTGTACACACAGGTGTTCACAGACGCGGACTACACCTTTCTTGGCTGCTGCCTCAAAGCATATTGTGCGCTGTCTATCTTGCGTGCTGCACAATATCGTTTATTATTTAGTAACTACTGTTATCTACTGCTAGCTAGTTTATTGTGAAGGTGCTGTTTTTTTATTATGTTGCTCTTTGTTATTTGCTTTCTCTTCTGTTTTTTTTTCTCCATACAGGTGATCCAGGTGTTTTGTTTGTTTGTTTGTTTTCTTTCTTCCCCCCCTTCTCACCGTCTCTTCTCCCCTTTGGTTTTCTTTCTCTCCCTCTCTTTCTTTCTTTCATTCTTTCTCCCTGTCCTATCCCCTAGTCATGTCTGTCCCGTTTGTAGCAACCAAAAATAAAATAAATACATAATTATAATAAAGGTCAATCAAATGGACCAATATGGCAAGGCCATGATGATCCACTTGGTAAAATAAATCCGCTTGGCATCTTTCTTGGCCTTAAGACAACAATTCTGATGGCTAAAGATCCAAACGGGACACAAAAAAAAAAAAAAAAAAAAGGCTGTGGAAGTCCCTGTGTTAATTTTAAATATGTTAATATTGTCTATTTTCTAAAACGTTCAGATTGTCTACTCTTATTTAATTCACTTAATGTAAAGAATTCACCTGCTTGCTGCATACAATGCTACTATTGCACATTCACCTAATGTATATAATATATAACGTTCTTCTTCTCTCCCCCTTTTGCACATGTCGAGGAGCATGTCAGATTACATTTAACTGCATGTTATACTTGTATAACTATGCATGTGACGAATAAAGAATCTTGAATCCTCCAGCTTCAGTGTGCTAATGTGTTTATATTATTTCAACCATAGCTGTGTAGTTAGTGATCACGTAGCACACCTTTATATACCGGCTAGCCCAGCTTCAGTAACCCTACAAACCTTACTACTGTTTAGTTTTCTGTAGAGCTGTACTACAGTGGCCCCTAGAGACAAAGCATGTACAAACTCCAAAGCACATACAAATTTTGGAGTTTGTACGTGCTTTGGAGTTTGTACGTGCTTTGTCTCTAGGGGCCACTGTACTGTACATCTTCAGAAATCCATCAATCAGAACCAGGGCTGTGCAGAGAGGTTTAAAGGGGCGGGTGCTCAAAGTTAAAAAGGGGCACATTGAACCAGGCTGAATAACAACAACACACATTCATCAAGAATCTAATATGGGCAACAAGGCAAAGCAAACGTAGCCGATGCTTTACCTGATGGGTACAATGTTGCTGTTGAGGGGTTGCTGTGGATAGTGCTGGAGGGCAGGGCTGAGTTGATCTGAGACTGTAAACATTAAAAAGTCCATAGGAGAGATGGTAGCTGATTAAACAAGTGTCATGAGATAATAACAAAATGCAAAGATTGGTGACAGCGCTTGGAACCATAAGGCAACAAAAAACTGTGAGAAATAATTTAGGCTCTGCCTGTGATTCACTCTTTGCTTCTCTTCTTCCTTCCATCCCATCATTTCATATATCACTCTCCACTTGCTGTCTATCTGAGAACAAGGCACAACTTGCTATTGCAATAAACTATAATCTAATTATCCACACCTAACAACTCTTGCACTTAATCTAAAATAAAATGATGACAGAAAAATGTTATAGCCTCACACAGCTCCTACTGTTTCCTCCTCATGTCCTTGGAAGGCATGTCTGGACAATGTTATATCATGAGTAATATTTTTTTTTAAAAATCCATCTAAATAAAACACACACATGCACGCACACACAATGACATTTTAGACTTTCTTCAGAATACTGTATATACTATGGGCATCATGGTGTTGATCCAGAATCTTTTTTTTTAAATTATTATTATTTATTACTAGAGCTACAATAATAAAGCAATGAGGAGGGGGAAGTAATAAATATGAAATAATGTCATTATGATGATTCCATTTGTTTCACTATCCACTCTGTGCAGGGCAAAGCTTATTACATTTTTAAACTGTAGAGATACAATAATTTTACTGCTGTAAAATCCAAATTTTGTCTTATTTAAAATATAAATCTAATATAATCTGCTTCTTAATGTATGTTCTTTAAAATACAGTGTTTTTTTAATATATTATAATTATAATAATGCATAATTATGTGGACATGCATATTAGATCGTTTTTTAGTGAAATATAATCCCTCCAGAAAGGCAGGAAAAGCCCTGTAACTTGCTTTAAAACTAAATATGTTTCTAAATACTTTAAAACTAAATATGTTCCCTAAAACGGTGACAGAGCTACAGACCCATGACAGCCTTACACAGGTAGCCAGCAGCTATGACCAGCACTACTTGTGCAGTTAATAAAAGGACAGGTAATGTTTGTCGCGCTGTTGCACACACAGCACGCTCGTTTGTTTCAGTTCGTCAGTTGCAACAAGACAGCTTACCAACGTGTACAAAATAAGCTAATACTCCTGGGTGCTATACACTACAGTGTACGCTGTACACCTACTTACTGGTTTTGTCGCATCAGTCTGTGTCTCTGAGTTAACTTGTGTTTCTCCTACAGCTCCGGACCGGAAAAAATGCGCGTGCTCTTTGTGAGCTCGTTCCCGGCTCGTAACGAGCGCGTTCTGCCGTTAAGGGCGATCATTGGTTAAATGTGATCATGTGACTGATGCAAGCTAGATCCTTTTATTTAGCAAAATTGTGATTAATAGTTAAATATTATTGTTGAGGGGCACAGACAAGACTCCGCACGCACACACACATTTAAAAAAAAAATATATATATTTAATATATATATATATATTTTTTAATAGTTGCCTCAACAAAAGGGCACCTTGGGCACCCATCAGGAAAGGGGCGGGTGCTCAAGCCCCTCTAGCCCCCCCACCCCCACCTCTGCACGTGCCTGATCAGAACATTATTTAATCTTACATTTTTTTATTTTTTCCCTTGGGGGGGGGGGGGGATTCCCGCGTACCACTAGAGGGAGCCCATGTACCATGGTTTTAGAATGACAGACTGGATGAATGAATAGAGCAGCGACAGGAAGGAGACACTGGGGAGGATTTTTCTCAAAGAGGAGACACCAAATCACAGCTGACTTCATTCAAGCGCCTTGAGGCGACTTTTGTTGTGATTTGGCGCTATATAAATAAAATTGAATTGAATTGAATTCATTCTTTAGCAATGGATGATTTCATCATCCTCAGTTACTAGACTCAGGTGAACGGGTAATAACTGAATAGATACAAATGGGTAACAGTATGAAATCATAACATCTGCCTTGCACTTTAATGACTTGTGTGTGTGTGTGTGTGTGTGTGTGTGTGTGTGTGTGTGTGTGTGTGTGTGTGTGTGTGTGTGTGTGTGTGTGTGTGTGTGTGTGTAGAGGGCGACAGAATCAATTATTAGCCAACTATTTACAGTAAACATATTTACTTACTATACCATTTTAGATTAACTACAACAACTGTAGTGTACTTGGTTCAAAGGTTCAAAGACAAAGTAATTTCAATTAAGCTTTAATTAGTGTAAACTGGTAGATAAAATAATACAAAGTGTGGAGAAAAATAAATCAGATTTTGGTTTGTGTGCTACAGGAAAAAAAAAAACTCATAATAATAATAAAATAAACCAAACACCTAAACAGTTTGACTGATTTGTACAAGTGACTTTCGCAGCACCTTATCTTCCCTCACACCCAACATTTCTGTTCATTTTTGCTGTGTGGAAAGGGAAATCAATCTGAAAACCCCAAATTGATATTTATAATTTTGTTCACTATTATGACAGGACTTAATAACAGCTCAGTATTAACATGATAATACTGCTGTAATGTCTAAACGTTGCAATACTCACATAATAGCATGAGAAATACCAAGATATAAACCAAGTAATAGCTTGTATCAACAATTGTTATGGCTGAAACATATTAGACTAAAATGTGAAAGAAGGGGCCAAAAACTATGGGCATGGGTAACATACAAAGATGCCTATGAGGCAAAACTAGTTATTAATAGTTTAATATTACCCTGCTATAAGAATTATTAATACTGAGCTATTGCTTGCTTTTTTACCACAGTGCATCTTGATCCCCATGTGACCTCAGTGAATGCAATGTTACAGATAATAATGCCCACAGTACTAAAATTTGCCTCAAACCAAAATTATTTTTCACACTGATACTGATGATTAAAAATAACGTGAAAACCAAAGTTAATACAGACTCTTTCCTCGCACATCATCCCTTTAGCTATCCAACCATTAGTAAAATATAGTATATATTTAAAACAAATCAAGACAGCAATTAATTATCCTATGGTTGGGCCAGATGTTATTTATAATTTTAAAAAAAAATAGCAAGTCAATACTTGATAGTTACCATCAGCCAGATATAACTGTGACTGCTGTAACCCAGCTCTATCAAGTTACAGTTGAGGAACTATAGAGAGCTAATGTTATTCAATTGGACTAGTAATTGTGTCCACATCACTTTGGCCTACACAGAGTGAATATTTATAGATCTTTACCTGTTAAATTTTCAATTTTTTTCCCCACTAGATCCAGTTTAATTCTGACCGGTTCTGTTTTAGTTTTGAATAAAGTGCGCCCTTGGCTTTTTCCAAGGAAACTGTTGCCAAAAAAAAAAAAAAAAAATGTACGGTAACCATAAACCCATTAACAAAATGCTCACACCCATCTGAAACATCTGTGTTTCAACACAGTTTAGAATATGGTATACGACTAGCAGGGCAGAAAAAAAGGCTGTATAACATGAAGAAAATAAAAATGAATGTATGCCGAACAAAAACACTGAATTCCTGTTATTAAACTGTATTACTGCCCTAATATTCAACTGTAACTTCTTGTGATAGGAAATTTAATTACCACAAACACAAACATTAATCTGAGTAGCTGATTTGATTCATCTGCCTTTCACACTTAAAGTTTCTTCAAATAATGTCATGTTGCCAGCTGAATTCTTCTTCATATTTATTAATCTTAATTCTGAAAGATTAACTAGCCACTTCTACATGAAAAACTGAGCCGCCAGGTTGGCCACACCCAGTAAGATTAGTAAACTGTGGGAAATTGCTGTCTTCCACCTCAGCATCCCCTGCCGTCTCAGGGTGATCATGTGGACTAATGCAGGAAATACAAACACTAAAGCCAATCCACAAATTGCTCCGGAAAACCTGCAAAGAGGAACACAAAGTTAAAACCACTACACCATTACAAGGAGCCAACTGGTATGCCAAACAACAATGGCCACAACAAAAAAAGGAAACATACTTGAATTTAAATTAAACTTTGTTTCTTTTCTTCCTTGCATAGGTAAGGATGAACTTCCATGCTAACACAGGTTTACCTTTTGGCCACTGATTCAAACCCTGGCGTATTGATTGCCATTTAGTGTTGTTTGTTTTAAAGTAAAAAGTCTCAAAGAAAGATAAAACATACTTTCTAATTCAGTTTATGCAAAAAACATCTTAGATGCATAATTATACCTATACCTTACAGTATATCTACATATCCACGGGGCAAACGGATATATATATATATATATATATACACACACACATATATACACACTAGGGGTGCAACGATATTCGTATCGATATTGAACCGTTCGATACAGTGCTTTCGGTTCGGTACGCATATGTATCGAACAATACAATTTTTTTCAAATTTTTTTTTTTTTCAATTTTTTTTCAATTTTTTTTTTTTTTGTGTCCCGTTTGGATCTATAGCCATCAGAATTGTTGTCTTGAGGCCAAGAAAGATGCCAAGAGGATTTATTTTAAGTGGATCATCATATTGGTCCATTTGATTGACCTTTATTATAATTATGAATTTATTTTATTTTCAGTTGCAAACGGGACAGACATGACTGTGGGATAGGACAGGGGGAAAGAATGAAAGAAAGAGGGGGAGAGAAAGAAAGAAAACCAAAGGGGAGAAAAAAAAAAAAAGAACAATACAAAATTTGTAATTTATTTTATCAACTTTCCTTCTGACGATGCTGTCTGTGTTGAGCGCTCAGTGAATCTGCATTTGACTACTCCGCCTAGGCTCGAGAGTGCAGCCTAGGCGGAGTAGTCGAACGCAGATTCACTGAGCACTCAACACAGACAGCATGGTCAGAAGGAAGAGCGCAGGGCAAGCTAGCGAGACAGAAGTGGACCTCCCCACCCTCATTCAGATCTGGCGTTTGGAATTATTTTGGTTTTCATGTGACGTATGACCCTGAAGGTAAGCGAGTCATGGACTAAAGTAAAACAGTATGTTGGATGTGCCATGCAATGCTCAATTACATGGGTGGGAGCTAGTGTGTTAGCGCAGTTAGCTCGTTAACGT